>NW_026692005.1:0-584756 GCF_021218885.2 Marmota monax | reverse complement strand
ATCCTTCCAATTTTGGAAAATGCTGGAATTTTAAAAATCATCCATTTTGCTTTATAAGTATTTTTCCTCTAATAGGTAGGATCCTGACAATTAAAATTATCTTTTATAACTTTCTCCTTAACATTCAATAGCCATGAGAGAATAAAAGCTTTCAAACAGGAGACTTCAAACCTCCAAAGTAGAGCCTTCCAATTCCAAACAAGATGAAGTATGATCAATCCTAGAACAAGCCAAGGAAGACTCAAGAAAGTGGCCAAAAGAAGTCAGATTGTGAAAGGGCCTCAGGAGGAATATGGTAGTGAGTTCCCACATTCTTTATTCCTCTTCGAATCCCAGACAGGATACTGTGCTAGTCTCCAGCCCAGAACTGCCAACAGACTCAGGTCAGAAAAGATCCAAGAAAGCCTGTCCCTCAGCCAAAGGATCAAGAAAAGCCCAACCACATGCTAACAGTTTCCTGACACTCTAGTTTCTGGGGGGAGCTAAGTAAGAAGCTAATTTTCTACCCCTTCCTGGCTGCTTGCATAAGCAGGTACTCACACTCTAATCTTCAATCATGGTGTCTGTTAACAAAATGGAAGCAGATCTATCTCCCACTTGGAAGCAGGCAGTGAGCCAATTCCTCCTCAGGGGTAAAGTAGGTAAGGTTCAACAGGGAGCTCAAGTTATAACACCACCCCGGGTCCATGCGGAGAACATGGTGGTCAGAGGTAGAACTAAATGACGTCTGCTTCCTCCTCACCTCCCATGTAATCTGTCTCCACCCACATCCTACAATGTTGAAGCAGTGTATGTGTGAGCCCTTCACCTCCACATCCCCTAACGTGGGTGTCAGCACTGCCCAGCAAGGAACAGAATACCCACACCAACTCAGATCTACACACTACAGGTCAATAGTGAATCTGCCTTCTAGATTAAATAGAATCCAGATTCACACAAAGTAACACTCAAAATGACTAGAATACAAGTGAAAATCACCTTTCAGACCAAGAATGAGGACAATGACAACTTGAATGAGAAAACACAATTATCAAGTGCCAACACCAAGAAGACAGAGAGGCTGGAATTATCTGACAAGAATTTTAAAGCAGACATCATAAAAATGCTTCCACAAGAATCACAAACACTCTTGAAACAAAGAGCTAATGTGCTACATCTCTAAGTTACTCACAAGCAGAGAGATTATTTTTCTTCCTTTAATCTTGGTGATTTTTAGATTCTGTGGATCAGTGAACAATGTGTTAAGACTCCAACATATTAGAAGCCAACTGAGGCAACAATTCAACCAGGTGATTATCAAGATTCTGCCAGAAAAGGCATCATATAGGGATAGCAAGACAAATGATATATGATATGTTTTCTGGTGCAATGTGTTGAAAGGGGACACACACAGAACCACCAAATCAAAATGTACTGGGTTAAGTGCCCCAATAAGGCAAAAATAAAACAATAAGGGAACTCCACAGGATAACACAAGTCCAACAAAAGAATATGAAAGTGTTTTCATATAGATCAAACAGTAGACAAACAGATGGGGGAACAAGAAATGCAAAAATAGAGGATAAGGGGTATTAACTGTTAAAGAAGGCAAAAACAACAAGATGTCATGAAAGGCAGCAAGATACAACACCACAGTGTACAAGAGTTTCTCAAAGACCAGATCATGACTATCTGACCTTACCGACCAGTTGTGCGACACAGCTGCTGCAATTTTCCAACTTAGGAAAGAAAAAGGTAGAAGTCATATCATTTTTAAGTTAGAGTGTCAGAATGTTTTGGTTTACAGTATACCATAAATGAGAAAGAACGATCAACCATTGCAACTGGGCAGAGAAATGACTGCTTAATAAGAATGGGTGTAGCCACAATAATGCACCCTCCTCTGATTGAATCTTCCAGGGTAAGCAGAGCAAGCAGAGAACCACCCTCTTCTATGAGAAAAGCCCACTGAGAGCTGCACCCTGGGGAAGTTGATCAGTCCCCAACAGCCAGGAACAGGAGAGTGTCTTCCTCAAGGTGCAGTAGCACTAGTGGGAAGCTGCTGCACTGAATACTGAGCTTGAGGATGTCATGCTCTGAACCCAACTCAACTGTTGATCCTAGAAATTCTCTAATAAGAACAAAATGAGCAGGCAAAAATGGAGATAGAAGAGAGCCAAACTAGACCCAAAGAGGTACAGGCTTAAGGCAAACACTTGGTCCTCTTTAGTTCCAAGAGTAGGAGAACAGAAAGAAAATGGAATGATTAAGACACTCACACAGTAGTCCTACATTATCCATGCAGGATAATCCAAGACCCCCTCCCCACCCCTTGTGGATGCCTGAGATGGCAGCTAGTACTGAACAATATAATACCATGTTTTTTCATACACATATATACCACCCATGATAAAGCTTAATTTATAAATTAAGCACAGTAGGAGATTAATCATAATAACTAACAATAAAACAACAATTATGATAAGATAATAAAAGTTATGTGAATGTGGTCTCTCTTTCAAAATATCTTACTGTACCATAACTGTGACTTCAGGTTACACTTGACCACATGTAAATGAAAACATGGAATGTAAAATCCAGATAAAACTGGATGACTAACCCTTTCTTCTCTCCTCACTATGACCACAAATAAACAGGGATGGCTCTTGAGATGCAGTGAACACTGAAGAAAAAAGCAAGGCCTATCCTGATACCCGCCTAACCCCCTCATAATCTATCCTGTGAGGCTCCATCACATAGGGTCCCTGATTCCCACCTATAGCTTCGTCTACACCCAGGCCTGGGTGCCTTTAGCTGAGACACTCTGTAAACCATAAGGTGCTCTGACAAAAGCTGGTTCCTCTCACACCCTCTTGTTTTGTATCATCCCTCTATTACCCTAAGGAATTGGGCTTCAACTTTTAGGTGAAACAGAACACAAGCTCTTGACAGAATATCTTTCTACTAAAAATATACTCCCTCCAGGCAGGGACTTTGGCCATCTAGTGCCCATGGTGCTTGCAGCACACAGGACAGTACCTGGTACTAGGTGGGTGTGCACCGGTAACTTATGGAATGAATACCAACAAGTTAGGAAATTGAGAACTAATCCTCTTAACAATTTCAATCAAATACATTCTAAAGCATTCCCAAGTTAACTGCGTCTAGCTTTGCGTCAGTTTTTTTAGTGCAGAGGCTTATCAGGGATGCCAGTGGCCCTGGTGGGGTTGGCACTGTCTTAGAGAGAACGTACATTCCAGAGCATAGAACCTAGAGAGTACCACCCATGCTACTATCAACATTTCTATCAGATTAGGTTTTAGTACCTGTCTGGCAAGGACTTGGGGTGCAATGTGAAGCCATGTAACAAATCAACAAAAACAGAAGTTTTAGACTTTCTCTCTTGGACTCATCCTTGGAGAACCCAATCGTAACATCTATCTTGGTGAACAATGGGAAGAAACAAGAGCATGCAGGTCAGATGTCCTGCCCTGGATCCCAGGTCCTCTCAGCTCAGTCAGTGAAGCCCATGCCCACTCAAGATCACAGCAGACCTACACACACCTTGTGGGAAATAAGTCAGAGGTCAAGATGCCCTCCACCCCAGCCCAATTTGTGGTAGCCCACCTTTACAAACAACAGCTACCAACTCTGAATGCCCACAGTGTGACAAGTTGCCCAGAACAACCCAGGAGGCAGCACTGATACCCCAACCTCATGGAAGGGCAGAAGGGACCTGCAAGATCAAGTGGCCCAGCTCTCCCAACACACCCATCCCAGCTCAGTGTTCCCAAGCACAACAGAGCCAAAGAGGAGCAAAAGAAAGAACAGACAGGCAAGGAAACGCCCTTGGGAACCCTAGAATAAAGGAGCTAGTGTTAGTCTTTGTCTATAGTGACATGTATTTATTGACCTTGCCTTGATCAATATTTAACAGACAACTCTCCTGCAAATAAAGGCACTATCTGTAGCTGAAAACACCCAGGACTTACCTGTCAGCAGCTGGCTCAGCGGCTCTGAGTGCCTGGGAGGCCAACCAGGATTCACTGACAACAGAGGTGAGAACCCCTCCAGTCACTGGGTTGCTGCTCCCCAGGGCTGTCTCCTCCCACTCAGCATCGCTGTCAGCACCAAAGCTGAAAAGTCAAAGAGACCATCACTGAACTTGGATCAAACTTTTAAGACATAAATGTGCACTTCACACGGATACCTGGGACTGAATTTTTTTTTCCTAAGGAAATGGTTTAAAAGACTCTTCCCAAGAACAAAACAAGAAAGCGAGTCCACGAAAAGTAGGTTTCTAGTTGCCACTTCCACCAAGACACCAGAAGATCAAAGGAAAGACTCAAGATGAAGTTGACCTAGAAGTCTCAAGGCCAGGTCAAAGACCACATCCTTCAAGGGATTCTCCCAGATAAACCCATACCCTCCACCAACCCCACGGAGACTTGTCTCCACCTCAGACCAGACACCAGCCCATGAAACCCCACACCAATCTCCAAATAGGGTCACTGAGCAGAGAACAATACACACAGATTCCCCACAGAAGAGGGAGGCAGGCCTGCAGCTTGGCTCCTACCCCTTCCCATCGACTTTGATTCATTTACTTAAGTTCTATGCCCTGGCAACCCAAGGTACTGTTCCAGTCATGGAGAGGGTGGTGAGAAACCCTTGTCCTTCAGGAGGAAGCTTTGTAGTGAATTGGGCAATTCATTCACCTTCCCACACCCTGGCTCTTCAGTAGGGCACTAGGGATAAAACCCACATCATCGGGGATTTTAGTATATTCCACTGGGGTGCCACTGTGTAATATTGCTGGATGGAACATACTCCTAAATGACTTACAAGAGTGATTAAAACAGAGCAAGGGCATAAAAAAAGGAGACTTTATTTTGGTTGTTGCTGTTTTGGGTGTCTCCCGCCCTATCTGGTACACTTGTGACATGGGTGTGCTCTGAACAGGTCACTCAATGAAGAACAACTAGATTTCCCTAATATTAAAGGGTGAAAATAAAGCCTACCAGCCTCCTACCTGTCATGGAAGAAGTCCTGAGCTCAGAATCCAGATAAACAATCTGCAAATACAGCCATTTTGGTGTGTCCTGTAAGGCACCCTGTCTAAGAACTCAACCTTGAAAACCAGACAGCCTTGGTTTATCTCCTGACACAGCAGGTGATATTTGGGCAAATTATTAAACTCATTGAGCCTCAGTGTCCCCAGTTACAAAACAAACCAAAAAAAAAAAAAAAAAAACCGTACCTCCCTTGTACAACCTTGACAAGAAATAAATGAGTTAATGCACATAAAGACTTAGGACAAGATCCAACATCCAGTAAACACTAAACAAATACTAGTTATCATGACCTATAACATGCCAAACAATTTCCTCATAATCAGATACAAAGTTAAACACCTGCAAACTGCAAGCTTGATGTTTAAAGAGGATCTTGATCTCTTCAGGACCCAAATGGGAAATTCAAGACCATTTGACTACTGAAGGCTCCATATGTATACTTCAAGGTAATTTATTAAGGGTACCTACTTTAATCCTTTAAAAAAAGAATTAGAATATTTGAAAAGTATCACAATGATGATGTCATCCTGAACATGTTGAAATTCAAGTAGCTAGTGGAATACAATTTGGGGGGTGGGGGGTGGGAAAGGAAGGTAAAAAAGCAAGGTACACAGTAAAAAAAAAACAGATGGTTTTTGAAATGGCAGTGGGCCAGAACATTGGGAAATGGACTTTGGGTCACCATAATGACAGCTTATGAATCACTTGTAATCCTTATATCCTGAGGGGCTTCCATCTCCAGGGAACCTAATCTTTTCCTGAATTCTGATCCGAATGCCCCAGGACCACTTCCCAATG
The DNA here is from genome assembly GCF_021218885.2 of Marmota monax. NCBI lineage: Eukaryota > Metazoa > Chordata > Mammalia > Rodentia > Sciuridae > Marmota > Marmota monax. The sequence continues at coordinate 578,904 of NW_026692005.1, read as the reverse complement.
CATCTGCCAAGCATATGCCTTCAAAAATCAGAACATATGCTTAGGAGATCTGTTTTTTTAATTGTGGTTGGGCACAAGAAATTGATTTATAATTAAGGTAAAAGGAAATAGAGTTGTCCTGTCAAGCTCATCACTACTTCAACCATTTTTGTCTATTTTCAAGAAAGTTGATAAGAAACTTCAATTTTCAAAGACAATAGGAATTTTGAATTTGACAAACTGAACAGAGTGACTAAGATACATCCCTTGACAATAACCTCAGTGCTAACTGGTTGTCATCAAAGAGCCCGCTGCAAACACAACCTCTGAGCACTGTTCAGGACAGTTCATTGGCACCTACACCCAGCAGGAAAACACCCAGAACACAGACCAGCACGTTTCACACGCTGACCTTGACTACAGGACAGGCACCTACAGAGTCCAGATGGAACTCATTTCTGTCTATTTCCCCAATCAGTAAAGAGAGTGCTTCTCTTGCAGTTTTCCAGTCAGACATGACAAAAACTTAAGATCCTATTAAAGAATATACTAACCTGGGCAAAAATAAATGTTTTATTTACTTCTAAAATATTTCAGGAACAAAATGCCTCTTGATTCCTGTCGAGGATCTTTGATATCTTCCAAAAATTCCTATAAAGTTTTCCTTCTGTCTAGCTTTCTCACACTAAATATTTAGAGTAATAACAGTGACTATTTAGACACCCAACAAATCACAACTTTCACCACAAAGACTTTCATCCTCTTTGCCAGACAGCTCTGGAGTGAAGTCTAGGCTTTCTCAAAAGGCAACAGAATACCTTTAATTTACAAAAATTAAATTCCATATTGGACTGATATCAGAGACAACTGTGTTTTCACTAAGTAAGAAGGCATTTATGAGGACAAATTAAGAAATACATGAATAAAATGAAATTGAAGAAAAGGCTAATTCCTATAAAAAGTAATTATACAATTTCAGAATGCTGTTGCTAAAACTTGTAGACAGCTTAAAAGTGAATCAATAATTAAATACAGGGGTTGGGTGTAGCTCAGTGGAAGAGGACTTGCCTAGTATGTTCAAGGCCATAAATTCAACCCCCAGCACTGCCAAAAGAAAAAAAAAAAAACATTAAATACAAAAAGGCCACACTTCACGCCACTTGTATTGGGGGCACCTTCAGACAGTGCACAGTCTAAATGCTGTAACTCCTCAGAACATGAGGACAAAGGAATACAGCAGAGGAAGTAAGTTAAAATGCAGGACGTTTTTCACCTAACTGCCAATGTCAGACATTCAAATTCAAACACACAGAAAACTTAAGCAACAACTTAGCTTCATAGCCCTTTCATCTTGTCCAACCCCACAAGTGTCCTTCCTTCAGTGACTCATCCACCAGCAGACACCAAGAGAGGTCCATAAAGATGGTGCACCAGGCCAAGGGACAGATGCTGACACAACAGAAAGACCTTTGGAACTGGCCGCCATCACTGAAACCAACAAAACCTAACCTAAAAGTATAGACGGGCCCAGGCTCCACCTGCGTCTCAATTTTAGACTCAAGTAAAACCAACAGTAACAGTTCCATTTACAACTTTCTCTCATACCTTTTTTCCACACAATCCACCAGCCTTTGGATTAGCTTTGGTTGTAGAAGCAAATGAAAGCCACCCACTTCCTTCCATCTCAGTGGCCGCCACCTCTCCCTGACATGAACACTGCCTCATCATCTCCCAGTACCTTCTCTGTGCCCACCCACCATTCTCCAACTCCACAAGGCCTATGACTTAGCAATGGTTACATGCCATGAAAATCCATTTTTGTTGCTCTAACAAAATACTTGAGACCAGGTAACTTAATGTATGGATGGAAGGATTATTTCCAACAGATGAAATTTGGGGGCAAACCTTCAAACCATAGCATTCTTCCCTAGCCCCTAAAATTCAGATCCTTCTCACATGCAAAATACATTCATTCCACCCCCACAGCTAGAAAATTTCAGCTCCTTCCAGCATCAACTCAAAAGTCCAAAGTCCAGAGTCTCACGTGAATCAGTGATGGGTGAGATTCACAGCACTACTCATTCTATGGTAAATTCCCTCCTTCTGTGAATCTGTGAAATTGAAACAAGTCGTCTACTTCCAGACCATAATGGTGAGACAGGCATATGACAGACATTTTCATTCTGAAGGGGAGAAATAAGCAAGAAGAAAGGAGTAATAGGTCCCAAGAAAATCCAAAACCTAACAGGGTAAACACCATTAAATCTCAAAGCTCCAGAAAAAAATTCCTTAACTCCATATCCCACTTCATGGATACATCTAATACAGAGGCAGGCCCCCAAGGCCTTGGACAGCCATAACCCCACAGCTTTGATGGGTGCAGACCATGTATCAGCTCTCTCAGGTTGGAGTCTCATGACTGCAGATCTCCCAGCTCCAGCCCACACTCATAATTCTAAAACTCTAGGGTCTTGGTAGTGGTCCAATTCCCACAGACACTGCCCTAGTGGGGACTGTGTGCAACAAGTCTCTGCCTGGTCCATGGCCATCCACAACAGCCTTTATAATCTAGGGGGGCATGCTCTGAGGATATCTAAGTAGCCGTGCCCCGGAGACCTTACATTCTGTTTTTCTGAAGAATTAATACCATGTGACCTGGCCATCATTTACAGATTTTTTCCCTCCGGAGCAGCAGGTTTAGCCATGCCTGGGGCCACCTAATTCATAGCTGGAGACACCATGGAGCACTGTACCAAAATGCTGAGAGCAGCAGCAGTGCAGACTCAGGTGGTTCTGTGCAGTAAGCCCTTGGAGAATGCCCCAGGCTCATCCCCAGAAACCATTCAGGCCTCTTAGATCTCTGGGAGGGACAGACTTGAAGATCTCTAGGTTGCTTTCTGGGTCCTTCTCCCAATGTCTTGCTAAATAGCACCTTGCTTCCTTCTCTCCCTATTAATCTCTTAAGCAAAAGATCACTTGGCCACACCTTAGATTTTCTCTTATAAAAATGCTGTCATTCTCTACCACATGGGCAGGCTAAGAATTTTGCAAATCTTTCCACCCTTTCCCATGTCCTTAATTATAAATTCTATGTTGAAGTCATCTCTTTGCTCTCTCATTTCACTATAAGCAGTCAAAAGTAGGCACGCAGCAGCTTGACGTCTTTGCTGCTTAGAAATTTCTTTCACCAGATATCCTAATTCATTGCTCCAAAGTTCTACATTTTACAAAGTCCTGGGACATAGACACAATTCTGCAAAGCTGTTCGCCACTATTAGAAAGAATGGCCTTCACTCTAGTATCCTTCACACTCCTCCTCATTTTTGTCTGAGACCGAATCAGAATGCCTTTCTCTAACATCTCTATCAACATTCTGATCATAACCACTTAAGTAATCTTTGAGAAGTTCCAGATTTTTCCTCAACTGCTCACCTCCTGAGTCCTCACCAGAATCATTCTTATTGCTCCATTCATGGCAAAACAGGATTTTTCTAGCCTGCTTTTCTAGATTCTTCCAGCCTCTACTCATTACCCATTTCCAAAGCTGTTTCAACACTTTCAGGTATTTGTTACAGCAAGGGCCTACTTCTCGGTACCAATTTTCTATCTTCATCCATTTTTGTCTTATATAACAAAATACCTGAGACTGTGTAATTTATACGGAAGTTCACTGGAAGCTGAGAAGTCCAAGAGCAAGGCACCAGCATATGCTGGACATCTGGTGAGGGCCTTCCTGATGCATTACCACATAGTGGACAACATCACATGTTGAAGTGACCAAACATAGAAGATTTGCTTCTTGGTCAGTGCAAACACAAAGAGCACAACCAGAAGATAAAAGAATGGAGAAATATTAACCATAGCATGTAAAGAGAGCACCAGAGTTGTCCACAAAGCAATGTTCTCCCAGATTAAAGGAAGCTTGGTGATTTGATTTGGCAATCTATATACATATATTCATTTTAGGGGGAGATGCATTCCTGAGCATGCACAGTTTAGAATGTCCACTTCTGCTCATGCTCTTATCAGCGTCACAGTTCAAGAAGAAAAGATGGCGGGTGCATTCCTAAGCACGCTCACCTCAGGTCAAGGTTATAGAGGACAAAGTAAAAAGTTAAAATGGTGGACAAAAAAATGTAGGGTGGCCAACATGGATGATTCTGGGCATGCTCAGTTCAGGGTCGGAAAAATGACAGACATAAAAATTTCTGGGCATGGGCTGGGGATGTGGCTCAAGCGGTAACGCACTCGCCTGGCATGCGCAGGGCGCTGGGTTCGATCCTCAGCACCACATATAAAAATAAAATAAAATAAAGACGTTGTGTCCACCAAAAAATAAAAAATATTCTCTCTCTCTCTCTCTCTCTCTCTCAAAAAAAATTTCTGGGCATGTTAAGTTCAATACCATAACAAGCCATGTGTTTGCTAGGAAGTTAAGAAGGGAAAAAAAAAAAAAACTTAAGAGTGTCTTCAAGATTTTGGAGATCATGGCTGACTCTCTAAGTTTCTCCAAAAAGTTTTAGCTAAGACAAGAGAAAAGATAATTTAAAGGTACCCCAATGTAGGGATCTGATCCTAAAAGTGCCTCTCACTCAACAACCAATGGCCAGAGCAAGCATACCAGCTCAGGTCTCTCTTTTTCTTCTTACAAAGTCACTAATTCCATCACGGGGGCTCCACCATCATGACCTCATCTAATTTTGATTGCTTCCAAAAGGCCCGCTTCTAAATATCATTAATATATGAATTTAGGGATTCAGTTCCCAACACATGAAATTTAGGGGGACACATTCAACCTACAACACTTGCTACACTCTAAATGCATACAAACACTCAAAACCAGCTGCCATGTATGATCCAAGGGCTCCTGCCTCCCCTCAGACTACCCAGAAACCAGTGTCCCATGATTAATTCACCTTATCCACCAGTCACACTTTTCCCTCAGAGGCTAGGCATGTTTTCTGTTCTCTATCTGGAATTCTCCCAAATATCCAAGCCTCCAACCTCCTTCCACCTTCCTGTCTACAGCCCCACTGTAGAAACCAGACTCCCATCTACTCTGTCCCGTCTCTGTGAGATCTGGCTGCTCTGTGTACTCATGTACAAGTAAGTCCACAGTGATTCTGTAGCTCGGTCAATTGACTTCCTCTTCTTCAGAACACAACAGGTTCGTTGTTGCTGTTTCTTCCTGCCTACTTGTTTTGCAGTGATTTCTCCTCGGAGAACCAACTCTGAAGCTTGGGACCCCTCTGTCCCAATCACTGCTGTATCCTTGACTCTCAGCACAAGATCAAGCAGCTCAAATCTTTGGTGAACAAATGAAAAATGCCCCGATAGGCACCTACTTAAATAGAGTAAAGCAATCCTCCAGAATGCTAGGCATCCAAAAAAAGTATGCAGTGGCCACAAAAAGTATGCAGCGCACACCTTTTATCCTAGTGATTTGTGAGGCTGAGGCAAGAGGATTGCAAGTTTGAGGCCAGCCTGGGCAATTTTGCGAGAACCTATCTCAAAATCAGCGGGGCGGGGAAGAAGAAAAGAAAAAAAAAAAAAAGGCCTGGTATGTACCTCAGTGGTAGAGTGCCCCTGGGTTCAATCCCCACAAGAAAAAACAAAATTTTTAAAAAAACATGCAATAGCCTTTTAAAAGAGCTCCCATAGAAATGAGTCTCTGGTCTGTGGCAGGCAGTTTCAAAGTGGTTCAGAATCCAGCTTCTGCCAGCTCCAGGAAAAAAGGCAGACACAGCAAGGATTTAGTCTCTCAGTGCCTCTATTTTTCTCCTTAACCTGTAAAATGAGGACCACAATCCCAGCCTCATGCAAGAACAAAAAGACAGTAATTTCTACAAAAGGCTTTGCACGGGATTCACAGAAGTTTAACTATGTGAGGAAGAAGGCAAAAAAAAAAAAAAAAAAAAAAAAGCCAAGGAGTAGAAATAAGGAGTTGGTGCTGTGAAAAGATACACGTGACAAGCCTACATGTGTCGTGATTCTACACAAGGAAAAGCTGAAGAACCCAGAACAACTCCCACCCCCACAGAGGGCTGCCACATGGTACAGACAAGAGGCGGGAAGTGGCAATCTCTCACTCTGCACTCTAGGTTTGAATTTTTTAAATAAGGATCTCAAATTACTCGTCAAATCGAAATCTATGTAAAAAGTGCTTTAGTCAAGTTCTGAACCAAAGATCCTGTTTGCTTCTCCCAGCCCTCACCCCAAAATCTACATGCAGATTCCCCGTGATTCTCCCTCTACCCTAGGCCAGCTCTCCCTCCCTTTCTAGGGATTCCAGAGAAATCCCTGCTCTATACCTAAACACAATGAGCCTATTAAGTGCATCAGGCTTAGTCACATGAACATTAACTGCACAGACCCTTCTCTGTACAGGCTGCTTCCAGAAGTGCAGAAGGACTTGGCCTTCTATTTTTCTTGTCTTTTCCTTCCTTCCTTTCTTTGTTCTTCCTCGTCTTTCTTCTCTTAAGGGGTTTAAAACAAGACAAAGACAGATGTGCATACTTGGAAAGTAAAGAAGAAATACACTACTGCTTGTAGATAAATTATATAATGCAATCATTAACATTATTCAAGCAGGAAGTTTTGAGCGAAGCAGGCATAGCAAACAGATAAGATCTTGCCCTCCTCCATGAACAGCTCTCTTGAGAAGTGGAGTCAATGTTGTTCAGATGCTTTATCAGCACACCAAAAGAAGCCTGTTATCAAAACTGGCCAAGTTACCCTGTAAACCCCAAAGTCCAAATATGCATCACTTCTAGGACCCGAACTTCAGATTTTAAAGTTAATCACATCTTTGCATTCTCAGTTATCATTCTTTATATTCATTAAGTAACTACAAAGAGCCATCATTTTTCAGGGTAAAGTATATACATTCATATGTAAGAAAAATTGATCCTTCAGCTCAGAAAAATCAACATTTTAGCAAGAATACTAGAAATACATGGTTCATCCAAATAAGAATGATAAGAAAGTAATTATAAATGGCTTTGAAATGAATTACTATTGCACTAGGCAGGTATGATAAGATATAGGGTATGGACCTAATAAAAATTTAAAGTGACTTTATTTAACAATGCAATCTTTTTATTACTTTTCTAAAATTTATCCATAGTTTTTAAAAAGACTGTAAATGATTCTGTTGTACTTGATACTCTTTGTCCCCAGTTAAACCACTGCAGCAGCTGAGTCCCCACTATCTGGCAGCCCAGTCCTATGAAGTGGGAGACCCTATGGTACAGAAATACTGGACTACCTAGCCCTTTCAGTGCCTGATTAACCCATTACAAAAGTGATATCTGGGTCCTGTATTATGAGAACAGTGACCCTGTTCTGCCTGGTTAGACTTGGGAGAGTCCAAACTGAGTGAGCAAAAGAAACCACGTCATGTTCTACAAACCACAAATTCTCACGTGTGCAGAGGGCCTGGGGTGCTCATCTGCTTCCTATCTCGGGGTTCTGAGAGAGAGCTTTTCCCACTTGTAGGAAGTGATCTGTGTCCAAAAATATCTACACAGTAGCCTATAATGCTGCCCCAGCTGGGACTTCTCAGATCCCAACACCCTCAACCACATGCCATCGCTGATAGCTCAACCCTGCAGTTGCTCTCCACCTGGCACCAGCTCCCAGGATGTAGAGATGGACTGTGGAATGAAAGTGGCAGACATGTAGCAATGCTTTGGCTCTTTTCTTTTGGACTAAATGAACTACACAACCAACAATGTCACAATTTAGGAAAACCAACGTGGGAAGCTGAAATAGCAGATCCTGCACTTATTTCTGGTTTTACCTGGATCTGGTAATTTAGGTAGAAAAGGTAAAGGCTTGTGTTGTGACATCTTTCTATTTTCATGACTCTCAATTTAGAATCAATTGCCCTAAAGGAAGAAAATATTCTTTCTATACCAATAAGGACGCTTTCATCACTTTTCCAGTTCTCTTAAACCTCGGACTCATGGCCATCTGCTGTGTGGTTTGTTTTAACTTCTCTAACAATCTTCCTTAACCCTTTACCTGATCACCTTAAGTCCTGAAATTCATTATTCTTTCTATTCATTATTTCTTTCATTAATTCACTCAACAAACACTTTTAAAGTGCTTTCTATGTTCTCAATCTTAGTACCATCAGTTACACAGCCATCTCCAATCTGGTCCCTAACCTTGTTTCTGTAGGTCTACGGGTTCAAGATGTCAGGAGTATGGCCAAATCTTATCATTGCTCAAGACCTAGGAATGAGAATGTGGAAAGACAAACAACTCGTAGCATGCATGATCAACCATCGCTTTTATCAGTTCTGCAAAAACTACGTGCCAATGTTCAAACACATTCTAGATGAGCTTGTCCTCAGGGGTCTGGAAGGGGACCTTTAGCTTTTGACCTCCCGGCTTCAGGCGCCAGCCAGGCTCACAAGGCCTTTTGATGGGGCACAGCACAGCACATCCAAGTGTCACATGGGCAAGGGCAGGAGAGGAAGAAAGGAGTCGGGACCCTCTGCTTTTTCTGCAACACCCTACCCTCATTTCTCAGCTCACCAAAACCCTCCTTTTTACATGTAAGATAAAATGGGCTACCTGTTCAAACTGTGCAGGTCATTGCTGAGTATGATTAGCTCTTTTTTGCTCCAAAGCACTCTTAATTATGTTAAGTCATGTTCCAGTGCTCCCCTAATTTGGTGCTTAAGAGTTATGGACCAAGTGTCCCCCCGGATCCCTGAGGTTTAAGTTGCTGAGTCTGAAGTTGACATAATAAACAGAGATCCACCAAGGAACCAATGGGTCTGACACTCCATCTTCACAGGAAGGGCCAGGGCTTCAGAGTAACCCCTGGACTTTCAGACTGATGCTCTACTCCCACATGTCATATGAAGCCCAGTGATGATGGATCTCCAACCCTGGGGCAGAACCTCCAGGATCAGAGAGGCCGAAAACTATCTTCAAAACTCTAAGATGCGATCTCTCCTTTTCCTTCTCATTCTCTCATAAGTGTAGGTTGGAATTTTCTGGAGACCACAGGACATGTGACTACAGACGCAAACAGGAAAATCCAGCTGCCTTCTTTGAAACCAGACATTAAAGGAATTTTCAAAATTTTTAAATAATGCCGCTCTTTTTGTTCTTTTTTCTTTTTTCAAAAATATGGCTATTCTTCCAAAAAAGATGTTATTCATATTTACAGATGACGGTTTTGTTTTTTGTTGTTTTTAAATGGAAGGGTTTTTTAAAAAAATTTCTGCCGTAATTTCTAAAATGTTAAATGTAAGTATATATAGTCATATAACCACAAGCTCTTTGTGGTCTTCAGTCATTTTTAAGAGTATTAAAGGGCCCTGGGACCAAAACAGATTAAGAACTGATGCTTCTGATACAACGTCCTTTGCCTCTACAGCCCTGCACGCCTGGGGTTGCTCCCCTGGGAATCATGACCTCACCCAGCACCCAAGACTTCAATGTACATGGGATCATCCACCACCCCCTGGACACTGCACTGCTTCTCAATAGAACTCTTCAGGGAAACTCCTAGCTTTTGTGCAATAAGAACCCATGGAGACTTCTTCATTTAAATAGTTTTTCTTAAAAATAAAATTGACTTCCAGAACTTTTCACCTGAGACCTGGCCACACATCATTATCCCTAGCCAGACCACGTGCAGTGCAGCAAGCTGCACACAGCCTGGCAGGGCAAGGCAGGGCAGGGCAGGGCAGGGCAGGGCATTCCATTCTGCTTCTCAAGGGACTAATAGGGGCCCCAGGAGGGTCAGAGCCTTTGAAAAGTGGCTCAGCTGTAGTCCCTAAAGGCTTATCCTGCTTGTTGATTCTGGCAAGATGCATAACTCTGTCATTTAGAATGTTCTTCCAATGCCTCCTGAATAAGCCACACCAATGGGGAGAGACAGAAAGAAAATGTCACACGTCCAGTATTTCCAGTTTCCCGGCAGAGTTCGAGGCCTGGCCCCGGGTGAAGTGCAGCCGCATGACGGACTGCCTCCTCGGGGCTGCCAACACTCACAGGTGGCCAGAGCCTCCCCATCTTCCCTCTCTCTGTGTGAGAACAGGGGCCAAAAGTGAACAGCACACATCAGTGCCCAAGTTTAGGTCCTCCCAACCACAGAAAGAACAACTGTTCTCCACTTATCCTGACGCCAGCTATCTGTGTCCTTCTGTTCAAACTGTTTGATGTTTTAAAAGACCATAGTCCGCTGCCGGGAAGGAATGATCCGAGGGGCTATAGAGAGCGACAGTGTGTCCCAGGCCTCCGCAGCTCCAGCACGAGGCCCCCCTTTTTGTTCGTGGCTGGATTACTACTCTGGGGACTGGACACAACACTTGAAAGAGGATCTATTTCTGACCTAAGAATGTGAGATGTACTCTTCCAAATGGGGCAAGGCCTTGCTCACACCTCTGACGTCTACCCCTGAGCAGTCAGTATACTGCAAGAGTAAAATGTTCTCCCTCTGGGAGGCCAAAACTGACCCCGAGAAGGTATTACAAAGTGGACCTAACGTGAATGCCTTGTGTACCCTAAACCTGGTACCAAATCAAAGTGACTATGGGAAATCACAAGAGAGACGTGGATCTATTCAGGTAAATTCACTCACCACGGTCACCATTCCTTCAGTCTCAATTGCTCTGAAAAAAACAAGAAGGAACAGGGCTGGGGTATAGCTCAATGGTACACCTGGCACATGAGCGGTCCTGGATATGAATGCTAGGACCACAAAAAACAAAAACAAAACACACACACACACATATATATATATATATATATATATATATATATATGTATATGTATATCTTGTGTATATTTATGTGTATATATTGCACACACACACAACATAGTTGTGGAATTGTGGTACAAGATCTATTTCCTGTCTCTAAAATCTAAAGCCTTTGCTATCACACTCAGAACTACAAAATGGCCGCCACATCTGGAAACAAAGGAGAACTGACATTACTTACAATATAGTACAAAATAATATCACCTATGTTCCCAAACTTACCAGCCAGCTTGTAGTTCTGGTTTCAGACCATTCTCAATTCAAGAGTTCCAGGGTTGTCAAAGAACACAGAATTTTCTTTAAAACAAACAAACAAAAAAACTCCCCCAGGGAAAGGGAACTGAGTACCTAGTAACCCAAAGGGTGCTGGGCATGCTAAAAATCTCTCAGCGAAGCTCATACTCAACAGTGAAAGAAGTAAAAGCTACTCGCCCAAGATTGCAAACAATACAGGGTTTTTACTTTTGCCACTTCCATTCAGCACAGGGAAGTCCTAGCTAGAGCAATTAAGCAAGAAAAATAAATAAATAAAAATAAAAGCCATCCAAACTGACAGGAAGAAGTAAAATCATCTCCTCTCAATTTAAAAAAAAAAAAGGAGGAGGAGGAAATCTTTATGACTTAGAATTTGACAATGACTCCTCAGATATCACCCCAAAAAGCACAGGCAACAAAAAGAGTAAAATTAAATTGAAATTCATCCAAAAAAATAAAATTTTCATGCATCATGGGACACCACCAATACAGTCAGAAGATAACCAATAAAAAGGGACATAATACTTGCAAATCAAATTTGATAAGAGATTAGTATCCAGAATATGTGGGTTAAAAAAAAAAATCCCTACAACTCAAAACCAAAATGCAAATCCAGACCACAATGAGGTACCATAGTAAGAATGGTACCTTACTAAGGATGACCATAGTAAGAATAACAACAGAAAATAAGTGGAGAAATTGGGCCCCTCAGACACTACATTTTACATTCTTGATGAGAATGTAAAATGGAGCAGCCACTGTGGAAGAGTTTGGCAATTCCTTAAAAAGATAAGCACAGAATTACCATATAATCCAACATCACATCTAAATATATGGGGAAGAGGGGGTGAAAGTAAGTACTCAGAAAGATAACCTGTACAACAGTAAGCATAAAAGCACTATTCACAATAGCTGAGAAGTATAAACAAGCTAAATACCCATCAACAATAGAATGGATAAACAAAAAGTGTTGTACATATTCAATGGAATATTATTTGATAATAAAAGGGTATGAAGTGTAAAAAAAATGCTACAACATGGATGAACCTGGAAAACACCATGCTGTACAAAAAAGCCAGTCACGAACACCACAGATGATTACTTTTGTATAAAGTACTCTAGACAAGGAAATCTGTGTAGACAGAAAGAGAGTTCGGTGGGGTTGGGTGGGGTGAATCGGCGGGTGGGGGGCACTGATAGCTAAAGATAGAGGGTGTCATTTTGAGGTCATGAAATCATTCTAAAACCGGACAACAGTAGTGATTCCAAATATCTGGCTAATACATACAAAATACGCGCATGTATGTCTTAATCTCTCCACGCTGCTATAACAACATACCTGAGTCTGGGTGATATATAACGAACAGAAATTTATTTCTCACAGTTCTGTAAACTTGGAAGTCCAATATCAAGAGGTACGCAATTAACTACGAGAGCCCTCTTTGGAATCCTTGAGTCTTCCCATGGTAAAAGGCAGCAGGGCAAAAAGAAGACCCCACCTAGTTCCCTCCAATCCTTTGATATGAGCACTAATCTATTCAGGACCCTTCACCTCCCAAAGGCCACACCTCTTAATACTATTGAATTGGTAATTACATCTTAATGTGAATTTTGGAAGGGATGTAAGCATTCAAACCATAGTATGTGGACCCTCCCCCAAAATACATGTCTTTCTCACAGATAAAATACATTCCCTTCCATCTTAATAGCACCAAGTTTTATCTCACCCAGCGCCAACTCAAATTTTTTTAAAAATATTTAGTTAAACACAATATTTTTTAAAATTTTTCTATTTATTTATTTATTTTTATGTGGCGCCGAGGATCGAACCCAGTGCCTCACATATGCTAGGCAGGTGCTCTACCATTGAGCCACAACCCCAGCCCACCAAATCAAATTTTAAAGTTCATAGTTTCATCTAAGTATCACCCAAATCTGGTATCAGTGAGACTCAAAGGAATATTTCATCCAGAGGCAAAATGTCCTCCAGCTGTGAATCTGTGAAATCAAGCAAGTTGTATTCTTCCAAATTCAACAGAGCAACAGGCACAGGACAGACATTTTGATTCCAAAAGGGAGAAAGAAATAAGAAAGAAGATGTTAACAGGTCCCAATCAAATCCAAAACACAACAGAGCAAATATTAAATCTTAAAGCTGGCGAATAATCTTTGACTTTTCAGTGTGCTCCATCTTCTGAATACACTGAGTAGGAGGCTGGATCCCCAAGGCACTGGAGGGTCCTGCCCCCCACATCTCCGCTAGGTACAGCCCACCCAACAATTCTCATGGGTTGGAGTCAAATGCCTGCAGGTCCCCCAAGCTAGTGTTGCATACTGGTGGCTCTAAAGTTACAGGCTCTCAAGGGTGACCCTGCTACCATGGTACCATTGAGCATTGTCCTTGGAAGGGCTCTCTATAGAAATCCCTATCCCCAAAGCTCCATCAGGCATTAATGTAGCAGGAATTCTACACTGGCCTTGCCCTTGTGGCAATTCTTTGCCTGAGCACCCAAGATCTCTTTGAAATCAAAGTGGAGGTAGCCATGCCTGCACAGATCTTACACTCTGCATGCCAGCAAAGTTCGCACCACATAAAGACCTGCACCTTCAGAGGCAGTCCTCTAGTTGCATCAGGGCTTGCCTGAGCCATACCTGGGACAGCCACGGAGTACTGCACCAGAATGCAGGTACAGAGACTCAAAGGGGCACTAGGCAAAGGAATGCTGCGATCCTGTGGGCACCGCCTTTGAAACAGTTTTGTTCCCTGGGCCTTGATAAAAGCTAGGCAGTATTATTAATCCCCCAAATGCCTTCAAGGTTTTTCTTTCTTTGTGTTGTTGAGTCGTATCTGGCTTCCTTCTGCTGTTCATATATCCTTAGTATTTTCTCCTAAGCATGCTTTTATAATTTAGCCAGGGTGAGAATTTTCCAAATCTTTAAATTCTGTTTCCCTTTTGAGTATAAATTTTCCCTCTAACTCATTTCTGTCTTTTCACATCTTTGTGTAAGCAGTTAAGAGAAGCCATGCAGCACCTTGAATACCTTGCTTGGAGAGTTCTTCTGCCAAATATCCTGCTCTTCAGGTTATCTGAATCAAAGAGTTCACTGCTCTTTCACTCCGCCTTCCACAAAGCCCCAGGACAAGAGCACAATTCAGCCCAGTTCCTTGCCACTTTCTAGTAAGAATGATCCTTCTTCCAGTTTCTAAAAAATACTCCTCATTTCTTAGACTTCATCAGAATGTCTTTTACTCGCTGTATTTCTACAAGCATTCTGATTACAACCACTTTGATAATTTCTAAGACTTGTGCTCTCTATACAGCTTCTCTTCTTCTGAGCCCTTACCAGAATTGCCCATAAGACTATTCACAGAATCTGGTGTTTTGTTTTGTTTTGTTTTTAGCACACACTTCTAAATAATCCCAGCATCTACTTCCCATTTTTAGGTATTAGTTATAGTAACAACCCATTTTATACACAAATTTCTTAAGTCTGTTTGTGCTGCTATAATAAAATATCACAGTCTGTTAATTTATAAATAATAGAAATGTACTGCTCACGGTTCTGGAGGCTGGGAAGTCCGAGATCAAGGCGCCAACAGGTTCTGTATCCTCTGAGTGCTGTGCTCTGCTTCCAAGAGGTGTCTTGTGCTGCATCCTCCAGAGAGGACACACACACCAAGTCCTCACATAGTAGAAAAACAGAAGAGAGTGGATCCACTCCCTCAAACCCTTTTAGAAAAGCCCTAATCCCATTCATGACATCTTTGCCCTCATGACCTAATCACTCCCAAGGACTCCAACTTTGAATACCACCTATCGCAGTGGCTGTTTAGTTTACATATGGATCTGGGGGATGCGTTCAGATTATGTCAACATGTATATATACACACACAAACACATAACAAATTGCACATACCTCTGAACATACTAATTATAATTAAACTGTACATTTTAAATTTAAGTGAGTGAATTATGGTATATGAATCATATCTCAAGAAAGCTGTTTTTTTTTTTTTTAAGACAGAGAGACAGAAAAGCTACGTGAAAAGCTAACCCCATAAAATATCAGCAAAAAAGGGGTTCCTATGTCGCCTAAATTTGGAATCACCATAGTCATCTTCCCCTTTGGATTGTCACAGTACATGGTGTACTAAATTTTCTCAACAGTTCTGCCATAAGAAACCAACTTTAACCCACCATTTCCAAGCTTCTTTGGCTATAGGTGACTATATCTCATAGTACTTATTAACCTGAAGAAGCACTAAGTTGTCTAACATCACAACATGACTAGGAAAATTCTTGTTAAAGGATGACTAGGAAGCATTTTTGTAGCAGAATTTTTCAAAAGGTGGCACTAAGAAGAGGTGATCCACAGAGTGAAACCTTACACAGAGAAAACAGACCTATGGGTACAAGTAAGAGGAACACTAATTTAATGTCACGTCCCCTAACAGGGAAATAATCAGGACACCCAACTCTACCTTACAGGGCACAAAAAAGATCATGCTGACAGAAGACAGTGCAAGGGCCCCAGAAGGCAGCCTCCCTGGGACATCTTTGTTATTTCTCTTCACAGTTTGAAAGCCCTTCCTAGTTCCTAACTATAACCTGAGATGTGGAAGCACTTAGCAGGGGCCTCCAGAAAAGAGAGGCATTAGAGTACCCAAGCTCAACGTAAACACAAATAATAATAATAATAATAATAATAATTAGTAGTAATAGCAGCAACAGCAGCAGTAGTCCTGGAATTGAACAGGGGCGTTTTGCCACTGATTTATATCCCCAGTTCTTTTTATTTTTTCTTTTGAGACAGAGCCTTGCTAAGTTGCCAAAGCTGGCCTCAAACTTACGATTCTCCAACCTCAGCCTCCCAAATTGCTAGGATTACAGGACTGCACCACTGAGCCCCACTACAAATTTTATATTTTGAAATGCAGGCAGGTAGGGCTGCTCAATCTGTTCAAAACATTTCTCAGGGTTCTACCATCCTTATTAAAAAAAAAAAAAAAAAGAGAGAGAGAGAGAAATCACCAAATAAAACCCACAGGAATCCAAGTAAATAGAAAAGCAGGATAATGTGCAAATATTTATTATTAGAATAAAGCATGGGCATATTTAAGAATGTCACTTATAACAACATCGGGCTAATCACAGGAAATGTGTTGGCAAAAATTCCTAAAGAGTGAAGTGACCTGTTCAGAGAATTTCTAGAGAAAAAGAAACCAAAGATAAAATGGAGGAAAGTACATTAAGACCTTACCACACAAAGCCTCCGTCACTAATTAGCTACACAGGCATCACCATAAAGCCAGTCAGAAAAAACATAATCTCACGTCCCATACCACACGTACCAAGGCTGCATTTTAACATGACCCCTAGGAGAATCACATGCATATTAAAGTTTAAGAAGCTCTATTTTCAAGCACTGTTAATATTTAACTTATATCCGACCTGAAATGTGCCTCAAGAAAATAAACAAGTTAAAAAATATATATTAATATCACTACAATAGTCCCTCCTTACTCATGGTTTCAATTTCTAAGGTTTCAGTTATCTGCGGTCAACCAACGGCTGAAAATATTAAGTGGAAAATTCCAGAAATAAACAATTCATCAGTTTTAACTTGCATGAGTAGCGTGATGAAATCCTGTGCCGTCCTGCTCTATCCCACCCAGGATTTGAATCGTTTCTTTGTCCAGCATATCCACACCGTAAAAATTTAACATCCACCTGTTAAATCACTTAGTAGCCATCAGAGTAATCAAATTGACTGTTGGGGCACTGCAGTACTTGTGTTCAAGTAACCCTTTATTTTACTTAATAATGGTCCCAAAGTGCAAATTTTTTTACAGTACAATGTTATAATACTCTATTTTATTAGCAGTTGTTGTTAATCTCAGTAGTGCCATAGCTTGGAACTGGAATGTCTCCCAAAGGGCCACACATTAAAGGCTTGGTCCTCAGTTTGGCACTAGAGGAGTAAGTTGGAAACCATTAAAGGAAAGGGCCTAGTGGGAGTTTTTAGGTCACTGGGGTCGTACCCTTAAAGGGGACTGTGAAATGCCAGCTTCTCCCCAACCCATCCCCTACCCCACCCCACCCTCTGCTTCCCAGATGCCGTGAAATGAGCAGCTTTATTCTACCACACATTCCCCACCATGATATACTGCGCTACCACGGGTCCCAAAGCAACAGGACCAAGCGACCAAGAACTAAAACCTTGAATTCATGGGCCATGAGTCATGAGCCTGAGATAATCACCTTTTTTAGGTAACACTAATGTTGGCACTAATGGAAAACTGACATTAATATTATTTGCAGTTTCAGATATCCACTGGAGGTCTTAGAACACATCTTCTATGGATAAGGGTGGGAATCCTGTATTTATCACTGAGTCATCCTGAACCGTCTCTCTTCTCACTGTCCTTTTCTACACAATGAAAGGTTTTTGTATTTTCAATCTAAGTAGGGCAAGAATGGGCTGAGAAGACAGCCTCAAACAACTCCAGTGACTCCAGGAAGAGTCCCTGTCAAGAGCTGTCAGAGCACTCCCTGCAGTTCTCACCCCCACCTACGTGCTAAACCACTGCGTGGAGTTGCATGGCCTTGAGTGACAAATGCAAATAACCAGTCTCAAGCCACCAGTACTACTTTGATAACAAATAAGTAAACAAAGGTTTATTAGAATATAACCCCATCATGAGTTAAAAACACTGTAAGTTGAAACGCAGTTAAGATACCTACCCACAGAGCATTATAGCAATTTAGTACACTAGGGTGTCTGTCGGCTATTTCCCCTCACGAGCTTGCTCCCAGAATCGCAAAAGAGGATAATAGCACGTATTGCTATCCCAGGAAAAGAACAAAATTCAGAATTCAAAGAACATTTTCTACCAAATGTGTATTGCTTTCACACCATCCTAAAGCCAAAAACCAGGGACCCTGGGTAACGAATTCTATGAAATATGAGTAAATACAATCCACCGCGCCAATTTTGGATGAGTGGCCACGCCAACTGCCAGACTTGCTTCTCACTCTCCTGCACTGGGTGGAGCTGGGGGAGCCCTGGGGACTGAGCCAACTTCTTTTTTTAAGTCTGATGGAAGAGTGAATAAGAAAGCCCACACAAAGGCCTCTTGTTGACACATGTTCCCAGACCTCACAGGGGCCACAGGGCTCAGATTGCCTCAACGCCACCCGTCATTCTGCCCTTGTCCCTCCAGTCAGGCAACAACTCCACCAGACAGGAGCTGCCAACTTTCCGACCTAATCGCCAGAAAGCGGGGTGGTTCCAAGGCCAAGAACATAGCATCGCTTCCCCAGCTTTGTGCCTGTTAAGTATCACCTGGTGTGCCTCATAGAAATGGTGGATGACATTTCCCGGGCCTAGAAAATTAGTAGCAGAGAGCCAAGAGGGGCCCAAAGATAAGCATTAAGCGGCAGGAGTTCAGGGTACACCCTGATGTTCCTGGTCTTTCCCCACATATTTTTCCACTTGGGCATTATCAAAGTGCCGCTTCCCAAGCCTGAAAGGAATATAAAACTGTTCTAGTCCAAGAGAGTTTCCTAAAATATTCTTACTAAGTCACAAGTACATACTGCAACAAGCTGCCTGGCTTTTGTGGGGCCACAAGGGTTGAATGTCAGTGAATTTAGACTGTCGCCTAAATGTCACCTAATTCTAAAATTCAAAAGATGCAGTGTTCTCTGAAAGTTCAGAAGCCCAGTTCTGGGTGGTAATTACATGAGGGCTGGAGGAGTAACTGGTGATGGAAATCCTTAGGAGAGATTTAGGAATAAAAATAACTCACATTTTTATTCTACCAATCTGGAACTTTCCCACCCACTTCAAACTGGTAGTGAATTTGCCATTAACTCCATTTACTGTGTTCTTCCACAGTTAGCATACAATATTCTTAATTCTACAGGGCAGAAACTATTATTCCTGCTGCACTGGTCCAGATACAGGGAAGGACAAGAAGCACAACAGGGATTCAATCCTAAATCCACAACATGATATCACACCCTACACTACTATTAAACTGTGCTTCAGCACAGAGTTGCCTGGAACCTTGAATATAAAGTGTCTTTTATCACCTTTTTTTTTTTTTCTGGACTAACAGAAGAAAGAGAAAAATAAGCTCCTCTACCCTGCCCCCACCCAATATGCTGAGCACAGGGGCCATGGCTAAAGGGGAAATACATGGGCTGCGTTCCCGCTGCAAACAGGGACAGTATAACCAAGATGCTGAAAAGCAAAGGAACAGAGTCAAGCAGTAAAATAAAGGCAGTACCCGAGCTCCCTGACCAACAGGTCAAAATCCCTGCAGTCATTCATTGCATTTCAGACTTAAAGAGAACCGTGACCAAAAAAAAAAAAAAAAGAAAGAAAGAAAGAAAGAAAAGGGAAAAAAAAGAAAGGAAGAAACGGAAAAAGAAAGAAAAAGGAAAAGGGAAAAAAAAAACACCCACTTTTTACTCACTGGACTAGGAACGAGACTGTTAAGACAGTGGTCTCCCCAGCCAACAGCTACCTGTGTGCCGACTCCTCTGTCCAGGCCTCCTATCAATACACTGGCAAGGACTCCTGCCATCAACAGAAAAATGGCAGCTGATGAAAGGGACAGTCAACGTGTAAACAGGTGATCTGACTGTTTTTCTGAATATGGAGGGCATGGAAGACCGACACGTACATATGAACAATTTGTTGAACTCCATCAAAAACGTAAAACCTATTCCAATATCTTCATCACGCCAATTCTCACTAATTGATATTCTCCTTCCATAGAGCAGGACGTTTTTATGGATAAAGATGCAATATTAAAATATGTGTTTAACGAAGGCTTTTTATGCCAGACTATACGCCATCAAGGTTTAAAACACATCCAGGCAGACCTTGGTATTCTGTTTTTAACAGAGAAAACAGGTCCAGTTACCCCGGATGCCCGTATCTGCTCATTTCCCAAGCTGGTTCCCACACGGCTACCCACCACTTGGCTAACAGATAGCGGATGAGATATCTCCGAGTTCCTGTTACAGGTTTTTATGGGGACAGTTATTACTTGTTACATAATATTAAGCAATTAAGATTAAAAATGGTTACATAATACTGTCCTACAGCTAACATCAACAGAGGTTCTCGCGATCCCGGACTGCAGGCGAGCCGGCAGCAGGCGGCGAACAGCGCGGCCGAGACCGCCGGCCATTCGCGTTCGCGAGCTCGCGGCGAACTGCCGACCGCTAGGGCCTTTCCGCAACACGTAGCGCTGACCCTTTCCGACTGACCACCGTGACCTTGGCTGCTATCCCCTACCCCCGGCCCCCCGATGATATCCCCGATGGCAGTGCCCACCTGCGTACCTGGAGAACCCGCTACCGCAGCCTCTGCCGCACGGGGTCGCTGCGTGCGCGCCACCGGCCCGGGGAGGGCTCCGGCGCCCGGCACTGCCCGGCGCGTGGACAGCGCTCCGCATGGACAGCGCTCGGACACGCGGCTCGCGCTAGTTCTCCACGGCTCCGCCCCGACCAGGGGCCTGCAGCGCAGAAAACCAAACCGGAGGGCCGAAGCCCAGGCGAACACCAGGCGAACGCGCGCTAACACGCTAAGCGAACCAATGCCGCCTCCGGGGACGCCATCCCGGCAAGGGTGCAATACCACCCCGCCTCCCGAACATGCCCAACTGGACCCACCCCCATCACTGCACAGGTGCCAGGAGGCCAGTCCAGCCTAGCCGACCCCTGTCCACGACTGCACTCCTCGGCTTCCACGAGACCGGACACCGCTGAGGACAGGGACGCGGCTGGGTCCTTGCGCACTATGGGAACCCCAGGACCAAACCCATGTGACGCGGCCACGCCCCGAGCCCCAGCGGGGGCCCTCTGCTGCCCAATCCCCGGATCCCTGGTTCTCATGGCAACCCTGAAGAACCTCTTGCTCCCAGCATTGCTTCTTCCCCTCCCCCACAGGCCCCCTCCGCCCTGATGGGCAAAAACACGCATGCTGGCCGTTATCGTGACGCCGAAAGTCCTCCATATCCACCCGTTAAACCAGATTCGGAGAACGGGGCTGAATAGTGGGTCCCCCGTAAGTCGGACATGCCACCAGCAGAACCACTGTCCTGAACTGCATGGGGGGGGAGAGAGGGCTGAGTGACCAAGGCCAGCTAGTTCTGTTTTGTCAAGCCCACTTTCGCCTCACACCCCTCCCTCAAAATGTCAGAGCAAAAAACAACCAGGAAGGAAGAGGCTCTCTCTGGAAGCCACAGGCATAATGCTATTGGACATCAACGAAAAAGTAGGGTTCCATTTAAATTAAGAGTTAGTGAGGAAAATAATAGATAGTATATATTAAACATCTGCTATGCTATGCAGCAGTCACTTCTCCCTCTCCCTCCCTCTCTCCCCCCCCCTCTCTCTCTCACACACACACACACACACACACACACACGAACCTGCAACAAAGGAAGCAGAAAAGGTCGGGAGATATTTGTGACTTCATACAAACACACACACAGTCATCCCTCACTATTCTCAGAGGATTGATTCTAGGACGGCCACTGATACCAAAATCTGTGGTTGCTCGAGTCCTTTATATAAAAATGAAGTCGTATTTGCATATAACCTGTGCACATCCTGTATTCTTTAAATCATCTCTTGATTACTTATAATACCTGATACAATGTAAATGCTATGTAAACAGTTATAGTATATTGTGTAGGGATAATGATAAGGAAAAAAGTCTGTACATGTTCAATAGAGATGCAATTTTTTCCTGAATATTTTCGACCCACGGTTGCTTGAATTTGTGTATGCAGAACCCACGAATACAGAAAGCCAATTGTATTTAAACACAATTGTGCAATAAAGGAAGCAAAAAAGAAGGTTTAGAGATATTATTTGTGACTTTAACAAGGTCACAAAACTAGTAAGCAGTAGATTTTACAATCTTCTCTACCAGGGAACATGGTAGAAAAAGCTAGAAGTTGTAGATAGCAGAAAGAACAGTGACAGCCAACAGCTGGCAATGGATTATGAAACTGAGATGCTTCACTATCTTCACATCTACAAAGGGAGCAAGGAGCTTCAAAAACCAAGTCTGAGCACTGTGTGCAAAACAGCAGAAAAGCTGCCCAAATCCAGCAGGCTCAGAGGCCAGCTCCAATCCCTAACTGCATCAGAGTAAGAGGCTATGGAAACTGCAGATGTTCACCCCAGGGAGCCGAGGTTCCAAGGTGGTCAGGATCACAAAATTCCAATATTATAAAGTCGATCAAACAAAAGCAGATTTGAGGCAGGTTCTGAGAAAAGACACCAACAGAACATTAAACCCAAATCAAAGGGCAAAAAGCCCTTCTCTCAATCCTGCGGACCACGAATAGCCCAGCCTGCTCCTGCCTGCTCCTGGAGGCACTGCATTACAATCACCTAAGGTGTGAAGGCTTTTCACTTCAACTGGGCACCACCTAAGTGGAGCTGTTACAGAGTGAACATCACAAGGAATAAAATGGCAGACGGAAGAACAGAATCCATCCCTGAGATTCTTTTAAAATATCAAGCACAGAGAGATTCCATACCTCACTGAAGGCCCCAAGAAAGAGGCTGGCAGGGAGAATCTGTCTTCCTTTGGTACACCAGACTCACTAGAGGCTTGTCTGCAATTCTGACATGGTGACTCCACCCGACCTCCGCAGTCAATACCACAAAGGTGGCTTAGCTGTCCCTAGGCCTCCCTGCTTGGCTGCTCTCTGTCTGCGCGGGTGAACTCCCTTAGCTGAACATCACACCCACCCTGCACGCACTTAGGCTACAAGAGTTTACATCCACAAAGGGCTTCCCTAACACACTTCCCTGATTTGGGGGGGGGGGGGGGAGATCCGAGCTCAATGCAGCTCTTCCTAGATGTGGGAAGAGCAACGGAAAAAGGTCCAACATTGGGCAAGGAATCAGAGAAGTCCTACTCTGCTAGAACAAAGGAAGATAAATCTTTTGAAGATACCAAAACCCCCGTGTTATGGGGGTAACTGACTTAGGAATGTATAAGAGCTGAAAGCTAAGTCAAAAAATAGAAAAAGTTTGCTATACTCAGGGAAGTCCAGAAAATCTCATTAGAGATTAGAACTATCATTAGATTGCCAAAACTATCAGAACTATCTAATAATCCTTAGATTAGTAGAAATATCATTTACCTCCAATATTGGAGGGAAGGCAAGGACCAAAATAAGAGGATGAATTAGAAATCTACTGAAGAGTTAGAACCACAGACTCTCCTGGGCTCCCTCACACAGATAAGTGAAGGGGCTTCTTTTCTGGAATCAATGAGACAGGTCTCTGGACATAGGTCAGCAGGTTCATTCAATTCTTTGGTCCTAGACTGAAAACAGGTCAGTCAAGGGAGCTCCCCAAGCCTCACTTCAGAAGGAACAAATAAGGATTCTCAGAGTCATGGAGAAGAAACCTGAGGCATGGGTTCCTCCTCCACATAACTGGGCAGCTGAGCATCTGTCCATGAATCAAAGCACCCACTCACAAAGACTCACAGGATAAAAGACGGAATTCCAACTTCCCACAGGGAGCTGTGAGCCTCACCTCTCTGGGCCCTATCCTTGCCCACTGCAGAGCATGTTCCTCCCAGGGCTCCCAGGTACCTTGCAGCCTGCATGGGAACCACTAGGTTCCTCCAGGCCCCCAGACTAATAACAGAACAGTACAGATTCACCCCTTGGATCATGACAAGGGGCACTGATAGAAGATACATCCTCCACTCCCACCTGTTCCTCAAGTCTGTCCTGAGGATCAGGAGTTCCCGCCACAAGTCAAACCCACACTGGAGCCCCCCCCCCCACCCTGGGCAGCTTCACTGAGTTCCATGCAATGCGGCTCAGCAGGATCCCTCCTTCCTGCCCCCTCCCCCAGCTCTCCCACCCTCCTTCAAACACACAAGTGTTTGCCATAGGTCTGCTTTCCAGGTAAGCCAGACACAAACAAGCAGAAAAGTTTAAAATTGGAGAGAATAAACTATGCATGAAAAGTTTTTTTTTTAAGTCTCTTCAGCTGAGATAAAAGGGGCTATTATATCTACAGAAAAAGAATATCATGCCACTAAAAAAAAAAAAAAAAAAGAATATTTCCTTCTGGTGTCAAAAATGGGTTAGTTAGCATGGGTTCATTGGCTGTAACAAATGTACCACTCTGGTTTCAAATTTTCCATAGTGGGGGATATCACAGGAGGTCGGGCAATTGTACTGTGAACTTAAAATGGCTCTAAACTAAAGTCGATTAAGAAAAAAGAAAAAAAAAGATCCTTGAAAATTAAAAATGTCAAAAGAAACTTAAAATAAATTGGAAGGTTAAAAAGATCAAATTAAGGATATAATCCAAAACCTAAAACAATACAATCAATATAGAATAGAAGATTAAAAAAAATAGTAAGAGATCCAATGTAGGAGGCTAACAACTTCCATTTTAGGAAAAAAAAAAAAGAGAGAAAATGGAAGAAAACAAATTAAAGATTTTATTCAAAAACATATTCAAGACCAGAAAGAGGGCTGGGGATGTTGCTCAGCAGTATAATGCTTTCCCAGCTTACATGAGGCCCTGGGTTGGATCCCCAGCAAAAAAAAAAAAAAAAAAAAACCCAGAAAGATTTGAATTTCCAACTTGAAAGGAACCTCAACATGCTGCATAATATATGCAGACCCAACAAGACACCTCTTCAAGGACTTCAGAATACACACACAGAAAGAATACCCTAGAAGCTTCTACCATGACAAAACGAAAGGAAACAAAAGCCAAAGCCAAAAAATAGAAAGAAACACTTTGGTATTCTTTCATACTCAGAATCAAGAACCAAATGAACTTTATTCTCAACCCCACAACCCCATACTGCCTAAAGACAGTAGGTGTCCTTCAAAATTTTTGAGGGAAAACTGTCCTGTTTAGAAATTTATAAAATCATAAACTGTGGAATTAGAATCAAGAACATTTTCAGACATGCTCGGTCTCAAAAAATTTACATCCCATGTATTTCCAAATTTTGGGAATAAACCAAGAAAGAGCAAGTCATGAAATCTAAGAGAAAAGCAAAGGGCATTTCCAGGATGATGGAGATGAAAGATTCCAAGATGACAGCTGTGCAGGGCGCCTTCAGAGTGACCGTTCCAAAGGGCACCTGGAAGACTGCTTGCAAAGATAAAACCAGCAGATTACCTAATGCTTCTGAGATTCATATAACTGTGTAAGTTTGAGGGGAGTGGAGTGAGTAAAAACATCTAAGCAGAAACAACTCCAGGATAAAACAAAATAACGTATAAAGAAAAAAAAGTTTCACTATATACTATATGGCTCAAATATGAGCAGCATTTAGGGTACTGTCCCCACTCTGCATAATGATCTTGATAAACTTACTAAGGAGGACAGGAGGAGTAAGCACAGGATATGGCAAAAGGGTGAAACCTCAAAGAAGTATGTGAAAAACTGGGCTCTACTAGGGCAGTGGAACAGGGATAAATGGAAAGAAACTGTAATATATTATTCAGACCTCTATTTAGAAATATGAAGGTAAACATGGGGGAAAAAACATCCTGATAATCCTGGTTATTTCTGGGGAATTAGGTGACTCTCTAAACTATGTCCCTCCATCATTGATTAAACTGAAAAAAAAAAAAAAAAACAGTTCAAGAGTCAAGGAATTACAAAGCCAGGTACCCCTCCAGATGAACACAGTAGAGACACTCATGTGGTAGGGACAGTGTCTCAGCAGAGGGCCACAACAGGGGTATCTGTCTGCATCCCCTCCCTCACAGCCTGCAGGCCTCAGAGTGCAGGGTAGGGCGGGCAGGCAAGGCCTGCAGTTGGGGATGACCCAAGAAGGAAGCAAGGAGCTCCTCTTTTTGCTTTATTCCCTCCTCCTAGGCTCCCCCATCCCAATAAGGAGATGCAGGCCATGGCGCATAATGTTCTCATATCTCTAGGAACATCCTGGAGCAGTTTCTGTGAGACCCACACAATTTTCATTGGAAGAGAACAGGCAGCTCCCTAGAAATGGCAACGTGGAGGCTCTCAGGGAACACACCACAGCCTGTGCTGGGCCAGGTGACGCTGCCAGGGTGGAAAGGAGAGCAGCAGCCTCTGCCTGAAGCCAACCCATTCAGGACAATCAGAGGGTCACTGAACTCGCCTAGTTCTACCTTCTTCCCAACACAAAGACCTTCTAAGGAGAGCTCTCTCAAGCAGAGGCCCAGACTCAAGGAAGGGTTTGTGCTCAGGCACAAGGGTACTATACAAACATTTAAATTTAAAAGTCATTCAATTCATAGCAGTTTTTCATCATTTTAAATTTCCTGTGGTAGGGAATCCTAAAGTTATTGCTCTGGGTAGTATTCTTTATCTAAAATGCCTGGTATCAGAGTGTTTTAGATTTTGATTTTGTTTTTCAGATTTTGGAATATTTGAACACGTATGAGGTATCTTGGGGAGGGAATCCAATTCCAACACAAAATTCATTTATATTTCATATATACTGTATATACATGGCCTAAAGATAATTAAATACGATATTTTTACTAATTCTGTGCATGAAACAAAGTTTCATGATGTAGAATTTTCCACTTACGGTATCAACTTGCCACCCTAAAAGTTTCAGGTTTGGGGACATTTTGGAATTCTGGTTTCCAGATTAGAGATGGTCAACCTGTGTTAGATTTGTGATAGTATTAAGGTTTTTATATTAAAAGGATTTCAGGTTGGAGTACATACACTGAGCTCTTTCCATGCCATGTGCTTTAGTAGCCCATGTTAGTTGGTGAGATGGCAGCTGCTTGTGCCTAGGACCATTTAACTGGCTCAAACGCTGCTAAGACTTCAGGGAGGAGTGGGCTGCCCACCAGTACAGCCCTTGGATGGGGTTCAAAGGCACTCCCAAAGGCATGGTCAGCATATCCAGGATGAGTGGCTCATGTTCATCTCATTCCAACCTCAGGGGCCCAAACACAAATGTCATAGGCTCCACAAGGGATCTCTCTGTTCACCCAAAACTGCAGCCAGCTGAGCTTGTGCCTTTCGGGGGTCTTTGCATCTTTTGCTGCAGGTCACAGAGAACCAATTTTTGATACCTGCTATACACTATTATCTGTTTCAAATGGTTTTCAGAAAAGTGAAGTCTATGGTCCTTCACCTCTCTTTGATCTTAGCATCCTACCTGTGAGGAGTTCAAACTGCCATGCTAAACATAGTCAATAAAAAGATTCTTAACAGTGACAGTGGCCCACAGAACATTCAGATCAATTCAACAAGGTTCTGCACAATGAATGTGTGCAAAGCACAGCAAGACAGAAATACGAAGAGCAGGGTCCCCTTTCTAGCAGACCTTAGAAATGAAGAGAAAGGAAGCGATCAAACATACAAACTACTCTGAGACTGACTGCACAGTACTGTGACACATCACCACCAAAGTCAGCATGTGCCATGCACTGCTCCTATCATTCACACAAACCTAATGTCATTCTACTTTCATGGCAACACTTAGAGATGAATCATCTTATAATTTCTGTTCTATGAAAGAAGTTAATTAACTTTTTCAGGCTCACAAAACTTGTAAATGGTAAAACCAACAGTTCAATTGAGGCAATAAGCCTCATAGAATGGTTAGTGTGAGCCACTACCTTGGTCTAACAAAGCAAAGAGGGAGCAATATGATGGGAAAGGCAACCCGCACCCAAATGCAGTACCTATCTCCACTGCCCTGGTAAATGTTAACAATAAAAACTGGGGTTGTTGCTCAGTGGTAGAGCACTTATTTGGCATGTGTGAAGCACTGGGTTTGATTCTCAGCACCACATATCAATAAATGAATAAAATAAAGGTCCATCAACAATTAAAAATGCATATTTTTTTTAAAAAGTCTATTGTGTTGCTGGACCCAGCCTAAGTAAAAAGCTCTTTGAATTTAAGATCTGCTCAAGGAAAATCCGTATATAAAGCAGATGATTGAAAAATATTAATATTCTAAAATAGGAAGAAGGGAAATCTTCTTATTGTCTATATGCCAAAAGCAGAAACCAGCACCCCTCATTTCTACCTCTGAGATGAGTTTTGATAACCCTAAGAAATGGTTTTTGTTGCTGACTTCTCAAAGGACAATCACACCATTTTTCATCCCATTATTAAAGAACTTGTCAGTCTGCCTTTACATGATTGAGCAGGTGGTTTTACCCTTCCCCCCGCTTTTATGTACCCAGAGTGAACAGGTCCTGGTATCACTAGGAGAGTAGACAAAAGCCTCCCAAAGACAAGTGGCAGGAAAGGTTGCATCTCAGAGTCTGGGAGGGCAGCTAAAAGTCAGGATTTCCAACCAGAAGGGAGAACAAAGAAAGCCCCCTAAAAGTGTACTGCTCAAATAATATTAACACAAATTCAGTACCATCCAGTGCTTAAATAGATCAGGGCAGTCATACACCCATTACTGTGAACACCCTGAAGAACACACCTCAAATCCCAAAGCACCTGTTTGCCAAGCCCCGCCACATAGTTTGACCAACCTAATTTCTTCCATAATCTCCCATATTTCTGAACTGAATTTTATTAGAAAATAACAAGAACAACATCAAAACTTGTGGAATGCAGCTAAAGCAGTGCCTAGAGGGAAACTTCTAGCTTTAAATGCTTACATTCAAAAAGAAAGGTCTAGATTCAGTCCCAAGATTCACCTTAAGAAATGCTTAACAATCCAAGAAATTCTAAGACTCTTTAAGATGCCACTAAAGGCACAATAGATTCCTTTGTTGAAGTAGTAAGTAGTTTGTTTTCTATACATTGTAAAGTTTCTGACCCAGCCAAATCATCAAAATTAAAAACAAGCAAGAAGGAAATAAATTTCCATAGATAAGCAAAAAATAAGATAGATTAAAAAAAAACTCCACTAACAGAAAAAGTTCATTTAAATTTTGAACCTACGACTGAGTACTTAAATCAAAGACAAGGCAAATATTTTCTCCTCACAAGCCCATGCAACTCCACATTACTTTAATAAACGGATTATGCAGTCAACATGCAAATGCACATGCTTCTCTCCTATGAAACAGGACCAAAATCCCCTGCAGTTTGCTCTGAGTTCTGTCAGGTTAGCAACATAATTCCACTTACACTCTCAAATAAATGCTACTATTCTGTAGGCTCTTCTTCCCCTGTAGTTAAAAGGTGGACAGAATTCCAAAGAAATAAGTTCCTTAACTTATGCCACTTTAAAGCATTCGTTTTTTATCAGCTGTTCCAACCAAAAAAAATCTGCAGCTCCAAGATGAAGATAGATTTCTTTGTTCACTCAGGAGTTTGAGTTTCATACATTTTAAAGTCTCTGACCCGTCTAAGTCATCAAAATCAAGAGTTCTGAGCCAGCACTTAGATTCTAACTTTACTCTTTTCTCCTGCTGGAGACTGACAAGACACAGACCCTGTCACTAAAAGTGAGCCAGGGCTACCCTGGGTTCCATTCCTGGCAGTGGGCAGCATACAAAGCCCGGGACAGTTAGCTGCCATGAACTTGCTCAGCTCCAGTTTCCTGGTCCACAAATGAAAACCATTTTAACCAATTCAACACTGCTCCAAAAGCCACGCAGACCACAGATGATATGCAACAGGTGACTTTAGGGGTACTCCGATTTTCTATTTTAATTACCGTAAACATAACTACCATATCAAACTTATGACTTCATGGATATCAAAGTTTCTTCCCAAAACAAATGTGTGTTCAAGTATAAAAAATAAATATCGATAATGGTTTCGCCAATATGGGATTAATCTTGAAGGCTGGGAGTCACCAGATTAAGTAACATCATGCCACAGCCTCTTATTGTCCAGCTGTGTGAGTGGCAGGGTGTACTTCCTCCATGCCATTTCTCCTTCAGCAGTGGATGCACTTTTGCACAAGCATAAAACACACAGGACTAAAAAGAATCCAAAGCTTAGGCTCTAGTGATAGTTCTATCGTTTGCCAGCCCGAACGACCTAAGGCGTGCCAATTAACCTCATGAGCCTCGGTTTCCAGACCTGTAAAATGGGGATCAGGGGGACTATACAGTGGATTAAAAGCAACAAGGCTTTTGAAAGTGTCTTGTAAACTGTGAAATGCTACCAAAGTATCAGTGGCTACACTTCTCAGTTACTGCAATGCCTGCTGGGCATGTAACTCTGTCTGTCCTTAAATTCCCTCCCTGTAATCTGGGGATTGGCCTGTGCAGCCCTTCTCTTTCAAGTGCTCCCAGTAAAACTCAAATATTATGTGCAGGAATCCTGGAGAATTGATTTTTAACAGAAAAACCTGGACATCAGCGATCATTCCTGGTGAAAAAAATGTTTGAATTCAGGACTTTTACTTCGAAAAATACTTTCCTAATAGACACTTCATCATTACCTTAGTCAGAATCCACTCTGCTGTAAAAATCTAGATTCTACCTCTCTGTTCTCCTGGAAAGAGGAGCTCTAGGTCAACTCTTGTTAAAATATTACCATCATTGTGCTATAAACCCTAGTCTATGCCTGTTGCTGCGCTAACAACATGTGTTCTTAGTAAAACAGAGAGAAACGTTAAATAGAACACCATTTCTTGAAACTCAGGGGCTCCAAACAGCTGAATCAGCATTTTGTGAAACAAAGTCTTCTGGGCCTGGCCTTTTAAACAGCAGCAAAGAGAAAGTTGTGCAATAACGCAAATTTACTCACGAGCGCTACTTGTTTGGGTCTTTTCTTTGCATCTCTTGAATGAAACCTTTTTCAAGAAAACATTCTTTCAAAAGCATCCTAAAGATCAAGGCCCCTGTAAAATCACCTGTGGCTCCCCTACTTTACCACAACATTTTATCAAACCAAACGATAAGAAGTTGGCCTTTCTTCCAATCCCAAGAAAATTCGAACACAATAAAAAGTAAAGAATACCCTAATTTCCATAACGCACATGCTCAAGGGCCCTCGCCAGGCAGGCGTTTGGAGAGGCAATCAGCAAAGGCGGAGAGTTGCATCAGAAATTTCCTTCTGCAAACGGTACCGCTCTTATCACGTTTCCACGGCTGGCGGGCGGCTAGTTCGCGAGCCCTCAACTTGGTGTTAGGCCCCAGTGGCGGGTAACAGGGTCACTTCACCGGACCACGAAGAAGAAGAAGAAGAAAAATCCTCCGTCGGAGGCTGGGCCGCGCTCGGGACTTGGGAGTGTCTGGCACCGCTGCCCGGCCCGCCTGGGCGCGCGCGCCGAGGCCCCGCCGCGCAGCAGGAACACCAGGGGCTCCTGGGGAGCCTGGGCGCCCACCCTTCAGGGCGGCGGCCCGGGGGAGCGTGGCCTTGACCGCAGCCCCCGCCCCAACCCCCTAGCCGACGGCGTCTGACAAGATGGTTCAAGAATGCGACGCTCGGACTCCACACCTCCCCCCAGGGGTCGAGAGCGCAGCGGGGAGAGCCCGGCGGGGCGCCCCGCCGCCTCGCCAGCGTACCCGAAGTCCCCGTCCCGCCTCACAGTACTGCCCGCCACGGGCCTAGGGTGCAGAAGCCCCCGGCCCTGAGGCGACGCCCTTCCGTCCGTTGCGCCTCCGCGGGGCCCGCCGTCCCTGGCCGCAGCCGGCCAGAGCGCAGACAATGACGGCGGGGACCCGCCCGGCCCGCCCGGGCCCCGCGGCGGCGCGGACCACAAAGTAACTTGCTGCCGCGCTCCCCGCCCAACTCCGTACCTGCCGCGGCGCCGCTCCTCGCCGCCTCCGCGTGGCCGCCGGCGACACTCAGTGCAGCAAGCGGCGGGCACAGAGTCCCCTCGGGGCGAGGACGGCGTGCAGGACTGTCCCGGGCGCCCCGCACTGCAGCCTCCGCCCAGGGGCTGCGCGGAAACTTTGGGCTCCGGCGGGTCTCCGAGCGCCAAGCTCGCCCGCCCTCTCAACAGCAGCTCCCTTCCCTTCCTGCCTCCTCGGGGCCTCCCCACCCCCTCGAAGGGCTTTAAACTCGCCCGGCCCCGCCCGCCCTCCCCGCCTCCGCCTCCGCCGCCGCCGCCTCCGCCTCCTCCCCCGGCCGCTTTTCCTGCTCCTCCTCCCGCCGCCGCCGCCGCCCGGACCGCTCGGCGGCCGCCAGCGCGGGAGGAGCCGCGGCCTGGGCGCAGGGCGTGGCGCGGGGCGCGCGGGCCCAGCCGCCTCGGGGGCCTGACGCGCCCGGAGCCTTCTGCCCCGGGCCAGCGCACGGGAACACCTCCTGCTGGCCCCCGGGATCCCTCGACACCGAACCGCGACAGTCGAGCAGCCGACAAATCGGACCCGTCCCGAAAGGCATTTTGTAAACGAATTGTTTGAAACTCAAAAAGTGTTAACTGTACAATTCAAATCCTTTAACCGGGACAAAACGAAGAACGAACTGCGGCTGGCGGTCCCTGGCCCGGTGAAAGGCAACCTGGGTTTACTCACAGGCGGCCAAGTCTAGGGCCTCGCTTCTCCGAGCCTCAGTTTCTTCGTCTGTGTGTGTGAGTATTGGAAGGCGGGCGTAGAGAAGCCCTTCTTTTTTCCTTAATGCTGCCTCGAAGTTGGGGAATAAAGCCCGCCTGTGAAGTGATGTCCCGGGATTCAAAGAGGTCGTACCGGGAACATAAATTGACTGCTCGACGGATTCCGGAATTAATGAAAATCACTGCCATAAATGATTCTTAATGTCTCTATTGTGTCAAAGTTGTAATACAGATAGTGTGACTTTGAGTGTGTCTCTTTCTGGGTCTTGAAGTTATAAAAACACCTACTGCAATAAATTACTTTCAGTGAGCAAACACTTTGTGCAAAACATTCAAGAATGCTCGTTTTTAACCCTCACTCTGGTCCTCTTAGGTGATTCCTAGGAAATACCCACTGTACAGAGCCGGAAACTGAATCTCCAAGTGATTTCTGAAGGTCAAGTAGCTGGTAAGTTCAGGGCAAGAATTGAAAACCGTTCATTGTCCCAAAACCCTTTTTAGGCACTTTTTTTTGTTTTAAACTCTTGTTTCCAGCATAGTTGTTCTCACCTTAGACCGTTGTAATCAACGAAAGGTCAACCTTTTCTATAACTGAAACGGGCCTCTCCAAAATTTCTGTCCTTTGGTCCAAGTTCAGAATCCCAGAAGATAAAAATCAAGAGAGAATAATGTGAAAGGATCTTAGATTCCTGGAAGAAAGGAGCACAAAGGACTCTTATTGTAGATAAAGAACACAAAAGAAAATTAAGGAGAAAACTATTTGAGCCAACTTTGGGCAAGTTTATAAGCTTTGAACATTGTAGCTATGCAAGACGTGCTCTGATCAGAAATCCATGCCTGTTCCAGACAGAAAGCCTGACAGGTCATGGGACTTTTATAGATGTTTGAAAATTTCTACATACTTGGACATGGTATTTTTTTCAGAGCCATTTGTGGATAAGTTCCACATTCCATGGCCCCTTACTCCTCGGCACATTGGTGTGTTTTTTTCTACGAGTAGGGAGATTATCTTACACAGCCACAATGCAGTTACCAAATTCATGAATTTATGTTGATAAGATACGTGTATCTAATCTAGGTCTATATTCCAGTTTTGCCAGTTGATCTGATATACTTTACAGTATTTTTTTCCTCTTGATTGTAAGATCTTTTCTAGGGCCAGACATTGCATTTAATTGTCTCAAATTGTGTGAGTTTTTAGATATCACTACCAACTGAAATAAGGTGGAAATAAGTTTCAAGTGTTCTCATCCTGGCATTGATTCCTAGAATTCCTGGGACAGGCCCTCATTCCCACATTTCCTGGCTCACTGAGGACTTCGGTGAGCAGGACCCACACAGTACTACTTTCTGATAAAAGTTCATGAACTTGCCACTCTGGAGTTGTAGAAGCTGCAACTGGCTCCATTCTGTGATCCTGGCTGAGCTAATCCTGTGACAGACTACCTTAGTAATTTCCTATCCCCCAAACTACAAATATCCCTACCTATATGCTTCCTCACAGGAGGATAGCAGCCGGGCAATATAGAAATGATCCTGGAGAACTCTACCTCCTCAGGCAAGACAGTGTGCCTTTATAGTTTCAAGCACCTCACCAAGGGGAAATGTATGAGCTGGATTTAGATCTCAGGACAAGAAACAGGATTCCATGATAGTGAAAAATTCAATTACCCAAATATGAGCTAGAAGATTCGTTCAGCTGAAAGTAGAGAATCTGATAGACTCTATTTTTTTAATTAGTAATGAATTGATTAACATTTGTCTCCCCAGTTGACTGTAAGCATGGTGATAGTGGTAACCATGTGCCCTTCACTAGTGTCCTTCTGGTAGTGGGGAGTCCCTAGCACAGAGAGGGCATTAAGTGGAACAAGTTATGTTGAAAAATAGTTATCATGCAAATGAATTTATCAGTAGTGTAAATGAATGGAATAATGGAATGATTCACTGTGAGCCTCAGGCACCATCTCGAACATTGCCAGTAGCCTTGGCAAAGAGAACGAGAATATGGTGAGTGGCATCCTGATGGCTGCTAGATGCTCTGACCAGCTGTGGTCCTCACTTCTCTCATTTGGTCACAGCTGTCCCTCAGCCCAGCCCCCATCGCACATGGTGCATGCATATGTTGCCCGGAAGGCAGAGCTGGAAACCAGTTATCATCTGTACAAAAGACTACCCACCAGCTCACCTGTGTGGGGCAGGGAGAGATCTGCAATCATAAGACAATCATAGTGCCTACCCCAAGACCAGGAGGAACCTATACACATTGCAAATTCCCATGCTTATCTAAGTCCTACAGCATCCATAGCTGGTGAGTTAATCTGCATTTTTTAACAGACTCCAGAACCATCTACGTGTGCACCAGTATTCCAAATACTTCAGCTCCTCAAACCCTCTAAACCAAAGTCATAGGCTGCCTCTGGAGTCCAGATGTGAGGAGACTCGTCACATTCAAGGACTTTCCAGTGATGGCAATGCCCCCATGGAGTCCTGGAACATCAAACATGGTAAGTAAAGCAAAAAAGGAACTAAAGAAAGGCACTTAGGTCCAGAAAGAGGCATGCACTTTAGACCAAAGCCTGAAAGACCTTGTAGTTACTTAGTCATAAAACTAAGTAACTACATTTAGTCATAGTACTCTGGAGATGGAGCTGGTGGGGAGGGACAGAGTCAAGAAATCTGTCAGAGACCAGGCTGATGAGGTAAGTGTGGACATATTCATTTATACATAACCTAAAAGTGATCAGAGGGTATAAGATATGCCGCCATTGGATTTACCAATATAATCCCCACCCTCCAAACTGGAGCTGCCCTGTGTATAGCCATCTGGCCCAAGTCCAGTTCCTTAGATAGGTGAGTCAGTGGGCAGAGTGATGAGTTGCACCTAGGATTCTGAACTGGAGGGGTTCTAGACCAAGGAGACCAGGTGAGGACAAGGCAGTTAGGCTCAGTATACACAGTTTATGAAAAAGGAAGATCCAAATAAATACTCTTCACCTCCCCTTTCCCTAGGTTTAGGCAGCTCCTGTTTAGAATTTTCATAAAATTCCATTCTTTGTGATACCTTAATATAAGCTCCCATGTTCCTAATAGCTTAAATCAAAATGACTTTATAACCAAAACAGGGGATCTCCGAAGGATGTTTTTACAGTTTGGTAAACTGAGGTATATTTTGCTGAAAGGAAAATTCAGTTATTTTAAAAAAATATACTTTTAGGATTTAGAAAGGGATGCAGCTGAGCAACCAATAAAGATACAGAGCAATTATTACCCCAAAAGTTTGCCTCTTAGTAGTCTCTCAGAGTTGATCTCCACACTTCCAATAAATAGTAATCTACTTTCTCTCCTCATAGTTTTGCTTTTTGAGAGTGTCTTTTGAATGAAATAGGGCAGAATGTCATTTAGCCTAAGTACTTCCCTTTTAATACAGATTAGGATCCCACTATATGAAACTGCACATCAATTTGTTCATTCATTCACTGGTAGAGATTTGGGCTAGTCTCAGTTTTAGGCAATAACAAATAAAACTGCTAGAAGTGTTGTATAAAGGTTTTTCTCAAAAACCTAAGTTTTTATTTGTCTTTGTAAATAACTAAAAGCAAAACTGGGAGGTCATATTGTACGTTTCATTTTATCAGAAACTGCGTATACCATTTGCATGCATGCCAAAAAATGTATGAGTGTTCTAGTTGTTCTGAAAAAACACTGGCTAGTGTCAGACTTTTAAATTTTAGCC
The DNA here is from genome assembly GCF_021218885.2 of Marmota monax. NCBI lineage: Eukaryota > Metazoa > Chordata > Mammalia > Rodentia > Sciuridae > Marmota > Marmota monax. The sequence goes on along the minus strand of NW_026692005.1, from coordinate 542,686 downwards.
ATCCTTATTGGTATATAGTGATATCTCATTCTGATTTGAAGTTGCATTTTCCTCATGGCTTATCATATTGAGTTTTCATACACTTACTTGCTAAGCCTATTCATTGTTTTGTGAGAGGTGTATCCAAACTGTGTGCCCATTTTTAAAATTGGGTTGTTTGTTTTCTTACCAGTGAGTTCTGAGGGTTCTTTATATATTAGGGTATTTCTTTAGCATATATATGTCTCACAAAGATTTTTTTCTCAGTCTTTTCATTTTTTCAACAATGTCTTCCGAAGAAAAGTTTTCATATTTTAAATATTAAATCATCAATATATCCTCTCATGGTTTTCATTTTTGGAATCCTATTTAAGAAATGCCTGCCTAATTCAATGAAGGAACAATTTTCTTCTGTGCTTCCCTCCAGAAGTTCTATAGCATGAGCTCTTAAATTTGAATTCTTTTTTTTTTTTTTTTTTGGTAGGGAAGGGGAAAAGTGGTTCTTTTTGCATCTGGATATCTGCTTGTTCTACTGGGTGGCTTGAAGAAGTTAGATGATTCCAACTGAGTTTTTAAAAGCTCCATCAGGTTTTAACTGAGAGTCAAGGAGACCAGTTGAGAGACTTGCAGGTGGGAACCATGGTGTGACACAGGGGATGAATGAGAATGGACAGATTGGGTGAGGGTGGAATAGAAAAGAATTCATAAAGATGGGATACGGGTGATTGGAAGCATTTAGTGGGACTGAAGATATAATATAACCTTATAGAGGGATTTGGAAGACAGGGAATTATTGGAAAGATCAGCCTGGGCAAATGGTCAGCACATTTCTTGGGTTTATGTTGTTGGTGGTGGTTTTGGAGTGGAGGTTGGTTTATATTGTACTTAACATTTTTAGAAAACAATTCAAAGTCTGAATCTTTTCTATGAATCACATAAGTAGCTTCTCTTTCAAAATCAGCAGATCTGGCAATACAGGTCCCCATTTTTATTTAACAGCAGTGATCTTTTCCTGAGCAGCTAAGGCAGCCTCTTCATGGGGTATGCCTGTCAACACAAGTCAGCTTCATATAAAGGCTCAGTGCCTTTCAGCTGGAGCCTAGTGGCTTTGCCAGGAGCTTAGAGAAAGTATCTTTAAGGCTCACTTTTTCACCTGGAAATGGGGATCAGAATTTTCTACCTCTTTGGTGACTCTAGAGCTTAGATGAGACTACAGAGACCATGGGGCAGAGAACACAGTGCCTGTCATATATAGAGAGAATCAGGGTGCAGGGAGAGCTTGAGGTCCATGCTACTGTGGGAAGACGCCATCATAGAACAGTGGCAGAGAGCTTAGTGAGTTTGTCACCTCCCCAGGGCACCCTCTGAGACATCTTAATCTTAGTTGAAAGGATACTACAACCATTAAGATGCTTTGGGCTACAAGGAACAGAGCAAGGCTAACCAACATCACCCAGAAACTAGGAAACTAGTTTTAGAAACCTAGTAACTGCACAGTTTTGCCTCTAGTCAACCCTCAGGCAAAGTTTACCTGACATATGTCCCCAGTGGTGTCAATATCACAGAGCAGGTGCTGCCTCAGGCATCAGTTCTCCTGACTACTGTGTTCAGAGGGTACAAGAGGACATTTCTTCTCCCTCAACTCATGCCAGAAAACTTCAGGAGATTTCTACTCACATGTTAGGATCTAGGATGTGTCATGACATGAAGGACCATCCTAGCAAGAAGTAAGATGAAGATGTGAGCATGTTGGTTTGTGTGTGCATGTGTGTTTAGTATTGGGAATCGAACCCAGGGCATCATGCATGCTAGGCTGCTAGGCAAGTGCTCTGCCACTAAGCTACACCCCAGCATCTGGCATTTTTAACTTCTGTATTTGGGGCACTTTTTATAGCAAGAAAGAAGAGTTAAGGATAGGGGTGACTGGTGAGTGGACAACCAAAAGGACATGGACAAATAAATGACCCTTCTAGGAACAAAAAACCAAGACTTCCATCTCATTTAGATGTAGCTTCCTAATAAAATACAATCTGGGAATTAGAATCCTAGGGATGGCATGCAGTTCCAAATCCCTGGGTATCCAAACCTAGTTATGCCTATAAAACATGAGCAATTTTTCAACCTCAAAAAAAAAAAAAAGAAAGGAAAAAGAAAAAGAGAAAACTCAGCTTTTTAACTCAATTAGAAGTTAATATAACCACTAATGTCATTGTCGTATAAACTTTACTTAATGAAATATATCTCCATCCCCAAACACTTCATGATCTTAATAACTCAAGTTCCATAGCTAATAGAAGAATCCAGAATAAGGGCAAAATTACTTAATTGTTAAAATAAAAATAATGTAGAGCTACTGGAGATTTAATATTAGCACAATTTCCATAGTGTGTGAGGGGGTAAAGGAATGTATGTTTTTAAGGCAACACCTTAGAGTAACGTTTAAATTGTTAAAGCCAGAAAGTATTTCCATTATCAGCATCCACTCTTTAAAAGGATTAATCTGCCTGCAAGGGTTGTGAGACTACACAGAAAATAGGACAGATAATCCTGGAGATGTACTGGCTAAAGGATCATACAGTTGTACTTAGAGTGTTGAGAAGCCCCATCCAGGTGGAAGGTGATAGAGTTTTGGCAGAGAGGATTGTACCTCTGTTAGTCAAATTTGAATTGACTGTTTGAATTGCACTGAGGGACAATTCCGTTTTATAATAATGTGCAGAGAGTCATTCTCTTTTATTTGAAGATTGAGTAGCCAATCGTGACGATTTTTTCCAGAAGAAACTGTTTTCCCCTCTCTTTCTTCCCATGTCTTTCTGTTTCATCATCTTTCTTTTCATTCCTTCTTCATTCTCAAAATCAGCAACATCTTTTAGTGTCTGCCCTACATAGGCAGAGAATATATGTTTGTATGTGTATATGTATATATATATATATATTTCCATCCATCCATGGGCCAGTAAATATATATGTATGCATATATATAGCATATATATAGCACATATATATAGCATATATATGTGTATGTGTGTGTGTATCACATTAGACCAGCCACTTTGAATACATATTTCAGTTGATCCTCACAATAAATGTTTAGGTAAATAGGTAAATGCTTTACTTTTATAATTAGGGAAGCCAACGCAGAGAAGCTATGAGCTATGAGACTTCTCAAGGTCACTTAACAAATAAATGACAGGGCTGGAATTTGAAGGCACATTTGTCTGACTCTGAGCCCCACCTACCTATTCCCTCTATTCTGAGCTGTCTCAACTGTCATTTCTTGTCATTTTATTATTTGCCATGTAACCAGTCATTTCAACATATGACCTCATGAGATGTCTTTTGTGCAAAATTCTGCAATTAGATTTTAATATCATAAACTTCTTGCTATTTAGGATAGGTACTCAGTTATTTTTGGATCATAAAATGTGATCTCATTTCTACTTGTGAATGCAAGGTGGAGGACAGGGAGGGCCAGGAGAGGAAGATATTAAGTCCTTTATTGCTGTGAAAGATTTTAACCTGCCCTGGTCCTCCCACTGACCCTTTGCTTTTAGAGAATTTGAGGACTCAGTCATAATGGCAGCTTGGGAATTCTGACCTCCTGGAGCCCGGAGACATCCACAGGATGGGGACAGCACCTTGTTAAGTAGACCTAGAAATTGACAGTAGGAAGAAGAAGGGAACTAGGTCTGTGGGTAATGCAGCCAGGCAGTAGATCCAAAATGTCCTACAGGTGGGTTACCCCATAGGTGATGCATCACCAGGTGTCCTTTAAAAGTATATCATAGGGCAAGTTGATAGAAAGGGTCAGCAAGGCACGTGCATAGAATGAAGTCCAGGGATAGAGATGCAGTCAGTCTCTGGGCAAGAACAAGATGGACCTTCCATCCAGCAGGAAGTGTATTAGAGTTCAAGGTTTGTTTATAGAAAAGGTGGGTATCCTGCTGCTTGGAATGGGGCATGAGCTGACTTCCTGAACACCTCTATGGGGTTCTATCCTTTTCTCCTTGGGATTAGATGAACCACAGCATCTGCAGAGGTCTTTGAGGAAAAGTGGATGAAAAGAAACCATTTATAAAGCCTGTGCTGTGGAGCATCCAGGGGCCAGTGGCCTTGGAGTTGACTCATTCAGTTAGCAAATGCTGATTAAATGCTTACTATCTGCAAAGCACCATACAGATATAAAGTAATTAAGAAGGCAATTAGAAGGTTGGCATTGATGGTCTTATAAAGGCTTCCTTAACAAGACTCTGGGAGTGTTGGAATAGGCTCCTTAGAGAAGCTGTGATGCCCAGAACAGAGATGCCCCTAGGAGTGCCTCTCACAAGGAGGCCTGCATAGACCCTCCAAACTGTCAAAGGACCTAGAGTATTTGAGTCATCTGGAATCCAAGGAGACAGCTATGGCTCCATACGAGCAATCAGCAAGGACTGCATGTAGCAGCTGCTTTCTTAAAAGCTCCCATCTCTGCATGTCCCATAAACAGCTAGGGGACTCTTCCTGTGGAGGTCACTGGGGACTTTGGAAATAGGGACCATCTCCCATGAAGGCAGCTCTTCACAATGTCCTGGTGGAGGATTGATTTGGGGGCTGTATATTCTCCTCTAAGAACTTGTGCTTTAGAGTCAGAAATGGATACAAATTCTGCCTTTGTTTCTTATTTAGTTGTGTGATTTGAGGCAAATTATATAGACTTTTCAACTCAATTTCTTTAGCTATAAAATCAGGACAATAGTTCCTACCTAAGAGTTGTTTTAATGGATTTTTATATTTTACTTAATTGTTTCCCTAATGATTTAACAATCTAGTGCAGCATAATAAACCAACCCAAACTTAGTGGCATGAAACAATTGTGTATGTAGTATTATAAGTCAGTGATTAAATGATTGATTGATTGATTGATTGATATTGGGGGATTGAACCCAGGGATGCTTAATCACTGAGCTATATTCCCAACCCTTTTTAATTTTTAAACAGGGTCTCTATAAGTTGCTTAGGGACTCTCTAAGTTGCTGAGGCTGGCTTTGAACTTGCAATTCTCCTGCCTCAATCTCCCTATTATTGGGATTACAAGCATGAGCCATGCTGGGGGGTAATTTAGATGCAGCACAGTAAGGATAGTGGTGCTTGCCTCTTCTCTACCATACCTGTTAATCAGAGTAATTCCATGCTCCAGAGATACAATGGTTGGCTTAGCAATGGGTATGGGAATCAATTCAAACCAAAAGAGTAAATTGGGCCAGGGGTGTTTATCAGGGGTGCCTAGAAAAGGAATTTCCTTTTGGACACAAGCAGTGACTGAGAAAGTGTAGAACTGTGGGTGTGCTGGCAACCTTTCTGGCTCCATGGGGCATCTGTTGACAAGGAAGCTGACCATTCGGACCTCAAAGTGGAGCAGCAAAGGAATGTAGACACCCCAGACCACTTAACCCTGGTCCTCACATTCCAAGGGTGGACAAATGTCCCCATTATTTAGTTTTTAAACTATTGTTGCTTACATATGCAGCTTAAAGCATTATGACTAAATTAGTTGTTCATTAAGATAGCATGCAATACATACCTCATAAAGGGAAGGGTCACCTTTCTGCACAGAAGGCTCTGGCCCTTTTGCTATCACAGAATAAGGTACTCCAAATACTCACGAGTTAGGCAGGACTACTTGATCATTAATTCTACTCTTTTATAAGATGTGGATTTCCCTATGTAGGAAAGGTAAGTTTGGAAGCCTAGAAACTGAGAGTGGACCGCAAATCTTCAATGCAGGCTTTGGACCATCCACCCTGCCCTCTAGCTCACCAATAGCCCTGGCCTGAAACAGATTGTGGACATTTTTGGAAGATGCATTTGTCACCCTATAAGATGTTTTGTTTGTATTGTCTTTCAAAAAGATATGTACATACACATGGTAATATATTGCTTTTCAGAACGTGTTAAGGAATAACATCACCTACATCCATTCCTACCATATTAGTCAAATATCTCTTAAAGAGTCTCTTTGAATTTCAATGCCCAAATTCCTCACAAACCCCAAAAGACACAGAATCAGGGACACTGCCCCCCCCACACACACACACTGCATTATTCCATTTTTTCATTATTTTAGGGAAATAATTGAGGTTGAGTAGCTTTATAAAGAAAAGAGGTTTATTTAGCTCAGAGTGCTAGAGGTTCAAGGACATGGTCTGACATCAGCTCAGCTCTGGTGAGAGCTTCATGGTGATGGCATTGCAATGGCAGGAGAATATTTGAAAGGGAGAGACAGGAAGCCAGGGGAGGTTCCAGGTTTGCTATTTTCTTTATAAACCTCATGTGAGCTAAGCAAGATTCCAGTGGAACCTTAATCTCTTTTGAGGGCAAGGTCCCCAGTGACCTCCCATTTCTTAATGTCTCTTCACCTCTTAACACCAGCACACTGAGGACTATGTATCCAACACATGGACCCTTGGTTCACACTGCATTTAAACCACATCTGAACCACAGCAACCACTCAACCTGAGATGAGGCTATCACTGATCACTCATGGTAGGGTCTTTGGGGAATGATAGGTACAGTCCAAAACCCTGCAGAACAAGTTATGCTTCCAGAAAAGCTATCTAGAAATCCCATTGCAGTAAAGAGGACAGATTTGGGGATTTGTGATGGCTGTACCCCCTATTTGCCATGAGGTCTTGAGGAAGCCACCAGCAGACACCAAGCTGAGCATTAAGGTATAATGCAGGGATTATCTACTATGGGGTGGAAAATGAGTAGATAATGTGTCTGAAGCGCCTAGCAAGATGCCAGCCCACAGAAAGTGCTCATCAGTTAGATTTTATTATAACCACTACCCGAGGCACCCTGGTAATACTTGGAGTGTGCTCAGTTCCCACACTGCCATTTGGTGAGACACTTATTCTCATAGTCAGATGACTGTACTCATCTGTAACATCAGGAATCAACAGCTCCAACTTCATAAGGAAGCTTTTTAGGATTAATGGAGTGTGTATACATGGAATGCTCAGCAGTGTCTACCATCAGTAAATGTTGGGAACTACTGTGGATTCACTGTAGTTTGTCCACATCGAGACTCATGTCCAGGCTTAATTCTCCAGTGTAAAAACTTCAAGATTCTGGGTCCCTTAAAAAGTGGGGCCGAATGGAAAGTGATTGGATGACCATTCTCATGAAGGTAATAATGCTGGTTTCCCTGGGTGGATTAATTCTCTTGAGAGTGGGCTGGTAAAGAAGAGCTAGGCTGACTCCTTCTCAGTCTCTTAGTTTCCTGTCTCACCATATGATTTCTCTCTCTCTCTCTCTCTCTCTCTCTCTCTCTCTCTCTTTCTCCTTCTCATATTCCTCCTTCGTCCCTCTCTCTCGCCATGTGATGCTATCTGCCACGAGGTGCTGTGACCAAGAGGTTCTAAGTGGATGCTGGTACCATGCCATTTGGACTTTCCAGTCATCAGAACTGTGAGCTAAATAAACCTCTTTTATTTATACATTATCCAACATCGGGTGTTTGCTATAGCAATGGCAAATAAACTAAGACAGGCACTCTACCTCCATGTGAGCAATCCATATTTGTTGGGGATTACTATGTCTCTCAGCTCCATTGTTGTTTGTGCTCATCCTGCCAGGAAGATAACTTGACCCTCTGGTCCTCAGTCACTTTCTTCCTGGGGAAGAAAAGACTCAGAGCCACAGATGCGTCTGTCAGATGACAATGTCCAAGGAATATATTGTATACCTCCTGCCCAGGACAGGTCACCTGCCCCATCCCCACCTTATTAAGTTAACAGGTCCTTTAAAGGGATGCCGACCAGGTAAGCTTTGAGCTGGACCCCATATCCTCTCACCTGAAGGGGGACTCACTATACACATCCAGTCCTGGGACATTCATGAAGTTCAGATGGTGGAACCTGACATCAGTGACTGTATAACAAAAGAAAACAATGCTGTATGACACCAAACATCTCTTTTTACAGTCACCGGTGAAAGAATAAATATCCTTTATATTCACATGTCTCCAAGAAGAGTTAAAAAAAGTACTTGAAATGTCAACTATTTATATAACCTTTGGCCTTTCCCCAATATGATGTCCACGGTTCCATCTCAACACAATAAGAGTGAGTTTCATGTTCTGTTTTGGCTTTAGCTGCCTTAAGGCACCCCTTTCTATGAATCGATACCCTCCACATGCTTGTCTGTTGGGCATTTGGCTTGTTTCCAGTTTTTGACTGCTGTGAATAGCATTGCAATAAACACCCTCGGGCAAGCTGCTTTTTTTTTTTTTTCTTTAAAAACCCCTTCACATATCTTCCTACAACACTAATGTTTTCCTTTCCTTCTTTTAGCATAGCCAAGGAAGAAAGGATTCACTCAAGTTACCCTAAGCAAAAGGGCTCCTGATGAGGAATCTGCCTGTAACATGTGGACCACAGACTTCTCTTTCCTCCTTGTTATCTGCCTGTCCTTCATTTTACTGGCTGTTCCACTTGTGTAGCATGTGCCCTGTGCCTACCTTTCCTCAGGACTTTGTGGCTTCTTCCACGCTGACCAGTTTCCCTACAGTTTTGATTTCCGTTACCATAATAGGTGCCATAATTCATATTCCTAAGCAAGGCTACCCTCTTAGTCTAACCCACATTTCACACAGGGCTGGAGATCACTGATGAGGCAGGAGGGCCATATCTTGAAGGGAACTCAATGTAATTTTATCTCCAAGTGAAATTTTGCAAATCATTTCCCAAATCTCAGTGATTAAACCCTGACACCCTCTTATTTGCTCAGAATTTTCTGGGCCTCTTTAGACTAGACCTAGACAGGTGGTGCTTCTACCAGCATTAACTGGTGTCCCTCCTACAAAGCAAAAGAGCACAGGTGGGCTTGGGGGCTGCCAGGGGCTTCACAGTCTGGGGCTCCCAAGCCAGGACAACTGCCTGGGCTCCATGTGACTTTATCCTCCAGTGACTCAGACATTGTCTCAAGGTGAGCTCCACTGGGCAAAAGCTTTTCAAGTTTCTGTGTCACATTTGCTGAGGTCATACTGGCCACAGCAAGACAGGAGCCAAGACCAGCATCAGTTTGGGAGAGTGATCCTTAAGGGAACAGCATGTGATACAGTGAGCTTCAAGGCCATTGTTCTAATACCACCACATACAGGCATGAAGCCCTGAATCTCACTGAAAAGGGGTGCTTTTCATATTTCAAAGGTTTCATTTCTGGAACTGGTCACTGTGAATACATATCTTATAATTAAGCCTTGTAGTGTCTCATGAATAGCATGATCCTATTGCATCTTTTGCCTGTTTTTGTTAAAAGGTTCTTTTTGTTGTTGTTGTTTTGTTTGGTACCGGGGATAGAACTCAGGGACACTTCAACACTGAGCTACATCCCCAGCCCTTTTATGTATTTTATTTAGAGACAGGGTCTCACTGAGTTGCTTAGGGCCTCGCTAAGTTGTTGAGGCTGGCTTTGAATTCTCGATTCTCTTGTCTCAGTCTCCTGAACCACTAGGATTACAGGTGTGTGCCACCATGCCTGGCTTTTTATGAAAGGTTTTTATGTCTTTAATGTAAAAACATTGGGAATCTACCACACACCTTTGCAATCCTGCTTTAGTAAATTTTTTTTCTCATTTTTTTTTTTTTTAAAACCAGGTGCTGTACAAATGGAAGTGTCATAGCCCTCGACTGGCCCCTCCCAACCTTGGGTCATAAGCCTGGTAATAGGGTCAGCTGGTAAGTAAGCTGTTCTGGGGTGAGGTGAGGCCAATTCAGAGATAGAGATTAGTGTGCAGGACATTCATTGAAGGGTATTCTTGGGAACACCTGTGGAAGGGAAGGGAGGAAGCAGAATTGGGTGGGGGAAGAAGTGGAACAGCACTGCAGTCATAGGATGTCTTAGCTGGCCCCATGGGGAGCTTTGGTACAATTAATCTGAGCCCTTATTACCAACCCTCCCCCACTGAGCAGCTGTTGGAGGCAGCTGCTCCCAGTAAGAGGACCTAAGGTTGGGCCAGTCTTGAAGAGAGACTCCAGTGGATGATGGCAGCCATCCACACTCACAGCAGCTGGGAGAATGAAGCCCTTAGTCAAGGAAGGGGAACTGGGCCACATGGTCTGGCATCCACATCACTTCCTATATTGGTGTTTTCTGTTGCTATAACAAAGTTCTTGAAGCTGGGTGCTTTTATTTTTTTATTTTTAATTTCAAATATATTTTTTATTAGTTGTTCAAAACATTACAAAGTTCTTGACATATCATATTTCATACATTCGATTCAAGCGGATTATGAACTCCCATTTTTACCCTATATACATAATGCAGATTCACATCGGTTACACATCCACTTTTTTACCTACTGCCATACTAGTGTATGTTGTATTCTGCTGACCTTCCTATCCTCTACTATCCCCCCTCTCCTCCCAACCCCTCCCTTCCCGTCTTCTCTCCCTACCCCATCTACTGTAATTCATTTCTCTCTCTTTTTTTTTTCCTCTTTCCCCTCACTTCCTCTTATATGTAATTTTGTGTAACAATGAGGGTCTCCTTCCTTTACCATGCAATTTCCCTTCTCTCTCTCTTTCCCTCCCCCCTCTCATCCCTGTTTAGTGGTGATCTTCTCATGCTCTTCCTCTCTATTCTGTTCGTAGTTGCTCTCCTTATATCAAAGAAGACATTTGGCATTTATTTTTTAGGGATTGGCTAGCTTCACTTAGCATAATCTGCTCTAGTGCCATCCATTTCCCTGCAAATGCCATGATTTTGTCATTTTTTAATGCAGAGTAATACTCCATTGTGTATAAATGCCACATTTTTTTATCCATTCATCTATTGAAGGGCATCTAGGTTGGTTCCACAGTCTAGCTATTGTGAATTGTGCTGCTATGAACATTGTTGCAGCTGTGTCCCTATAGCACGCTCTTTTAAGTTCTTTAGAGAATAGTCCAAGAAGGGGAATAGCTGGGTCAAATGGTGGTTCCATTCTCAGCTTTCCAATGAATCTCCATACTGCTTTCCAAATTGGCCGCACCAATTTGCAGTCCCACCAGCAGTGTACAAGTGTACCCTTTTCCCCACATCCTCACCAGCACTTGTTGTTGTTTGACTTCATAATGGCTGCCAATCTCACTGGAGTGAGATGGTATCTTAGGGTGGTTTTGATTTGCATTTCTCTGACTGCTAGAGATGGTGAGCATTTTTTCATGTACTTGTTGATTGATTGTATGTCCTCCTCTGAGAAGTGTCTGTTCAGGTCCTTGGCCCATTTGTTGATTGGGTTATTTGTTATCTTATTGTTTAATTTTTTGAGTTCTTTATATACTCTGGATATTAGGGCTCTATCTGAAGTGTGAGGAGTAAAAATTTGTTCCCATGATGTAGGCTCCCTATTTACCTCTCTTATTGTTTCTCTTGCTGAGAAAAAAACTGTTTAGTTTGAGTAAGTCCCATTTGTTGATTCTTGTTATTAACTCTTGTGCTATGGGTGTCCTATTAAGAAATTTGGAGCCCGACCCCACAGTCTGTAGGTCGGAGCCAACTTTTTCTTCTATCAGATGCAGAGTCTCTGATTTGATATCAAGCTCCTTGATCCATTTTGAGTTAACTTTTGTGCACGGCGAGAGAAAGGGATTCAGTTTCATTTTGTTGCATTTGGATTTCCAGTTTTCCCAGCACCATTTGTTGAAGATGCTATCCTTCCTCCATTGCATGCTTTTAGCCCCTTTATCAAATATAAGATAGCTGTAGCTTTGTGGATTAGTCTCTGTGTCCTCTATTCTGTACCATTGGTCCACCTGCCTGTTTTGGTACCAGTACCATGCTGTTTTTGTTACTATTGCTCTGTAGTATAGTTTGAAGTCTGGTATCGCTATACCACCTGATTCACACTTCCTGCTTAGAGTTGAAGCTGGGTGCTTTTAAAGAAAAGGTTTTGTTTTGGTGTTTTTATTTTGCTTAGCTCACAGTTTGGGAGGCTGAAAGTTCAAGATCAGGCAGCCCCATAGATTCAGCCTCTGATAAGAGCTCCTTTAACTGTCATATGGTGGCAGATGGCATCATGGAGAGTGTATGTACAGAGAGAAAGAGAGTGAGGAGGATCACATGGTAAAATAGGAAGCCAGAGAGCAAGAGGGACAGCCCATTCTCATGGGAATTAATTCACTCTGTGAGAACTCAGCCTTTCCAAGGTCAGCACCATCAATGACCTGATTACCTCCTGCTAGGTCCCACCTCTTAAAAGTTCTACTACCTCTTTACATTGTCACACTGCAGACCAGGCCTCCAACATACGAACCCTTGGGGGACACACTCAAACCTAATCTCCTCTTCTTATAAGGACATCATTCCTATTGGATTAACCTTAAGGAGGTTATTAAGGAGGTTATTATACCTTAATAACCTCCTTAGGCAGCCCATCTCTAGATATTGTCACATTGGAATCAGGGCTTGTGGATTTTGGGGGGATACGAGTCAGCCACAACACCTTAGAGTACAGTTTCCATGCATAGCCTCTTGTGATGATGGGTTCCAGCCCTGGCTATGTCTGGTCATTTTCTTTCCTTAGCTACTTTTCAGAATTCTTAAGCTTAAATATAAAGATGTGGTTATAGAGTAAGAATTTTTTACTTTTCTCTCTAGATAAAGATCACAGTCCGATGGTGTGCTGTCTTTCAACATGGTCATCCTAATCAAAAGATCTTGGAAACATCCTCTTGGGAGAAGTCTCAGGCAGAGTTCTTCGGCCACAGCAGGTGCAGCCTCATCCCTTTGTTTTTCCAGAATCCTCTCTGCCTTCCTCTCAGCACTCATTTCTCTAGGTTCTAGAACTGTCCTCTCCCCTACCTAAATCCAGCCTAGAGTTCTCACTGTCCAGTAACCAGGGCTGAGAACTCTAGAGAGGGAGCCAGGGACTGATAGAACCTCCAGGGGAGAGGGGTGCCAGCAGGGCCAGGCCAGATCACAAGCAAAGAAAGGGAAGTTGTAAAGACAATTTCCAAGAGAGCAGGTGCCTGAGAAGTCCACAAACTCTATGGATTATCAGCGCTTAGGAGAATAGTGGACGTGAAAATTCCTGGAGACAAATTATAAGAGTGTTTGACTGTGAGGGAAGATGGGGGAAAGAGAGAGAATATGGCCTTCCTGATCCCATCCTGTAATTCTTCCAGAGGCATGCCGTTTCCCTTCCCACTGATGACTGCAGTCAACATATTCTCTGAACTCCAGACTTGTGTCCTCAACTGTTCACCAGACATTTCCACCTATGTGTCCTGCACACTCTTCAAGTAAGTTCATCATTATAATTTGGGGGACTCAACCTTCTTTTTATTACCCACTCACATACCAGAGCAGTATACAAAATATGCTGCCCAAGGCCACCCACCCAGTAGAGCGATTTTCTCAGAGTTGTCCTCAGACTGGTAGGATCCATCCCTTCTGCAATAGTGTCAGAAATGCTGAGGGTCCTGACCAGAATCAGATAACTCTGGTGGTTCTGCAATGACCTGAGCTCAGACCAGTTCTGGCATGCTGGCCTTTGAGAACTACCAGCTAAGAATGGGAAGACCCAGGACAGGACTCAGCCCAGACAGAGACGGGCCTGCCGGGTCCCACATCTTTTGTACTATTAGGAGCAGATCTTTGTTTCATGTTTATCCTTCCTCTTTGAGCTCTGGGGAATAAGGATTCCATCCCACTCACTTTTCACATCAAAACCTGCACAGTGTCTGTCGTGAGTAGAGGCTCAAATGCTTTTTGTTATAATGAACCGCCATCATGAAATTGTTCAAATGATTAACAGTGTCAGAGATGTCCTGATGCACAAGAAAAAATGGGACCATTTCTGGCAAGTCCTTAACTTGGTTGGGCTCTGCAGCTGCTGGTAAGGAGAAGCTATCAGTTGACACATTTATATGTACCTTTGTAGGACAGCATCTCCTTATAGCCTTGCTATCTCCTGAATATTCCAAGTGTATTTCTTTTTTTTTTTTTTTCTTTTTTTGGTGGTACTGGGGATTGAACCCAGGGCCTTATGCACACAAGGCAAGTGCTCTACCAACTGAGTTATATTCCCAGCCCCAAGTATACTATTTCTTAGTACAGATTTTATTAAGATTATTTTTGAAATTTACTTAAACCACATTTTTTTACTCCTATAAAAATATTAGGTGTGCTCTGCAATTTGTCCTGGCCCCTACATAAAATGGTCTTGTGTGGCAGCAGCTATGAATTTGCAGGTATCCATCCCTTATTCTCCACCTTGGTGTAAGGTCCCTGAAAGTCTTCACCACACTGAGCTCTCAAGAAATAGCACAAGGCATGGTTGAACCCAGAAAATGGCTTAGAGGAAATAAGTTTTGGCTTTGCTGAAACAAGATATACATGGAATTTCTCAACATTTTTTTTTTTACTTCGAAGTCATAATAATTCATCCAATGAATAAACTTACTGCCTACCAATTGCACTATGATTTACAATGTAAGACTACACCTCTCTTCCTCTTTAGTTGACTGGACTATTGATAATTACCTGGCCCAAAGTAGCCAGTTCAGAGGCTAGTGAGAGACCAATGAAGTGGTCTAGATTGAAACAGTGCCCCAGTGTCTTCGATTCTTGCTTTAGAGATTCTATTTGGGAAGTATGGAGAGACTGACTTAGTTTGCAGTGAAGGTGTCAGGGAAACTAATGTCATGAGATCATATCCTCTTGGAGGATGAACAAGCATTCCCTGGCCTACATTCTCAGGTGACTAGAGACCGCTTTCTATCCTCCCAGAGGAGAAAGGAAGTAGCAACCCCCTGGAGTACAGTACTGTCCTTCTCCTGTGTTGAAATAGGCAGGCTTGCACATCACCTGGTAGGCTTGCAAGTACCTCACTGCCAAGTCTCTAAGCCTGAGAGGCTGAACACGATGTCACTAGACAGGGGAAGCAACTGGTACCTTCTGTGCTCAGGAGCTTCAAGGAGCTAGTGGCCCTCTGCTCTGCTCCCTCTAGAATAGGAAGGCTCTGCCCTGGCCCCCAGCAAAGCATCCTGTCTTCCCCGTGGTTATTGCCACCTCACCTACCTGCCCTAGTTTACAGCAGTTTCAAACTAAAGTACTTCTCAGTTAAAAACAAAGCTTGCAACACTAAGGAGTCAGGATATTCTTATTATCAATTTGGGGAAAGAAGAATGTTGTTGACTGAATTCTTCTCATTTTATTCACGTTTTGATACCTGAAAGGCATAACCCTGGTAGGGATTTCTGCTGCTTTAGAAAACTAGAGGAAAATACAAACTTTCACATGGCAATTAATGGATTGATATAAAATCTGTTAGCTTTGAATGGCTTTGGGAAAATCACTTAGCTTCTCTATCTCATTTTTTATTTCCTCTATAAATTGGCATCTTGATGATTTTGTATTGCTATAACAAAATACCTGAGTCTGGGTATTTCTAAAGAATAGAAGTTTATAATTTAAAATAGCATGTAATATTTGTAGCATATTATGAAATATGCTATTTCCTAATTTATAATTTAAATGCTATTTATAAATTTATTATAAAATAGAATACTATGAAAGCTGAAAATAAAGTGAAAAAGTATTACATGTACAATAATGATAAATATGAAATGTCCAATTTGTATTTTCTTAGTTATTGCAAAACACTTTGTCTTGATACTGCGTTAGTATTAAAAATATACCTTCTTATAAATTCTATTGAGTCTTACCACATTGATTCTCAATCTCTGTGGTATATATTGGTCACATTTTAATTGGAAGAATTTAAAATGAAAATTCAGATTCATTATTTATAGGAACGTCCTGCCCTGGCCCCCCACCATGTTTGGGGTATGTTTGGGGTAGGACCTGAGACCTAAAATTTTCAAATGTTTCATGGACTGTACATTGAGCATCAATGGACAGAAACTGCTTTCTCCAATGGCTGTAGTTCAAAAGTGTCAACCAAAAGTCCATTTGTTGGCCATTTATTCCTCAGATTTATAGGTTAATGGTATTTAGAGGCGAGGTCTTTAGGAGTTAATTAGAGTTAGAGGAGGTCATGAGAATGGGTCCCCATGATGGCATTAGTGGCTTTATAAGACAAAGAAGAGAGACTTAAGCTGGCATGCTTCCTCTGTCTCACGATGTGATACCTTGTGCCGTGTTACCATGCAGCAGCAAGACCCTTACTAGATGCTGGCACCAAGCTCTTGGACTTCCCAGCCTCTAGAACTATGAGCTAAATAAGCTTCTATTCTTTATAAACAAATAGACTCAGGCATTTTATTATAGCAGTAGAAAACCATCAAGACACCAAGTTATAGAGGAAAAAAAAATGAGGTTCCAAGAAGCTAAGGGGTTTTCCTACAGTCTTTCAAAGCTCACAGGAAACCATGATTTCAAATGAGTTCCTTCCACTCTGAGCTCAGGATCTTTGTGCAGCATAAAAATACCTTATATAATGTAATACTACCTCACTTCTCATAGATGATAAAAACTTACAGTCATAGATTTCCCATTGTCGTACTCCTACTCCTGCATGTTTTAAACCCTGTACAGAATTCTTACTTGTTTTGTTTTAAGCAATTATCTCTTAATGAATATTTGGAGATTAGACAAAATATCTTTTCTACTTATGATGCTATTTTCCATGACTGATGCCCTTCATTCCTTTGTGTGAATGCAGATTTAATTTTACTATTTTTCTGCTGATGACAATTGCTTTGAAAGTTCTTTAAAATCAGAAAAAGTACTTATTTGCTTTCGTTTCTGAAAACTATTTTCATTAGACATGGAATTCTATGGAGCGTTTTTTTGTTGTTGTTTTTTTTTTTTTTAACGCTAAGGATATATTTCAGTGTTCCTGGCTTGCATATATCCAGTAAGTCTGTTGTTGTTTCATGTTTCTTGTCCCTGTTTTTAGTTGTTTCAGTGGGAGGGTAAATCTGGTGTTCTTGATTTAAGTATCCCTCTTACTACTTCTTGGCCAAAGGTTGACATTCTTTTCTCGATTCTAAGGACCTGTGGCCTCTGTTTGTGTCTTCTCTTAGGTTCCCAGGAACTACTGATCACTTGTAGATAGGAAAGGTACCATGAGCTCACCTGTCTGTGTATCTTTGCTGCTGTGTTTGTGCTGCATGCAAAGCTTCTTCCTGACACTTTCAGCCTTCTCTGGCGTACTTCCCCATTGGTACATTCACTCAATCACACCAGTAGCTTCAATGGTGGAGTTTCATATGTGGTAAAGGACTTAGTCTCTATTATATCCTGCTCCCAGTCACAATGCTCACATCCGGAGAGAAAGCTTAAGATCCCTAATTCTCCTCATCCATATGAGATAGATAATTCATATCGTCATTATGTGAAGCTTAGGGAAGGCAATGGGCACCAAAGCATTTAAAAATCAAAACAATTCATTAAAACATGAGGTATTATCTGGCACTTGCATTTTGTATGATTGTGTCTAACAACCTCAGGTTGTACTTTAGAATATACAGATAAAATTCTCAGTTAGAATTAAGAGGAGCTAGAGATGTCTAGAATTTTTGCCCATGAACCACCACCACCTCAGCCAAGGTTTGGCAAATCCTATCCCTTAGGCAATCATGCCTCTCAACACCCCTTAAACATCTCATTCACCACCTGATGCAATAAACCATTCCCAAATGCTCTTCATCTCAGACTTTGGTTAGGGAAGTAAGATGACCCTAAGTATAAATCTGGACAAACTCTGATGCCTTTGGGAGAATATAGTCCCTGAGTGAGTACTTTTGATCTGCACAATGTTGAAAATGCCCATTCAGGCAGAGCTGGGTTCTCTATAAACAGTCAGTTCATTGGCTCCCTTGTCCTGTATCCATTGATCTGCCTGATTTCTGAAGACATCTGGCCCCAGCCACTTAAGCAGAGACTTCTTTGCTGAGAGAATGGGAATCTTTTTGCTTTATATTTAGGAAAGGAAAGACTTCTGTTGGCATTTTTCTTCAAGGGTGGTGGTTTTCATGTTGTCTCTTAACACTTTGCAGTTTGATGACTTCTCTTATGCAGTAGGTATAGTAATAAAGCACTTTCTCTGGAGTTTCTCATCTTTCTAAGCCTACTCGTTCTTTACTCTCCCATCTGCTATGCTAGATTAACTCCCAGCCCCTGTGCTCCTACTGCTCCTTAAAGCTTCTCTTCTTGTTTCTGTTTCATGAATATTTTTCTTACTTGATCTTTCATGAGCAGATAGCAATGAATACTTCTGATGTGTTTGGGTTTATCCTCATAATAGCTTCTGTGGTAGTAGCCATTATGGATTGTATGGGGAGTCCCCCCAAAGCTCCTGTATTATTAATATGGAGGCAAAATCATTATATTATGAGAGCTGTGACCTAATCAGTCCATACTAGTTGGAATGGACTGACTGGGTAGTAACTATGGGCAGGTGGGTCATGGATAGAGGAGGTGAATCAAGGTGGGCATGACCTGAAAGACTGCAACTGCCCCTTGGCTCCTTCTCTCTCCTCTCTCTCTCTCTCTGCTTCCTGGCTGAGGAGAGAGCTTTCTGCTGTCACACCCATCTGCCATGATGTGTAGCTTCACCTTAGGTCCAGAGCAATGGAGTTTGCCATACATGGACTGAAACCTCTAAAACCATGAACCCCACATAAACTTTTCCTCCTCTAAGTTGTTCTTGTTGGATATTTTAGTCATGGCACTACAAAGCTGGCAAACTCAGTTGTTTTATGAATTTTGATGTTATTTGGTACATACATATTTATCACAGATCTTATTGTATACTGCTCACTTAAGATTGAAAAGTGCCCTTCTTTGTCACATTTTTTTCTTTGCAATATTTCTGTGTTTCTGAAAAACTCTCATCATAGAAAATAATTATCAACCAGATTCCATAATTTTTGAAATTAGTTGAAAGGGATTTAGATATTAATTGTTCTATTCTTTTGACTTTTCTGAAGACCTAAAAATTTTAAAATTGAAAAAGATTTGGGAGGATAGTACTGTGAAAGTCACTCAGAGTTCATGTTCAACATATGTTAATCCTTCTGGTTTGGGAGATGTGGTAGAAGTAAACAGTTTCAGTTACAAAAGGCTTGAATTCAAATTCTACCTCTTACCACCTTAGGCAAATCACTAACCTCTTAAACTAGTTCTTTACCTGTAAAATGATAGATGTGTTGGGGAATTGTTATGAAGATAAGATGTATTGATGTACATGAAGTGACTTATAGTATGTTTTAATTTAAAAATTCACTATTTTTGCCAAATACCAGTGCATGTATTTAGCAAACATAACATGGCACTTACTATGTGCCAGATACTATTCTAAACACTTTTCAAATATTAGTTCAAGTAATTCTCATAACAATCACTGCATAGTGCTCTGGTGATCTCCATTTTACTCATGATGAAATACACACAAGAGATAATTACTTTACCCAAAGTAACACAGCTGATAATTATGAGAGACTGGCTCCAAATCCAAGCAGTTTGGCTCAAGAATCCTTGCTTTGATCTGCTATATCTCAACATAAATATTAGAGAAGAAACATCCTGTTATTGGATAGGGAAGTCTGCTATGTTGTATTATTGATTCACTGGGATCATTTTAATATAATTTAAATGTATATTTTAGATTTTTCGGAATATTGCATCAATAACCCAGCTTCTCTGCCAATTTTGGCAAGTAAATTTAAAAAATTAAATAAATACACCTAGTTCCAAACAAAGCAAACCCAATACAACAGCATGAAACAAACAACATGAAAAAAAAGCCTTCCTGATGGATGAAAATCTAGATGTAGGTCAGTTAAAATTCTCTTCCCCAAATTGACGAAGGACAGTTTCCAGTGGGCAGGTGAAAGCCACTGACTACTGATGCATACCTTTACAGATTCATCTGTCAACCTGGTGGAGTAGGTCTCTGCAAGGCAGGAGAAGATGAAGAGGATGGGCAATGGTTTATTCAGCTTCTTCATTGCTGTGACCAAAAGACCCAACAAGAACAATTTTAGAAGATGAAAAGTTTATCTGGGGCTTCACAGTTTCAGAGGTCTCGTCCATAGGCAGCTGGCTCTGTTCCTCAAGGCTCAAGGTAACATTAAGGTAGAAGAGTGTGATGGATGGTAGTGGCTCAAGAGGTCACACTGAGAAGCAGAAAGAGTCTAAGCTTGGGTCATAAAATACATACCCCAAAGGCATGTTCCCAAGGACCCACCTCCTCTAGCCACACCCTCCTTGTCTGTTGTTATCACCAAGTTAACCCCTATCAGGGGATTAATTCACTAATTATGTTAAACCTTTATAACCCAACATTTCACCTCTAAACCCTCTCGCATTGTTTCACATGTGAGTTTTTGGGAAACACCACATATCTAAACCATAACAGGCAATCAGGAGACTCAAGCTAAAGGATCTTCTCTGTGAATTAGCTCCTCTGGGGCCCAGGTAAATCCAGTAGTCATGTGGGCAAAAGGTACCACCACCATGTCTGTGTTCCCTAAAGGAGAAGTTAAGAGATATATACAATTAGAAGTATTGATATCTGCATGCTGATGAATTATGATACATATTGCTATGGTTTGAATGTGTCCCCCAGATTTCAAGTGTTGAAAACTTAATCGCAAATTCATATGTTATTAGAATTCAAGCCTTTGCAAGGTAATTAGGTTTAGATGAAGTCACAATGGTGGGGCCTCCATCATGGTACTAGTGACCTTATAAGAAGAAGAAAGGAAAACTGAGCTCTCATGCTACTCTTCCTTGCTGTATGATGCCTGCTGCCATGTTATGATACAGTAAGAAGGGTAGTGATTAGATACTGGCACCATGCTCTTGGACTCCCCAGCCTCCGGAACCATCAGATAAATAAACCTCTATTCTTTATAAATTACCTAGTCTCAGATATTTTGTTATAGTATAGAAAACAGACTTAGACACATTTCTACCCAAAGACTATGAAGGAGGAAGGATTGCCTTGAATATCATAATAGGGAACGTTCTTTTCAGGCTGTAGAAGACAAGTCATCTGGGGATCCTTATCATACCATGTTCAGCTAGAGGAGAAAAACTGGCTGCTTAGGGTACACTTAGTTTTAAAGGGTGACAAACTGTTTGACCAACAAACACCAAAAAGGGCTTTTGAGCCTATGGTAAGTTAGTATGAGATCATGCAACTGTTAAAATATAATAGGACAGCTAAGATAGTGCCTTCACTGACAGGCACACAAATGACCAGTGTCACATACTGCCTTTATTTGCAGACAGGCTTGTCCTTCAGCCTGTTCAGGCTGTTGTCTGATGTTAGCACTGGGATCAGCTTTAGAAAAAGCTGAACAGGGGAGAAGATTCATTGGTTATAACTATTGAAAGGAAGACAAAAAGATTCAGAGTCTGTAATTTTCCCACCCACATTAAGTTATTTGGATAAAACTCTGCTGTCATAACCAGACTGAATTCACTAAAAATAAAGTATGTCTGAGACTACTTCCTTAGGTTTGGCCACTGGCTCCCTATGAGAAAGAGCAGAGAAGTTTGGGGGGTCTTTACTAAATACAGCCCCATTTCAGAAAGTGTTAGCTTTTGTTGAAATTTATTGCAGGAGATTTATCGACTCGTGAGATAAATATTGACCAAGTCAAAGTCAAGGTTATTACTTATCTTCAGGAATAATAAATCTTGGTGTTCTTAGTGACACAAAGTCAATATGTACTTTGCTGCATAAATTCCAAATGAAGAGTTTCATTGAAACATCTGTAAATCTCTCCATCATGACCACTAGCATAGCTTTTTAAAATTTACTATTTAAGAAAGAAGAATACCCAGGCCTGGTGGAAACATCTGCTGTTCACCTCTATGAATCGAACTAGGTAGTCCCATTTCCACTGTGAAGAATCTCTGATTCATTCACCAGAAATATAGTCCACTGATTGTGAGTTGATCCCTATTGTCATTGATACTGAGTCAGAAGAATCAAAATTCTTCTCATTCTAAGAAAGAGGCAAAATAAACTCATGGATTACTGACATACTGGCTGGTACATTTCAGGATTAAAAAGCATTTACTTTTTATCTACGTAAAGGATGGATTCTAGCAAAATTGAAGGGAAAAAAAAGGAAAAGGAAATGAAAAGAAAACAAAATCTTGGCATGTAGCAAGGTTTCTGCTTCTAGTATTTGTCCACCTTTTCAGTTTGAACCCCTCTGCAAGCATTCATTAGTCGCTACAGTAACTAGGGTACAAACTTGATTTGGTAAAATTAGCTAGGGATGCAGAAAAATGGGAGACCACTGAATCTGAACTCAAGGAGTACTTCTCCAGGGAGCCTTGGGAGTGGGAAGGCTTCAAGGATCTGTTTTATCAGGGCTCACAATGGCAGTCTGCTGCCTAAAGATGAGTCCCACAATTTTTTTGTTTCCAGGAATGAAGGTGGATTGCATCTGTACAGCTGTGTTCCATTGCATCGTGCCTGGCCTCCACTATAGAATCTTAGACTTGGAATGGGAGTCCTGTTCCCTGGTGCTGCTCTGTCACCTCTCACCTGCAGTACTAAGCTGCTATCTAAGTGGCCTCTTATTGTTCATTCTCTATTTTTAATTTTTTTTATTTAATTAATTTATTTAATGCTGTGCTGGGGATTGAACTCAGGGCTTTGAGCCTACTAAGCAATTAATCTTATACTGAATTATACCCGAAACCCTTCTGGTTCATTCTCAACATGGCAGCCACAGCACCTAGCACAGTTTAAGCCTGATCACACCATTCTTCTGTTTAACCTCCTCTGATGACTTCCCATCTGCATTCGTTTCTTAGGGTCTACCACACAAAAAAATACAATCTGCCCTTCATATCCGCAGGTTCCACAGCCATAGATTCTACCCCGTGGATGAAAAAAAAAATATTTGGAAACAAATTTCAAGAAACTTTCAAAAACAAAACTTGAATTTTCCCTGTGCCAAGCACCATGATGAATCCACTAGAATAAAGGGATGTGTATACATACTTTGACGTAGCCTCCCACCATGAAAGAGAGAAAATGTTATACTGTTGAATCATACTATGTAGTTAGACCTACTGTGGTTGCATCTGTATGACTTTGTACAGACTTTTTTTTTTTTTTTTGGTCAGTATTTCCTAAGTAACATAGTATAAGAACTATTTACATTGTATTAAATATCATATGTAATCTAGAGATGATTTAAAGTACGGAGAAGGATGTGGGTAGGTTATATGAAAACACTGCTCCATTTTCTATAAGAAATTGAGCATCCTCAGATCTTGGAATCCACAAATTGAGCAGCTTAAAACAATAGAAATTTATTCTTTCTCAGCGTCAGACTGAAAGTCTAAAACCAAGGAATCAGCGAAGCTAGGTTCCACCCACAGGCTTTTGGGGAGAATCCTTCCCCGTGTCTTCCAGTGTCTGGTGGTTGCTGCCTGCCGTCTGGGGCATGTAAACACATCTCTCCAGTTCTGCTTCTTTTTCACATGGAGTCCTTCTCCACGTGTCTCTCATGTGTCCTCTCATAAGAACACCAGTCATTGGACTTAGGAGGACCTGTCCTATCTAGGATGACCTCATCTTAATTACTATGCAAAGACCCTATCTCCAAGTAAGGTCACATTCACAGGTGCCAGAGGATAGGATTGAGCCCTGTCTTTGGAGAGGGGGTCACAGTCCCACCCACCACATCATCTTCCTCAGAATGAAACTGAACCTGTGTGCCTTTGCCTCTGGGGTCCCTATCCACTGGCTTCTCCCTCCCTCCCAGTGTTGTCTCTGCTGCTGTCCCCATTGCACACCGTTCCAGCCATTCTTTCTGATTCCTGAGCAGACCAGACTCCTCTCTCTCCTCCAAGCCTTTTTCTTGCTTTTTTTCCCCCTTCTGCCTGGAATCTGTCCTCAAAAGAGCATCTCCTCTTCCTTCAGGGCGCAGAGAGCCTTCCTTGGACACGCGGGGAATACATCTCCACTTCCTCTTTGTCGTACCCCTCTGGATGCTTTACCTCCATCTCAGATAGCTTTTTTCAACTCATATTTATCATTTCTCTTCTTTACAAGAATCTGATTTTCTGAATAGCAGGCACCTTGCCTATCTTGGTCCTTCTTTATGAACCATTGCCAGGCAGAGCAGACCCCTACCTAATATTCTATTGAAGGAAAGAATGCTGCTTCTTCTATCACAGCCCTGAGGAAGGGACATTTTCAAACTTCATGGTAGCCTCTTTATCAGGAAACTTGACTCTTCCTCCTCCTCCTCCTCCTCATCATCATCATCCCTCCTCCTCCTCCTCCTTGTCCACCTCCTTTTCCTCCTCCTCTTTCTTCTTCTTTTTGTACTGGGAATTGAATCCAGGGGGCGCTTTACCACTGAGCTATATCCCCAGCCCTTTTATTTTTTCTTTTGAGACAGGGTCTTGCTAAATTGCTGAAGGTCTTGCTAAATTGCTGACATTGGCCTTAAACTCTTGATGCTCCTTCTTTGGCCTCCCAAGTGGTTGGATTACAGGAGTGCACCACCATGCCTGGCATTGACTAATTCTTGTTGACACTTTCTGTGACACACTTTTGCTTTGTGCCCACCATTTGGAATAAATTTAATCCTGCTGAAAAAGTTATGAATTGCAGGTTTTAAGGAAATTCAGGCAGTTCGTACACATCTGTATTTAGCATTAAATACTCTATTGTAGTGAAAATATGTTGAGACTTTTTATTTGCCTTTCGCTTATTTAAAAGCTTTTTAGAGTTTATTTTGCTTTTTAGAGTTTGTTACACTTCTAAGAGCATAGTGCCTTTCTAAAGTTTTTATTTTTCTACTCAAATCACAAAACAACCCGGGATCTAGAAAAACTCACATTCAAAGAAAAGACTCTCCTGAGCCTCATTGCTTAGGACACCTCATATTTACTCAATGGAGCTGACTTTGTAGAGCTACCTGGGTTTGAGTATGTGCCTATCACATGCTGGTTCCATCACTTTAGGCTAATGGAGATGAATCTTTGTCCTCAGTACAGACAGTAGTACTACAAAGGCCCAGTTTTGTCACCCCGTGTCTCCCTCTTCTACCCAATAATGGAGCTCCTATACTCCAGGGGTAACCTGGCCAACATTGGGTTCTTACAAGTGTGCTTTTCTTTTTCTTTTTATTTGTTCAAATTAGTTATACATGACAGTAGAATGCATTTTGACACATTATACATAATGGAGGATAACTTCCCATTCTTCTGGTTGTACATGGTGTAGAGTTATGCAGGTCATGTAATCATATATGCACATAGGGTAATAATGTCTGATGCATTCTACTATCTTTCCTAGCCCCTCCCCTCCCTTCACTCCTTTCCATCTAATCCAACATGTATCTATTCTTCCCTAATCATCGCCCACCCCGCCACCTTATTGTGAATTAGCATCCACATATCAGAAAAAACATTCAACCTTTGGTTCTTTGAGATTGGCTTATTTTGCTTGGTATGATATTCTCCAGCTCCATCCATTTACCGGCAAATGCCATAATTTCATTCTTCTTTATGGCCAAGTAATGTTCCATTATGTATAGACACCACATTTTCTTTATCCATTCATCTGTTGAATGGCACCTAGGTTGATTCCACAATTTAGCTATTGTGACTTGAGCTGCTATAAACATTGATGTGGCTAAATCACTGTAGTATGCTGATTTTTACGTCCTTTGGGTATAAAATGAGGAGTGGAATAATTGGGTCAAATGGTGGTTCCATTCCAAGTTTTCTGAGTAATCTTCATACTGCTTTCCATAGTGGTTGCACCAGTTTGCAATCCCACCAAAATGTTTGAATGTACCTTTTCCCCCACATCATCACCAACATTTATTGTAGTCTTGATAATTGTCATTCTTACTGGAGTCAGATGGAATCTCAGTGTAGTTTTTATTTTCATTTCTTTGATTGCTAGAAATGTTGAACATTTTTCATATATTTGTTGATCAATTGTGCTTCTTCTTCTGTGAAGTGTTTGTTCAGTTCCTTAGCCCATTTATTGATTGGGTTACTTGGTTTTTGTTTGTTTTTTTTTTGGGGGGGGGAGGTGTTAATTTTTTTGAGTTCTTTATATATCCTGGAGGTTAATACTCTTTCTGAGGTGACAAGTGTGCTTTTCAATCTCTTTGGTCACTATGAGTTTTCTCCTATGAGACCATTATTGAAACTCAATAGCCATTGTGGTGGGGTTGGAATGTAGGGCCATTAGGAGATTGGTAGGCCATGAAGGGGGATTAATGCCTTTCTCGCAGGTGAAAGTTTATTCTTGCAAGAATGGATTATTGTAAAGCAAGGGCACCCCTCTTGTTTTTAGTATTCTTCATTTACCTTCTTGCCATTCCAACTTCACCTGGCATGAAGAGGCACACATCCCTCAGTAGATATGGTTGCCTGATCTTGGAGTTCACAGCCTCCAGAACTGTGATATTAAATAAACTCTTTTCTTCGATAAGTAACCCAGTCTCAGGTATTCTGTTATAGCAATAGAAAATGGAATAAGACAAGGGGTCAGCAAATCTTTTACATATGTTAGTAAATAGCCCTTCCAATTCATATAGATTCAGCTACCAATAGGAAAGCAGTCATACCTGAAAATGGGCAAAGCCGTGTTTCAATAAAACTTTCTTTATCGGCCCCAAAACTTGAATTAGGCATAATTTTCATGTGTCCTACAATATTCTTCATTTGATTTCTTCAACATATATTTAAACATATAACAGCCACTTTAGCTCCCAGGCCATATGAAAACAGGTGATAGTTAGGTTTCGCTTATGACCCTGCTCTACGGGGGGAAAGGGCACAACTGCTCATGGTGACTCAGAGAATTAGTGAGTACATGTTTTAACTCATAGCCCAAGGCATGAACAATAATGGTATTCATTGATCCCTATCACAGAAGAAAACTGGTGCTTTCTGTGACATAAAGCAGGAGACTGAGGCCCAGCATAATTTTCATATGTATAAGTTTAGACCTGCGGCTGTAACACCTATTCCTCACCTAAAGCTCAGAGCAGTTTTCTGTCAACTGCCGATTGACACTGATGAGCTTGATATCCTTTTTATACTTTCCCTCACTTAATTTTACTTCATGTGCTTTGATCTCCCTTTTCTAGCTCTCTCTTTTCCAGGATGTCAGTGTTTCTCTTAGAAATTATTAATATTACAGGGAGCTGGTTAACCAGGAACTGGGATAGTTTGGAGTTAGAAAGTCCCACTCTCAGGAAGGCTCTGAGGAAGGGAACTACATAGAAGACAAGCACTATGAGATGTGGAGACACGAACAGGTTGTTTTCCTATGTATGCACAGGAGAGAAAATAATACAGGGATTACTGCTTCCTTAAAAGTATGTTTTACAGAGTTAAAGACTACAGATTTTAGGCGTCAGAAGCAAACTACACAAGTTCTAATCTCATCTCAACTTTTGCCAGAAGGATATGACTATGGGGGGCAGGGCACATAAACTCAAACCTGATAGCTTCCCTTATACAATTAAGATGATAATCATAACAGTATGATTAAGATTTCCAAAGCTATTATGTGCATATCTCTTGGTTCTGTACATAGTATGGAACATTTAACAATATTAGCCAATTTCTTAAATTAACTTTTTATTTTGGAATAATTTTATTTATAGAAAAATTGTAAAGGTAATACAGGGAGTTGCCATAAACCCTTCAGCCAGTTTCCTTTCATTGATAACATCTTACATAACCCTACGACATTTGTCACAACTAGGAAATTAACATTGTTATATACTATTAATTAAAATCCAGACTTTATTTGTGTTTCTCCAATTTTCTACTCATCCTTTTTTTTTTCTTTTCCAGGATTTTATCCAGGATCACTGAATACATTTTGTCTTCATATCTCCTTATTTTTTTCAATCTATGGCAGTTTCTTGGGCTTGTTTTAATTTCACCATCACCTTCATGAAGCATACTGGCCAGATATTTTATATGTTTTCCGTCAATATGAGTTGGCCCATGCTTTTTGTTTTATTTTTTTCCCCCTCTGTACTGGGATTCACCTCAGGGGAACTCTACTATTGATCTACATCCACAGTCCTTTTTTATTTTATTTTGACATAGGGCCTGGCTGCATTGTCCAGGATGGCCTTGGACTTGTGATCCTCCTGTCTCAGCCTCCTGAATCACTGGGATGACAGGTCTGTGTCACCACACCCAGTTAGCTAATGCTTTTTCACGATTATGTTGGGGTTACGTTTGGGGAAATGAATACCACAGAGGTGAAATGCCCTCCTCATCGCATAATGTTAGAAGTCCATGATCTCAGCGTGACTCATTGCTAGTGAAGTTAACCTTGATCCCTTGGTTATGGTGGTGTCGGCCAGATTTCTCCACTGTCAAGTTGCTTGTTTTTTCTTTACCAATTCTATAGAAAGTGAGTCCTTGGGTCTCTCCCACATTCCAGAGGAGAAGAAATAATCTTCATCACCTGGAGGGGAGAGAACTTTGAAGATATTCCCCTATATTATTTATAGTAAGGAAGATTTGTCCCTTCTTATTATTTATTTATTCAATTTTTTTGTTTGTATCCATCTAGATTTATGAACCGTTACAGCTTTGGCCACTGGCTGCTCTTTCAGGATGGCTCCTATATTCTCTTATATTCGTTTTTTTCCCCCTGAACCTTGCCTAGTGCATGCTAGGCAAGCACTGTACCACTGAGCTACATCCTTAGCCCTTCCTATTTCTCCTAAATTACTCATTTTTTGAAATATTTTTAAAGGAGCCCTTACTTTTAGTGTCATGAATTACTCCAGGCTGATCTGGAATATAATTATTAATACAATCTTAGAACTGTAGGAGGATACATGATTTAGGGGCCTTTTATCATTTGCTCTGGCTGGAGTCCACTTTCCCTTAGATGCCCATCAGCACACAGCTTCCTGCAGGCTACGAGAGAAGGGATTAATTAACACACAGAACTTCTGTCCCAGCTGGACCCGAAGGTCCTCACTTGAAGGGGCTGTATCAAAGCTGAAAAGAAGTTTCTCTTTTCCTGTGTTGATAACCAGAGGCTGCTGGTTACCATATTCCCACCTCTTGGGAGAACTCATCTACAGAAGAAGTCAATACAATGGGAGGCAAAGCTGACCCAGAGAGACAGAGATCTGCCTGTAAGATTTGACTTTCTGTCCAGTTCTACTTGATGATCTTCTGAAGTCTCTAGTAAAGCCTAGAGGTTCCCTTTGCTTTTTAAGCTCACCAAGTGTATGACTTGTTTGAGGTACCCAGGATAAGAAAACCACCCCTCTGCGAACTTCTCCCTTTGCAGAATTAACCCTCCAGTGGACACCACATCACAGTGCCCACACTTGCTCACACATGGACACAATCATTTTGCTTATAGACTGAATAAAGCTTTAAATGGACTTCAGGAAGCTGCATTTTGAAACCTAGTAATCACCCCTGTCTTTCACTTTATGTACATATACATTTCTGATATCAGATTTGTTTCAAATAATGCAATATTTCAGTATATCCTTTTAATAATTTTAATAATAACACTACCTAATGCTCATAAAGACATGATGGAACCCATCCATTCACATATTATAGGAAACAGAGTTAAAGGTTATACAAATCAATCTCCATAAGATTATGGATATTTTGATCCAGTAATCTCACTTGGGGATATAATCTGAAGAACTAATCCAAAACAGATAGAATCATAAGTAAAAAAAAATTATCATTATGATCTGATAATTTAATAAAGCTGGAGAGAGTTGAAATGTTCCACAATAGGGACTTGTTGGAAAAAATAATGAAATCTTAACTCTGAAATGTTATGTGATTTTTAGATATTGCGAATATGAGGATACTCAAGCAAGATACAAAGATGTTCATTATGGAGACTGCATGAGTTGGCATAGATTGTCTTACCTCAGAAAAAGAGGAAGAAACTCCAGGAGTTCGAGGACACAGGAAAGTTCACGTGGGTACAAAGTGAGAAGTCTGCCGCCTGCAAGCCTGGAAGAGAGTCCTCACCGGACACCAGTCACGCTGGCTCCTTGATCTTGGACTTCCTGCCTCCAAACTGTGACAATATCCATTTCTGTTGTTTTAGGCACACAGCCTGTGGGATTCTGTTATGGAATCCTGAGCTCATAAATACAGGAGCAGAGAGATATGAGCCTAGGATATCCTTGAAAATGAGAAACACTGAAAATAATTGATGAACAACAGTCATGTCTACTAAAGAGGGTGAAATAAAACAACATAAACAGAATGGCAGAATACATGTTTGATATAATAAGTATCAGATACTTTCAATTCTCTTTTCCTAGCCTTTATGCTATTCTTTTATTTGGGGGGGGTATATTTTTTATTTGTTTCTTTTTAGATATACATGACAGTAGAATGTATTTTGACATAGCATAAAAACATGGAGTGTAACTTCCCATTCTTGTGCTTGTACAAGATGAGGAGTTCACTGGTCATATATTCACATATGAACATAGGAAATTTATGTCCAATTCATTCTACTGTCTTTCCTATTCCCATCCCCCCTCCATTCCCCCTCTTTCTCCCCTGACCAATGTGTTGAACCTCCACTCCTCCAGACCCCTACCTATTGTGAGTCAGCATCCGCATATCAAAGAGAACTTTGGGCTTTTGGTTTTCTGGGATTGGCTTATTTCACTTAGCATGATAGTCTCCAGGTCTATCCATTTACCAGCAAATGTCATAATTTCATTTCTCTTTATGGCTGAGTAATATTCCACTGTGTGTGTGTGTGTGTGTATATATATATACACACACATACCACATTTTTTAATCCATTAATCAATGTTCATAGCAGCTTGATTCACAATAGCTAACCTATGGAACCAACCTAGGAGCCCTTCAACAGATGAATGGATAAAGAAAATATGGTACATATTCTATTCTTTTTTAAAAGACTATTTTATTGATATAGCTTACAGAGGGCACCTACCATTCAGTTGATGTTTTAGTATTCTCACAAAGTTGTACAACTCTTACCATTGCTCCACACAATGTCTTCACTCCAAAAGGAGACCCTGTGCCTATTAGCACTCTCCCCCCATTTTCCCCTCCTCCCAGTTCATGGAAACTCCTTGTCTATTTTTGATCTTCAGGGCTTTGCTCATTCTGGATATGTCATAAATGGAATGACGCACTCTCTCAGATCTGAAGTTATGGCATCTTCTGGCAGGAGGTTCCTCCCTCTGTGCTGTCCCCTGGAATCTGTATCAACACTAGGGAAGTTTTAGGACTTGCCTAGTTTATTTTGTGACTCTTGGTAACCATGACTTCCATTAAATGATATCTTGTATCTAGGAAACTGATGTTGCTTAATTGTTTTTGTTGTTTTTTTCAGTCTAGGGGATAAATATGACACCTGTCACTCTATGTTGACCCTAAGTGGGATCCCCTCACTACCTGTACACAATTTTATATTTTGTGTTTCACATGAGATTTCATTTGAATAGTGTCTTATGGGGACTGGGGTTGTGGCTCATTGGTAGAGCACTTGCCTCGCACGCATGAGCCCCTGTGTTTGATCCTCAGCACAACATATGAATAAACAAATAAAATAAAGCTATTGTGTCCATCTACAACTAAAAAATATTTAAAAAATAATAGCATGTAATGTGGACAGAAAACAGTTCATACACTTCCGACTAAGAGCAGTGATCAAAGGAAAAGAAGGAGAAAGAGAGCATAGACCTAGGATTTATGGTATACGGTCCATGCCAGAAAACTCAGGTGCAACTTATCAAAATGTCAATTTTTCCTCAGAACTTTCTCCTTGAGAAACATTAATCCTTCCAACTTTGTATTGTCATTTCAATATATTTTGCTATCTTGTACATTAAAAAAAATGTAATATGAGTATACATTTACTCATATTAAAATTATTTTTTAGCTTTGTCTTTCTCTTAGGTAACTGTAAACTCCATGAGGCCAAGAGAATATGCTATGACTTTATCTCAGACTTATCATAATTCCTGGCTCCTGAATGTTCTATATAATCATGTTATACCAAATCAATCATATAATCTCTTTTAATTCATAAATCAAATCCATCATGTAAGCAAGCTGATTTTCTCTTTTTTAGTAGGGAAGAAAAAGAAAGGTAAAGAAGTTCAAATATTCTGCCTAAGATAAATAGTCAAGAAACCGGAGAGCATGGACTAGGATCCGGCTCTGAATCTAAGTTCATTTGCATCTCTGGAATAGTACCCTGCAATAGAACCTTCTGTGGTAATGAAAATGTTCCAAATCCAGGGTGTTCAATATGGCAGCCACTAGCCACATGTGGCTAATGAGTGTGACCACTGTGACTGAGGACAGTAAAATTTAAACTCATTGAAATGTAAATAGCCACCTGTGTCCATTAGCTACCATGTTGTACAGTATAGCTCTAGACCATTACAGATGTACCTCTTTTCTCTTTCAAGAGACAAGAAGTTCTGATCTGAGAATTTTTAAATTGGTTTCTGAACAAAGAAGGAAATCTGCAAAATGTTTCAGCCATAATCTTGCCATAAAAGAAAGAATACTGTCTAAATTTTAAAAAAAGACTGCATCTAAGAGAAACGATAGATTAAAGGTTCAATGACAAAAATGACCAAATGAAAAAGTATTCTCTCAGAAGAAAAAGTTTCTTAAAAAAAAAAAAAACCCACAAATTTCCAGATTCAATGAGGAATGATTTGATCTTAACTATCTTTATTTCTATGTGACTAGCTTGGTAAGAGTGTGCATATAATTAATATATCTCTCTATATATACATATAATTACATATACATACATATAAGTACATATAATTAATATCTCTCTATAGATGTATATATATACATACATAGATAGATATAGATACACATATGTAGATAGATAGATAGATAGATATACACACACTTACATACTTGTTCTTTTAAAATCTCTTTAAATCTTATCCTGCAAAGAGGAAAAATCTCCCATCAGTGACCATCCATGTGGTGAGATATGACCTCACTGATAGTGGTTCATTCATTCTTATCTCTCAATGTTAAGGGCACCCAAAAGATCTCCTCTGTCCTGCCTAACTTGTCTCTTTCTTCTTGAAGGATGATGTGTTAGTTCCCTAGAGCTGTTGTTGCAAATTACCACCAGCTGGGTGTCTCAAACAACAGAAATTCACTCTCTCACAGTTCTGGGAGTAAGAAATCCAAGGTCAAGGTGTCGGCAGGCTTGATTCCTTCTGAGGGTTCCTCTTCCCAGCTTCTGATGACCATGGCAGTCTTTGAATTTCTTGGCTGATCTCTGCCTTCACATTCACATGGTTTGGGAAGAGGAAAGATGGGCAGGGGCTGGCCATCATCATTTGAGGGTGTCTGTGCAATCCTTGCTCTTTGTCCTGCAGTCTGGGCTCCAAGTACATGACATGCACCTGGTTCTATGCCAAACTGGACTCCTGAGAAGAATTGACAGAGAACGTTTGCACTGGCCACTCAGAAACAAGATGGAGAAAATCCACTCAGTTTCTGAACAGAGAACTGTGAAC
The DNA here is from genome assembly GCF_021218885.2 of Marmota monax. Classification (NCBI taxonomy): domain Eukaryota; kingdom Metazoa; phylum Chordata; class Mammalia; order Rodentia; family Sciuridae; genus Marmota; species Marmota monax. Next base: position 509,192 of record NW_026692005.1, on the reverse strand, counting down.
TTGACACTTCAGGGTTGGTTCTATTTGGCCAAGTTTGTGTCAAGGTGAGGGTGCAGCCTCACTTCTATTTCCTGCTCTCCCTTTCCTAGTTCAGCTTCCTCCTAGAATCCAGCTGTGCATCCTTTCTGTGGGTTTACTAAGCTCTCCCAATATTCTTCCCCGAATGCCTTTTTTATTGTCAAAATTCATATAAGGAGAGTTTATCTTTAGCAACTGAAAGTCTTGACTGAGACTCAGAAGATGGAAGGACAGAAAGTGAAGGAAAGATGGTAGATCAGGTATCCTGGGCCGTGCTCAGAGACAGAGGTTACATTTAAGTTGAGAGAATTGCTCCTTCACCCTCTAGCACCCCCAAACCAGCAGTAGGTGCTTTCCCAAGAACAGGTATTGCTCCATGGTTTCCACAGACGGGTTCCAATGAGTAAGATGAGGCTTTGTTTATCATTGCTTCCCCACCCAAACCACACTCAAATAAGCAGTGAAAACCTCCAGACCTTAGTCATCAGTCGAGGTAAATTATAAACTTCTAAGAGTGTGGCTTCTCTGAGATACCACATTTTCCTCGTATAATGAGCCTGCAGTTTGTGGCAAAGAATGACTTAAGAACAAGTGAACTCACTGTCTAAAAGGAGAGTTTTTATCACTATCAATTGCTCTCTGACTGACAGGGCTGTTATTTCTTTCGGTAGGAGAAAAGGCTAAAATACAGAGAGAAAACCTAGAAATAAACACAGCCTGCGTAATGGCAAGGTTTTGTGTTGCCAAAGTCAAAAGAGCAAGTTCCTGGGTAAGAAACCTCATCTACTCCTTCCCCTTTTACAGTGATTCTGTATCATCCATGGAAATTAAAGCAGCTGCCACATCTTCATCACAGTAGCGGCTGTGCTGCACTGGGAGGCAACAGGGTTGAAATGCCGTTCCCACAGTTGAGAAGCTCAGAGTTAAACTGGAAGTGGTCAGCAGTGCCCTAGGCTGCGTATGAAAAGTCCTCCAAAGCAGGTGGACAAATGTTGCCTCATGGACCCAGAGAGCTCCAATGGAATTTGCCTTTGGGGGGACATCAAAGGCTTCCCAGAGGAAAGGGCATTGCGGGTAGATACTGCAGAATGCATGGGAATAAGCATGCGGAGGACATGAAAAGTATAAGGTAGGAGTGGGTGAGCTCAGATAGTAATCAAGGACTTGACCTGAATGGAATGTGGGACATGGGAGAGGAGGCCAAAGGAGAAGAAGGGATGGGGTCCCAGAGTGTACTGGTTGGCAATAGCAGGGAGAGAAAATGTCTCACAAGCTTACTTATCATGCAGTGGTGGACATAAGCAGATTTAGGATTTAGAAAATCACTCTCGCAGGAATGTTGAAGGTGTACGTGGAGGCTGAAGGATGCCAAGTTATACTGGAGCAAATTATTGTGGGAAACCAAGTGAGGTATCCTGACATGACATTGAGGCATGGTTTGTAGTCTTTCTGGTCTTGCAAACCAAAGAGGAAGTTGAGCGAGTTCCCCTTTTTAAATGTTCGCCCCACGGTTAATTTTGTATTGTTACTAGGAAAATTCTTTGAGGCAGCAGCAGAAGGCACATTGCAGATGGCAGAAATATTTTTCACAGCTTTTATGGTGGATAACAATATACTTGACATTTTTCTCATTAAATGTGAGCTTTGCTGTATGATTAAACACGCTAGGCATCTGTGATCTAAAATTACAAATGTGAAAAGCAACAGCTCAAATGTTTCAGTCAATAAATACACAGGAGACAGTCAACATGTAACAACTCCTTCATATGCTCTCTTCAAGGAGCTGCTCCGCTGACATTGACAACGGTTTTGGGAATGGCTTCACCTTCACGCTAAGGACAGCAAGGACACTGATGTCCCAGACTACTAATTACACCCTGGAATTCCAATAGAGGTGAATGGTTTCCATTAGGAAATCTCAAAACGCTGAGGACCGACAGAGCTGGGGAGAGAATGGAGGTTTTATTGAGGCAATTAGGGAATTACCCAAGGGATCCCTGGAGGGGTAGAATTGCACTCAGCAATTCAGACATAATGGAGAAGTGTGTAAGGTTTGTGGATGAGTCCAGTCATCAGTAGCAATGTGCTTGCTGTTTGTTGAGTCAAGTCTCACCAGTGTATGTGTAGGCGTTTGTGTATATGAACCCACGTGTGTATAAATGTGTCTTGCACTCTCTGCCAAGGCGGGAGACAAGGGTTCCTGAGTGACAGCTTTCCTCCCCTAGGCTGATCATGGATGATCCATTGGCACAGGCTGCCTGTTGTCTCCACTGAGAACAACTTTTGTGTCTAAGTTAGCTTCCTGGCTAGGGGTACTGGGTCACTCACTGACATCTGCATGAATGGAGAATAGACTATGGGTGTAACCATGTGGACAGACAGAAAACAGGCAGGTGTAGATCTCAGCGAATGGAAGAGAATCCACACACAGTGATGATAAAAAGCAAAAGCAGAAATTCCAGCTGAAGAGATTCTGCCTAAATCACGGGAAAGGATGCTATCATGCTTGGTGCATCTGCATGTTCTGAAGACATATTCAGTGTACAAGGATGAAGGGACTGAGAGACTGAGTCAGGAGGACAATGGGGGCGGGGGCAGAGGAATGTGGCAAGGTGGCTGAGAGGAGCAACTTGGAATGAATGATAAAATTATAGAACAGGGGTGGAGGCAGCAGGAACATAGTCAGAGTAAGGAATCCACCACCTAGCCACAACACAACCCTGTTTCTGAGTCATGTTAATAGGAGATTTCTTTTCTCTCTTTTTTTTAATACTTAATTGATTTTATTTTTTAAACATGACAGTGGAATGCATTACAATTCTTATTACATATATAGAGCACAATTTTTCATATCTCTGTATATAAAGTATGTTTACACCAATTCACATCTTCATATATGTACTTTGGATAATGATGTTCATCACATTCCACCATCATTGCTAAACCCCTGCCCCCTCCCTTCCCCTCTCACCCCACTGCCCTATGGGAGCATGGGAGGGATAGACAAACTCTAGATTTCTTTTCTTGGGGGCATTGGAGCCAGGCTTCTGCTTAGAAACCCAAATTCCCCAGTGTCCTTGACAGTGTGCCTACATTAGTTTGCTCATGCTGCCATAACCAAGTACCCAACCTGAGTGGCTTAAATTACAGACATTTAATCACAGCCCTGAAAATTGGAAGTTCAAGGTCAAGGTGCAGGCAGGACTGGTCTCTCATGAGGCCTCTCTCCTTGGTTTGTAGATGGCATCTCTTCCCTAAGACCACTTGTATGGTCTTCCTACTGTATACATCTGGATTCTTATCTCCTCTATTAGGATACAGATTGGATTAGATTCTAATGACCTCATTTTAACTTAATAATCCCTTGAAAGGTCTTATTTCCAAATACAGTCATATTCTCAGTTATTGGGGTTAGGACTTCAACATACAAATTTGGAAGGGACCCAATATATCTTATAACAGTAACTTCAAGACCCTTGTGGGTGACCCCACGTGCTACCCCCCAGGGCTTATTCAGGAAGTTTCACCCATCATTTCCTCTAGTTATTCTTCCCTGTCTGGGAGATTCAGAGCCTAAAGTCAAGATCTCTGATATGTCTCTCATTGCTAGAAGAGCTCATCAGGCTGAGATTGGCTCTCAAGTCCTCTGAGAATCAACCAGTAGGTGAGACACCTATTCTCCTACTTGCAGTAATGATGCCTGGAAGAGAGAGAGTGAGAATGATAAAAGTCTCCCTCCTTTCCAGCTAGTGCACATGAAGAGTTGAGCATCTTAAAGACAAAGGATGGGCTCTTACAGATAGTGTGGCATTTAAAGGTGACACAGGCATGTTCCCCCAGCCAGACTTTATTCCTTCCCACCTGGCCCTAAGTAATTGAGCAGCAGGGAAAGTCTGGCCTCTCTCCCTGCATTTGCTTCTGCCTCCTAAGTAGGGGAAGAACAATGGTGAGATATAGACATATTTCTAAATGAAATTTTATTGAGTTAAAGTTTCTCCTTTCAAGTGGCTACTCCTTTATCTTGTGGTTGGCTCACTGAGGTAGGGCTGAATTTAGTTTGTGACCTAAGAAGTCACCTTGGGCTTCTCAGCTCCTGAAGTTTCAGCTGGGGACTCAGTTGTGACGTGTTCTCTCTAGTCCAGTTCTCAGGGAAGCCCTATGCTTTCCTTATCAATTTAGTATTTTGCTTCAGATAAGTGAAGCCTCAGGAGGGGAAGAGGAGTATGGGGTAGTATTTATACACTCAAGTTTGTCCTGAATTGTCAATCATTCCGCTAGAAGGATTTTATAGGTTGTTAAAACAATCAAATAAAATAACATGTCAAGTGCCTAGATCTTGCCTAGGTTTCCATAGAGTAGATATTCAAATATTAGTTCCTTCCTTCTTTTCCATACAAGGAGAGCTCCCTTCAGTGGACCCTGCTCACAGTTTTATTTAGGTCCAGGTCTATCTAGGATCAGGAAATTTAAGCTCAGAGGCCAAAAAAGAACTGGGCTTGAAATCCCAAATGTGATTGGGGAAAAAAACACCTGGAAAGGTGGGACTACAGCATAGGTACCACTCTCCAGGTGTCTGTGACAGAAGACATGGTAGAAGGAACCCACAGATTGGGTAGGAATATTGTCCCACTCTCACTTTTGTTCACGTTTGGTTGTCTCTCTCCATGGCACCCAGAGTGGACTTGTTCAGATGTTAAGTTACAGCATGATTCTTGTCCATTAAATTTCTCTGTTGCATTCTTCCACACCATGTAGAGAAGCCAAAGTCCTTACAATGGACCATAAGTCCCTCCATTCCTAAATGTCCTTGACCACTTGTCTCCTATCTCTCTCCCCACTGATATGCCTTGAATATGCCAGGTAAGCTCCAACTGCTTACCATTGCCACGTGTTCCTTCCTCATCTCTAATTCCCCCCATAGGTGAGGGCATGCTCACTTCCTTACTGCTTGTGGATCTTTATTCAGATGCCACCTTCTTGGTAACCCTTCCTGTCTCCATTTCCTGCTTTATTTTTTCATCATTAGCACTTGCCACCAGCTAATATACTTAACTGTCATATTATTTTTCATAACTTCTCTTGCCTTGAAAATAAACTACAACCATTTTTATTGCTATACCCAGTATTCCTGGTACATAGCAACCCAAAATCGAATGAATTGAATGCACAAATGTTCATTTGTGGAAGGAAGAGAACACAATCTTGATCTGCCCATGCCCATCCAACCACAGAGAGCCAAGACCTTAAAAGTCCAATTGCAGCCCAGCTAATTGCAGTCAAGACTATGAAGGTTATCTATGCCCCAAAACTGTGCTAACCTGTCTCCATTATATCAAGAAGTGGACCCCTGGAAAAAATAACAAAAGCAATTTACTGGTAAGCTATAATGGTTATCATTATATTAAGGTATCAGGAAACTAGCAATTCAATGTGTACTCATGCACCAGGGTTGGGAATAAATGAAAGGAATGAAAGTTCAGTTCAGAGATCCCCAAACACATATTTAAGGAGTAGAAACCTTGATAAATTAAAAATGCCAATATGCTGAAAGAATAAATCTTAAAAAAAAAAGAACATGAACTTGCTATAGGACAAGAGATTCTTGGACATCATTAAAAAAGAGCTGTGAAAGTTCAGCAACTTGGTAGGAATCCAGTGGAACCACAACCAAATCTGTCCTGTCTACATCAGTATCTGAAACCAGAGGTGGCCTCTCTGAATGGCATGTGTGTAGCACATGTAGATGAGTGTGTGAGGGAAGTTTTGCAATGACTGAACACGTGCGTGAGAAAGAACACTCCATGAAGGCAAGGGCCACCTCTGTCTTTTGACCGCTACTGTTGACTTAAAACCCTGCAGGTCATGGATATTCAATTAATATTTATAGAATGAATTCATGCTAAAAACTAGACTTTGGGGTCATTGATGCTTTTTAAAAGTTTTCTCAAGGACCCAATACAGAGAATTGTTAGTGGATATTATATGACATTCTAAAAAAATGTGCATATGTGTTTATGAGTATACGCACATGCAAGAGTCTGGAGAAGGTTTTAGAGCCAACAGCTCAGTTTCCAAGTATCTGGGTGGCTCTCTTGGCTGTTTGATTGTATTGCCTTCTCAGCCACCTTTTGTCAGTGACAGAAAAATGGCCTAAGGTCCAAGGGTGTGGGCCTTGGAACCAAGCTGCCTAGTTTGAATTTCAGCTCAGCAGTGTCCTTTCCATATGACCTTTAGCAAGTTCCTACATTGCCCTAAGCCTCAGTTCCCCCATATATACAGGAATAATGATGGTTCTTCTCCTAGCGTTGATTTCGGGATTAAGGGAGGTAATCCAGGTGAAGCTTTTATTGGTGTGCCTCTCATGTGGGATGTGTTCAGTGAGGGGTCCATTCTCATCATGCCTTTTTTTGAACAGGGAATGTAAGTATGAATCCGTCACCACCTCCATGGAAGCAGGGCAGAGAAGAAAGAGATGGGTCTTGTCTTGCCAAGTGGAAGCTGGGAGTGGGTCAGTCTTGGTCTTTTCCAGGACAGGAGGGAGGGTGTGTTGTTACTTCTGAAGATTTTTCATGCTAAAGAAATGAGCCAAGACTGGGGCTATCAGACAGAGCCCGGTTCCAAATAGGACAGGGTGGTTACATTCTGAAGAAGGCCCAGACACACCGTCAGGGTCTAGGGATGGATCTCAGAGTCACGTAGAAATAGAAATAATGAGAAGTCAGATTAGGACCCTATCAGTGGTGGGTGTAGGGATGGTCCTGAGGTACTACCTGGAAGATTGCCACCTACTGGCTCCATGCTGGTTTGTGCTTGAGTCAGAATTACTTAAAAGGTCATGGACAGGGCACACAAGGAAAGAAAACAGCAAGGCAGCCCCAGGAACTCTCTGGTGAGTTCAGATTTAAATAGCACATGAATAAAACATCGAAAAATGGCATCATATTCTATGGGGAATATGAAAGAAGCGTGAGTTTATAATGCTAGTGTCAGGAAGACTAAGACCTGATGTGCACCAAAGGTTACAGAAATTCCTAACAGCGGCAAAAGGAGCTCAGAAAGAATAGGATCAGGAGGATTTGAGGCTCATAGTACCGTGATGATAGATGGCAAAAACAGACAAAGAAAAGCCAGTGACAACAACAACCACCAAACAACTCTTTGGCCCTAAGTCACGAAGAATGTACTAGCACTAACAGGAAAAATGAAGCCCAGTGGGAGTGTGAGAGGGTCAGGGAGAAATTCTCAAGTAGCTACTCTTAGCATATGTGTCACTGATGAGTTTCTGGGACCTGCGTGGAGTCTCAAATTTAAGGTAGAAACCACAATTTCGAAATCCACATATTTTTTTCCTTAAAAACACTGGAATTCTTGCAATATTAGATGATTTGGCAACGTTGGGCCCTTGTTCCTGGATGGTAAAGTTTGAGGGCTTGCCACTAACTTCAGATGGGCATTCCCAATTCCTCATGGACTCCTTCCCTCTCCCCGCCTCCTATTTGGCTCCTGTGGACGCTTGAGTTTATGTGTGATGTAAGTGCTCTAAGTTCATCCAAGTCTTCACACATCCCAAGGGACTGAGAGACCTTGTAATGACAATATTAAACTTCTGTGGGTGATCTTGAAGGAATCCTAGAAATCCTAATTGGTGTTATGAAATAAAAATGAGCAGGATCACTGCAATTCTCAAAATAAAAGAGAGTGAAAAGTTCTATGAGCAAGTTGCAGAAATACAATTATATTTTGAATTTTTTGCATGCTTGTGACTGAGACTGGAACCCAGGGCCTTGCACATGCTAGGTAAGTACTCTACCACTGAGCTACGTTCCTAGCACATTAGGTATTTTTAATCATCATCAAATGTAAGTCTTGTCATGAAGTTTTTCTGACTATGGCAAAGGCCACATCCTCCAACCTGACCCTCTTCTGATGTTGTGACCCAATGATTCGGATGAAAACAAGTAAGTTATAAATATAAAAGTGCATATAACACAAAGTTAGGAAATAAACTTAAGCTGTTCCAGTGAAATCCTGATGAGGCTAAGTTCCAACCACATCCTTGCATGGGTAGGGGTTGGTGTCACTACAGAAAAGCATATGTGACAGAAAATAAAGTAAGGATTTGGAACAGAGTAGGTCAGCCCAATTTAATAATGCAGCTCCCAAAATGCAAATCTGAGCTTTAACTTCTTAATTGAAATTGTAATGTCTAGAATGAGGAAAAAATTTTCTGTCTTATAGAATAGAACATATTCCCAACACAGCACATGTGTTTATTTCAAACATTTCTGTTCTTCTTTGTATTTCAACATTTTATTACATATTTCAAGTTTTACAGAAAATTTGACAGAAAAGTTGATATTGCACCACAGTGAACACTTGTATATTTGCCACCTAGAATCAATAATTCTTAATAATGTGACATTTCAAAAATTTATTCATATATAAGAGTATGTATATATATGGGTATGTATGTGCACATACACATATGTATGCATGTGTATGTATGTATTTTTCCTGAGTCACTTGACTAAAAATCTGCAACTTCAAAGGATAAGGATAATCTCTTGCATAACCACTATACACCCACCAGTCAGAAGAAAACTGATAGTAATTCCTAAGTGTAATCTAACATCTAGTCCATGTGAAAACTTGCCCAGTAGTCTCTAAGAAGTCTTTCATAGCTTTCTTGATAGTTCTTCAACAAGTGAACTAAATCTGCTTTCTGTTTTTTTCTTTCTTTCTTTCTCACTACTTCCCATTTCAATGAAATAGGTAGATCATCATACAATTGTCTGAGAATGGCCATGTAAGATGAAGAGCAAATTTGGGGGAGGGAAATAATGAGTTGCATCTTATGAATTTTGAGTACAGGTCTGAAGGTCAGCAGAGAGGTATGAGCTACAGACAGACACTTGGGAGACATCAAATCAGAGGTTGTAGCTTGCATGTTGGGAGGGTGTGAATCATCTAGGGACATTGTCACCATCATTGAGACATCAAGCTCTACTTGGCATTGCACTGTCTTTTATTTGTTTAGTTTAATTTTTAACATTTGCACAAATTAATTGTACATATTTATGAGCTACAATGTGATGATTTGAAACATGTATATGATGTGTAAGATCAAGTCATAACAATTAACATTTCCATCTCCTTAAACATTTTTCATTTCTTTGTGTTGAGAACATTTAAACTCTTCTAATTCTTTATAAAATATAAATTTCTGTGAGCTGTAGTCACCCTACTGTGTTGTATAGCATCAGTACTTATTCCCTTAATGGAATTGTATTTTGATGCCTGTTATCAGGCATCGAAAAGCTCATGTGTTGGAAACATGGTCCCCAATGCAGCAAGGTTCAGAGGTGGAGCTTGGAGGCAAAGGATTAATCCACTTCATAGTTGAATGGACTACTGGGAAGTAAGACCTAGTTGGAGAAAGTAGATCACTGGGTCATGTCCAGAGTTTATCTCCTCCCCAGTTTCCTCCACTTCTTCTCTCTCCCCCCTCTTTCTTTGCTCCCCTCTCTGCCATGAGATGATCAACTTTCTTCCTCCATACTCTTTAGCAATGGTATTTATGTCCTGGAGCTGGCCAGCCATGGACTGAATCTCTGAAACCATGAGCCAACATAAAACTTTCTTCCTAAGTTGCTTTTGTAAGGTATTTTGGTCACAGTTAAGAAAAGCTGACTAACAAAGTATACTTTATCCAAACTCCATTTCCCCTTACCTTAACCTTTATAACCTGTAGTGACCACTATTCTATTTCATATATGAGTAAGAACATGAAATAATTGTTTTCCTGTACCTGACATTCCATATTTCTGCAAATGACAGATTTTCATCCCTTATTATAGCTGAATAATATTCTATTGTGATATATACATACATCTCAATTTATTTATTCATCCACTGATGGGTACTTAGGTTAATTCCACATCTTGCCTATTATAAATAGTGCTGCAATAAACATAGGGGTATAAGTATATCTTTAATATGTCAAGTTCATTTCCCTTGGATATATAACCTAGCAGTGGGATCATTAGATCATATGGTAGTTCTATTCCTAGATACTTGAGGAAACTCCATATTGTTTTCTATAATGGATAATAATATCCATTATTTACCCGTTATTATATCTATTAATTATATCTGTTAATTCTATTGCTGTTGAGTATTTTGAGTTTCTTGAATATTCTGGGTATAAAACCCTTGTAAAATGAATGACAGGTGAATATTTTCTTCTGTTATGCAGGTCCTCTCTTGGCTTTCTGATTGTTTCCTTTGCTCTGCAGAAGCATCTTACTTGGTGCTCTATTGAGGTGGGTTTTGTTTGTTTTTTGGTGGTTTTTTTTTTTTTTTTGGTATTTTTGTGTAACTGTGATCAAAAAAACCTGACAAGAACAATTAAAGGAGGGAAAGTTTATTTGGGACTCCCAGTTGCAGAGGTCTCTGTATGTAGATGGCTAACTCCATTGCTCTGGGCATGAGGTGAGGAAGAACCCCACAGTAAAGGGATGGAAAACAGCTTAGGACATGGCACCAGAACGCAGAGACCTCTGCTCAGAATGGACAAAATATAAACCCCAAAGGCATGCCCCCAAGCACCCACCTCCTTCAGTCATACCCCACCAGCCTACAGTTACCACACAGTTAATCCATTCAAGTAGATGAATGCATTGGTTAGGTTAAGGTGATCATAAAACAATGAGGTCACCTCTAAGCATTCTTGCATTGTCTTGCAAAAATCAATTACAAACATTGATAAAAGAAATAGAAATGGAAGGATAGACAGATAGGCATATACCTGTAAACCAGCTACCCAGGAGGCAGAGGCAGAAGGATGGCAAGTTCAAGGATAGCTTGGGAACTTAGTGAAAACCCTTTATCAAAATTAAAAAGGGAATCTGAAAGATAGCCCAGTTGTAGAGCACCCCTGGGTTCAATGCACAGTACTACCAAAAAAAAAAAAAAAAGAAAAAAAAGAAAGAAAGATATCCCATGTTCCTGGATTGAAAGAATTTATATTGTTTTTTTAAACATCAGAAATTTATTAGTTGCTCAAAACATTACATTGATCTTGACATATATCATACATTTGATTCAAATGGGGTATGAATTCTTATTATTCCCACGTGTACAGATTGCAGGATCACATCGGTTACACATCCACGTTTTTACACACTGCCATACTAGTGTCTGTTGTATTCTGCTGCCTTTCCTATCCTCTACTATCCTCCTCCCCTCCCCTCACCTCACCTCCCCTCTCCTCACCTCTCTCTACCCCATCTACCATAACTCATTTCTCTCTCTCTCTCTCTTTTTTCCCCCTTCCCCTCACATCCTCTTATATGTAATTTTGTATAACTATGAGGGTCTCCTTCCATTTCCATGCAATTCCCCTTCTCTCTCCCATTCCCTCCCACCTCTCGTCCCTGTTTGATGGTAATCTTCTTCTCATGCTCTTCCTCCCTGCTCTGTTTTGAGTCACCCCCCTTATATCAAAGAAGACATTCGGCATTAGTTTTTTAGGGATTGGCTGACTTCACTTAGCATAATCTGCTCTAATGCCATCCATTTCCCTTCAAATGCCATGATTTTGTTATTTTTTAGTGCTGAGTAATATTCCATTGTGTATAAATGCCACATTTTTTTTTTTATCCATTCATCTATTGAAGGGCATCTAGGTTGGTTCCACAGTTTAGCTATTGTGAATTGTGCTGCTATGAACATTGATGTGGCTGTGTCCCTGTAGTATGCTGTTTTTAGGTCCTTTCGGTAAAATGTCCATTCTATTCAAAGTGATTTACTGATTCAATGCAATCTCTATCAAAATGCCGATGGCATTCTTCACTGAAATAGGAAAAAAGAAGCCTAAAATTTAAAAGGTATGTGCATGCACACCGACATGCACACACACACACACACACACACAGGTAATCCAGTTCATTGGTGAAGTTTACTTTTAAATTTTTTGTGTGTGAATATTTTGAATGGGATTGCTTGATTTTTTTTTCTCAGCAATGTCTTATTGGGGTATAAATAGTACTGATTTTATTTGCTGATTTTGTATATTGAACTTTACTGAATTTATCAGTTCTAACAGTTTTTTAGTGGAGGCTTTAGTTTTTCTATATATACAATCACACTATTTGGAAACAGGGATAATCTGACTCCCTCCCTTCTTATTGGAATGCACTTTATTTCTTTCTATTGGCTATTCTTCTGACTTAAGACTTTCACGACTATGAGGAATAATACCAGTGAACATAGAGATTCTATATTATGGTTTGCTGGTACTTTGTTTAGAATTTTTGCATCTATGATCATCAGGGATATTGGTCTATAGTTTGTGTGTATGTATGAGTGTACACCCTTGTCTAATTTTGGTATTAATGTAATGCTAAACTAGTGTAAGTTTGGAAGGTTTCCTATTTCATATTTTTAGAATAGCTTGAGAATAATTGGCATAGCTCTTCTTTCAAATTTTTATAAAATTCAGCTCTCAAGCTATCTTGTCCTGGGCTTTTCTTTGTTGGGAGATTTTTCTATTACTAATCCAATCTCCTTAGTTATTATTGGTCTGTTCAGGTTTCTTTGTCCTTGTGGTTCATTTTCGATGGGCTGTGTATCCAGGAATCTATCACTTCTTTTAAGTTTTCTAATTTTTTGTCATATAGTTGTTCTAATAGTCACTAATGATCATTTACATTTCTGTGATATCAAATTGTAACATCTCATTTTTCTCTGGTGATTTTATTAATTTGTGTTAATTTTTTTTTAGTTAGTATAGCTAAAGATTTCTTAATTTAGTTTATCTCTTTTTGAGAAACCAACTATTTCACTGATCTTTTATATACTAGTTTGGTTTTTGTCTTAGTCATTTTACTTTTTCCCCTCTGCTCTGACTTTTTTTTTTTTTTGTACTGGGGATTGAACTCAGGGGCATTCAACCACTGAACCACATCCCCAGCCTTATTTTATATTTTATTTAGAGACAGGGTCTCACTTGGTTGCTTAGCGCCTTGCTCTTTTGCTAAGGCTTGCTTTGGACTCGAGATCCTCTTGTCTCAGCCTCCTGAGCTGCTGGGATTATGGGCATGAGCCTCTGTGCCTGGACCTCTGCTTTGCTCTTTGTTATTTATTTCCTTTACTAATTTTGGGTTTAGTTTGTTCTTGCTTTTCTAGTTCTTTGACTTGCATTTTTAGGCTGTTTATTTGAAGTCTCCCCTGCCCTTTTCTGATATAGGCACTTATTACTATAAACTTCTATCTTAGTACTGCTTTTGATGTATCCAATAGGTTTGGGCATATTGTGTCTTAATTTTCATTTGTTTCAAGAATTTTTTAATTTCCATTTTAATTTCTTCATTGAACCATTGGCCATACAAGGGCATGTTGTTTAATTTTCATGTATTTGTATGATTTCTAAAGTTTCTCTTTTTGACTTCTGGTTTTGTTCCATTGCGGTCAAATAAGATACTAAGTATGATTTCAATTTTCTAAAAATTTGTTGACATGTGTTTTGTGTCTAAACATATGGTCTATCCTGGAAAATGTTCCATGTGTTGATGAGAAGAATGTGTATCCTGCAGCCGTTGGGGTGAAGCATTTCTGCAAGTGCCTCTTAGATCCAATCCTGTATAGAGTATTGTTTAAATCCGATGCTTCTTTGTTGATTTTTTGGTCTGGATGATCTGTTCATTGATAAAAGTAGTTCAGGGGAGTCCCCAATCATTATTTTATTGGAGTCTATTTCTCTTGTTAGGTGTATTAATATTTGCCAACAAAGCCTGGAACCAGGGATTATTAATCATCATATCAAAAAGAACAACAAAACATTGTAAAATCACAAGTGAAAAAAATGAATAAAAAGAGTAAGAAGAGCTTATGGGGTGATAAAATCCCATGGAAACTTGATTTAAGGAGCTTTCCGTTAAGGGTGGCCTTCTCCCCCAGTAGTGGTTTCCTCTTGTTTCTGTTTTTGAGATGGGGGTCTCAGTATGTTGTTAGTTTCAAACTTGTGGGCTCCAGTGATCTTCTGCCCTCAGCCTCAGTGTGTGGCTGAAATTAGAGACACATACCCCCTACCCTTCTCCTCCAGTAGTGTTTTGATAAAAACTCAGCTTGATGCACATGTGAAGTGACTGATACCCATGTGGGCAACACTTGTCAGAAATCTACATGTGCAATACAACTTATTACGTTTTTGCCCGAAGTTGAAAAAAATAAAATAAAGCATAGAATAAAAAGGAAAAGAAGGAAATGTAAAAGCGAATACTTTTAAATTCTTCCCAGGAAACACAGATTTTATTCCTTGGTCATTTTATTACAAAAATGGCTTCTTGATTTATAGTAAATGTCACTCATATCTGAAAAACAACAAAACCAATTCTCACTGTCATGTGAGAATTCTGTCCCTAAACATCATTTAAAAATGATTTGTTTGTTCTGCTAAGCAAGTTAAGTCTAATTCTGTATGAAAGAATGTGGCTGGGTATCCCATACGAGGCAAACACACTGTTCTGTCTGTCACTCTTTGAAGAAGGAATGGGAAAGGAGAAATAGAGGAACTGTTTTCTCTCTGATTGACCAGAGAAAAGTTATTTAATCTCGTTGGTCTTCTTTCCTCAAATGTGGGCTTTCATATGGTTATAAAAATTAACTTCCATCATAGTTTCTAGGATTCCTAAGCCTTGATCCAGTGTAAGATTTAAAAAAAAAGTTTATTCCCTTTTTGAATTTTGTTTTTAACTAGAGGTTATTCTTTTAAAAAATCTGGCTTTGCCTCTTGCAAGATCTGAACTAGATCTTCTGTTCATAGAGGAGGCACTTTCCTTGCGAAGCAAGGAAATTTCTTGTGGCATTTTCCTGCCAACCCCTACGCATCCTCCAACGAGTGGGAGTTGTCTGGTAACCAAACACAGTCCCCATGAAGAACCCAGTGAGAGGTTTCCCTTTGGAGTGGGGGATGGGAAATAGAACAGAAGCAGATTTAATCATGGGTTTGCCTCTTCCTGGTCTATATGTGTGGCTCCATCTGCCTCCGCCCAGGGAGTAGGTGGAGAGGAAAGTCTGATTACAGTTTCTAGCCCTTGAACATCTTCCCTACTGCCTCTTCCAAGGACTTCAGTTCCACCAAATCCAACTAATTGAGTGATATTAAATTAAGAAATTGAAAGGTACCTAATCCTATAAGAGGCATCTCCTGGAAAATATCCATTCATCTGTATTTATTTACGGAATGGCATTTGAAACCCTATCCTGGTTGCTAAATGTGCAAAGATGAATAAAACAAAATCACTCTCTCAGAAGGTGGTAACCAAGGTGGGTGGAACAACTGTAAAGAGAGAAATTGCGCTGGAATGTTGTGGTATAATGGTGATATATCTAAAGTGCATAAGTGGTTAGTTATGGTTTAAATATTAGGTGTCCCCCCAAAGCGCATGTGTTGAACAGTACGACAGAGTTTAGAGGTGGAATGATTGGGTTATGAGAGTCTTGACCTAATCAGCACATTAGTCTCCTGATGGGATTAACTAGGTGGGAAGTGTAGGCAGGTAGGATATGTCTGGAAGAAGTGGGTAACCGTGGGCATGCCTTTGGGGTATATATTTTGTCCCAGGTGAGTGGAACTCTCTCTGCTTCCTGGTGGGATGTCCTGAGCTGCTTTCCTTCATCACACTCTTCCACCCTGCTGTTCTGCCTCACCTTGAGCCCTCAGGAATGGAGCTGGCTGTCCATGGACTGAAACCTCTGAAACTAGGAGCCCCCAAATAAAGTTTTCCTCCTTAAATTGTTCTTATCAAGTCTTTTGGTCACAGCAACAGAAAAGCTGACTAAAACACGATCTGAAGAAGGGGCTCTGGCCATGGAGGATATTGAAGCTGTGTTTTGTAGGGAACTATAAGTGTTCCATGTGGCTAACAGGGGACAGAAGATTCTTGATAAATTCCTAAAGTCTGAAGATAGAACAAAGACAGGTAACCCATTTTGGGATGGCAGTGCTGCCAGTTTCATGATTAGGAGGCAAGAATGATAGTACTGAGGTGTGTGTGTCTGTGTGAGTGCGTGTGTGTGTATGTGTGGTGTGTGGTTCATTTAACTTTCTCCCCTTAGACTGATTTGGAAGAGATTCCCAAAAGGAATTTCACCTCTTATTAGAGTCAGAGCTGCAGGCTGACTCTATTTTCTAAATCCAGTTCTGCTTATTCTTAAGTCTCTGCAAATGGTTGTGTTGTATTGCACCCTTGTATGCCTGGTTAAGTTGGGACAGTTTCCCAGAATCTCCTTCCCTGGGTAGTTTTGAGTTAGATTTGGCCAGAAGAATTTGGGAGACTACCGAGAATCAGAATCAAAGTGGCAGCCATGACTCTAAGTTCATTGCACTTGGATATAGGGTAGACAGATGCGGCTGTGCCCAGTATTCTCCTTGCTCTAAGCTCTGCACCCAACTCTTCTTCCCTAACCTCTCACACCAGAACCCTGAGCACACTCAGAGGGTGTAGTAACCAGCCACGGTGCCAACTTCTCAAAATGTTATCCGTAAGCTACCCAGTGCAGCCCCACTTTGTTGGCTGGACCTGTTATTAGCCTTTTGGATTTTTCTAGAAGCCATCACCTGGCCTGGTGAACTTCCTCACACCATGCCTACTCACACCATGGTCTGGAGCAAGCTGGAAGTGAACCCTTTACAAACCTTCATTCCCTGGCTTTTTTTGCACATTGGGTGAAGCCTTGTTCCAGTAACAAATACCTTGTCCCTGTCAGGGTTATGGTGGGTCTGCTGTCTGCTTTCCTGGCCTACCTGGACTGACACAGTGGTGTCCAGCCGGGGCTTGCAGCTTCTTCCCTGTATTGAAGGATTTGTTTTCCTTCTGCTTCCTGATCCTTGTTCAATTTCAATCTCTTCAGTCCTTCTACCCTATGCCAACACTTCAACTACTAGAAAAGCTGCCACATTTCCTAGTTTTCCTTCAGAGATGCTGATGCAGAGGATCTGGGTGAGGACATGGAATCTGAATTTCCTAAGCAGACTCCCCTCCTGCTTACTGCCAGATGATGTTGCTGCAGTACATTGGGTGAGTTCTAGACTGGTCCTTGGGCCTTGATTTCATTTTCACCTTTGCAGATAAGATTACCATACCACATCTCCTCACTCTGATATTTAAGCAGAGCCTTATCCTATTTCTTATCAGCATTTGGATTTTGAGGAGAGACTTGTTGACCTCTACAGCCTCAGGGAATACTGGTTTCGAAAGACATGTTGCTAAATAAATGAGAAAAGAAAAGAGAGTTGGAGATCAAGAAACAGTGAAAATGAAATGATGGTCCAATCTTGGGGTAGGATCTGACTTCACATGGACCCTAAGGTCAAGGCGGGAGGGATGAAGGACATCTGCAGGGATGGGGCATTTGCCTGACTCCAGAATCCGTTCCATAAGGAGAAGACATCTTCCTTGTCTGATCACAGTCCAAGAAGCCTGCCTTCATGTGTGTGGGCAGAGAGAGGGCTCTTGGGGAAGTCACTTCTTCCTTGGCCTCAGATGTAGGACAGCTAGCTGGGATCAGGCATATCTTAGCTAGCTGAAGGGCAACCAGGCCCAGGAGGATATAGGCACAGGTTCTGGAGTGTGCAGATATGGGATTAACTTCTAGCTGTCACTTATTTGAACCAAACAAAGAAACTGAAATTATTATAATACCTCTCTATCCAAAGGTATTCTGAGGGTAGAGAGGGAATGACAGAGCAGCAAGCACAATTTCTGGCACCATGAGGTTTTCAGCAAATGTCAGATCCCCTTCATGGCTGGCAAACTACTCTACAACCTCTTCAGTCCTGACTAGGCACACCCTTCTGAGCTGCCAGGCACCGAGACAGGTTGCCGCATTCTAAACCTGTTGCCATTTGTACCTCAAATGCTTACCTAGCTTGCGACTTCATGTTGTGGGATGTTCTTTCTTTCTCTCCTACTGGAAGAAAGAATTGATAGATGCCTAGATGTGGCCTAAGGAAGTTCCCAGGCACAAAGGACTTATGGTCAAAGGCATTGGAACGGCTGTTTGGCTATGCATGAGTTACTTGCCTTGATCAAATCTTCCAAGTGGGGACATAGGACAGATTCCTTATATCTAATCCCAGCTATTTCTCTGAGATGTAGCTCAGTGGTACTGTGCTTGCCTAGCATGTGCAAGGCCCTGAGTTCCATCCCCAGACTGCAACAAACAGACAAACATAACATAACCAAGCACAACAACCTATATAAACTGTAGTTGTAGGACCCAAAGATTGGTGCTTTGCTCTTTGGGTGGACACTTCCTTCCCTTGTCCTGCTTTCTGTGACCTGATCCCTGCCAACGATCAAATAAGGTTGGCACATTCCTGGGATACATCAGGAGCCAGCCTACAGACAAGTTTTTGAGGGTTCCTGATACATTGACTGTCTGAAAAAGTGATGGTCCCAAGAAACAGAATCTCCTTCAAGCTCCACAGAGTGACAGAATGCTTGAGGAAACTCAGGTGGAAGACTCCCGAGAGTGAAGACCTATGAGGACCCAGAAGCTGTGGTTACTGCCGCTCTCAAGTGTTCTCAGGGCTTCTTCATCTTTTTGTCCCTGAGAGAGTCTCCAGTTTCATTAATCATGCTCTCTCATTCCTTATTAAAACATGCACCCCCAAACAATGTATTTCTAGCTCCTGCGACCACCAGAGACTGACCTGAGCCTCTTTCTTCCTCAATTCAAATTTCTCATGGAGGAAGATTCTGATTTGCCTTCTCATGGCAGCACAGCCCCACCTACCCACTGCACCCCCAGCTGTCTCCTTCAAATGCTGTGTGGTTCAGGAAAGTCCATTAAGCCATAACCACTGGCACCAACTGTATCATCTCTGGAGGACCAGGGCTCCCACTTAGAGGACAGGCGCTGTCCAGGTGAGTCACTGTGCAGGCCTGCTCTTGGAGGCTCGAGCTAGGACTTTTCACAGTGAACCTTTGAAAATGTTGGGTTTTTATTTACAGTTAAGTATCCTTGAACATGTTGCATTATATTGAGGCACCATATATTAACTGTATACAAGACTGGCCAGCTACAGAGCTGAGTCCCCAACCTGGCCTGCATTGATGTCTATTGTTATTCTACTGGTATAGTAATGACCATCAAACTAGATTTGGCCTGGCCATGAATGCCCATAGGCCTTATGAGCCAAGGACTTGGCTGCTTCACAGATAAAAAGTCTTTTAGATACACCCCGCCACACACACATTGTTTCTGATATCTCTGGGGTGCTTATCTGTAACCAAAAATAAATTCTAGTGGTACAACTCTGGCCACTGCTGGAATGCAGCCAGCACTAAGCAGTTTTGGAGAACCTATAAACACAAAGATATGCCTGTCTGAATTAGAGTTCAGCTCTCCCATCTTCTCCTTATTATTCCCATTTTCTCCAATGATGCTGCCAAAATGAGCTGCACTGTGAGGGGGTTACCACAGGCTCCTGCAGGCTTGGAGGCTGGTCAGCCTGGATCTTTCAGGCAGTTATGGCTCCAATGGGTGAGAGTTAAGACTGCCTTCTTCCTTGGTACCCTTAAAGAGCAGAGCTCCAGTTCCTTATGCAGGTCATGCCACTGATGGCACTTGCTGACACCTAGCTGCCACTACAGGTGTCTTAAATTCAGAAATGAGTTCCCAGTTCAGGTGCCTCATACCCTGAATGAAAGCACCCTAGCAGTAGCAGAAACAACCAGGGAAATTTTTCTAAAGGACCTATAGTGCTTTGGGACAGAGAGGAGACATGAGTTCTATTGCTCCATGGTAGACCATCTTAAACTTTGTAGTATAAAGTAATCACTTCATTATGCTCATGAATTCATGGGACAGGAGTGAGACAGGACTCAAGGCAAGACCGTCTCTGTTTTTTGATGATGGGAATTCATTGGGGAAAAGACAGAAATGACTGAATAATGCAAACACCTGGGACTAAAGGACCCCTTCCTAGATGGCCTCCTCACTGTCTGCTGCCTAGGCTGGGAATGTTGGAAGGGTGGCTAATCTGGGACCAGAGCATTAATGTGGGATCTCCATGCAGCTCAGGGTTTTCAGACCATGGCAGCCTGGCTGGGAGTGGGAATGACCAGAGAGGGGCACTCCAGGGAGCAAACATTCCAAGAGGGCTGCATGGGCTCTTCAGCCCAAGGTGTGATGGTTCCACCTATCACTTCTACCTCAAGCAGAAGTGTTTGAAGCAGCAGCAAGCATCCTCAGATGCAAGGGAAAGGACACAGACCCACCTTCACTGAAATCACACCCAAGTCACTGATATGACAAGTATTGTTATAGCCATCATTGGAAAACATAATATCCTGGAGCTAACAGCTCCTTCTAAGCTTTAGACTGTAGGGTTCAATATCCAGGGTAGCTCCAGCCAAGAGAAGCAGATGGGGCAGTAGTCATCCTGGACAACTGGAGAGACAGGACACAGTACAACTGTCTCCTCCAGCACCAAGGATGTCCTAGCTGTTTTTTCATCTTCTGTTGCAATCCCTCCTGAACAATATGGTTTTGTAAGCTCACCATGTCACTTTCCTGTGTAAGAAGACTATTATGGCTTGGATGTGAGGTGTCCCCCCAAAGTTCATGTGTGAGACGATGCAGGAAGGTTCAGAGGAGAAATGATGGGTTTCTAAGAGTCTTAACCCAATCAGTGATTTAATCCCCTGATAGGGATTCACTGAATGCTAATTGAAATGGTAGGGTGTGACTGGAGGAGGCAGGAATTGGGGTGTGGCTTTGGGGTATATATTTGTATCTGGCAAGAGGAGACCTCTCTCTTTGCTTCTTGATCATCATGAGAGCTGCTTCCCTTTGCCACTCTCTTCCACCATGATGTCCTGTCTCACCTTGAGTCCCCAGGAATGGAGTCTGCTGTCTGTGGATTGAGACCTCTGAAACCGTGAGCCCCAAATAAACTTTTTCTCCTCTATAATTGTTCTGGTAGGGTCTTTTAGTCACAGTGCTGAAAAAGCTAATGAAAACCAAAAAAAAAGGATAAAAGCTTTAAAATGTAGGTTTTGGGGGATGAAGAAGGGTGAATTATTTCAAAAATTTTCCAAGATTGCTGAGTCAATTTTACTTGGGAGTCAGTTCAAAGTCCTTGATGCCTTTCTATCCCCCCAAGTTTGGCCTGCAGGTGTGTATGTCACAGGAGGACAAATTTGTGGTGGTCATTGAGGAGTGAGGAGACAACCTTGTGATATGATAGTATACCCTTTTCACCTATTCACAGGAATTCAAAGGAAGCCTGACCCCTGTTGAGAGGAATCCTTCAGAACTGAGACTGATCAATGCAGGTTCCTGCAAGGC
This sequence comes from Marmota monax, assembly GCF_021218885.2. NCBI lineage: Eukaryota > Metazoa > Chordata > Mammalia > Rodentia > Sciuridae > Marmota > Marmota monax. The sequence goes on along the minus strand of NW_026692005.1, from coordinate 487,814 downwards.
TCAATGTGCCTCCTCTGAGAGACCTTGGGACGCCATTACCAGCTGACAAGGGCAGCCTAGATATGGCTGAATGTCTCAGTTTCTAGAATGAGACAAGATAGCATCATGTGCTGACCTAAGGTGTATTTTCCTTTTAGGAAAAAGCCACTTTGGAGGAGGGTGCCTATTGTTTGTGATGAACTCCTCTCACATACCATTCTGGGTCTACTCAGCTCCCCTGTCCCTGCTGTGTGTTTTTCAGGGATGAATGAGGTAGGGTACCCCAATAGATTATCTTTCCCTTAGGATCACCACCTGGTTCACACCTGCTAGAGACTCATGGAAGGAAGGAGAGAAAAGTCTAAAGTTTATTCCTCTGCTTCCTCCCTGAGACATCATCCTAAGCCAGTCCAGTTAGAAGGGTCTAAATATTAAATGCAGTTGACAGGAAAATTCTGCACCCTTCCTATCTTCTGAGACCAAGTGTTCAGAGAAACATCAGTGCCATATAGTGTTAGTAGGTAAAAATGGCTGTGGCATTGCATCCCTACACAGTGTGGTGACACAACACAAAGATGGACTTGTTGATAAAAGACCCCAGACAGCTCCCTCACTCCTCCCACCATGTGAAGACAGCAGTAAGCTGCAGTCTGTGTGTGCACCAGGAGAACAACTCCCACCTGACGTCAAATCTACTGGTGCCTTGATCTTGGATTTCCCAATCTCCAGAACTATAAGAAATACATTTTAATTATTAATAAGCCACCCAGTCCATGGCATTTCTTATAGCAGCTTGAATAGATTAAGACACCACAGAACCCATTTAGTAGCAAAATAAGCACAATATCCATGAGATCATAGGATGCACTGAACTCATTATGGATCCATGCAGCAGTAACTGGCCTAATAGAAGAGAGGGATGGCCTATGAAGGAACAATTCTAGGGTAAGATGGAGTGATGTTCTGTAAGACTGGGCTATGGCCAGTATTTGTGCTAGGTCCCCTGTAGCTGGATTAAGTGAATCTGAAAAGGAAGGGGTGGAATAATTATTATTTCCAGAAACCTCTCTTGGAGATTGTGCTTCCTGTCCCTATACACTTAGGCTCTTCCGGGTTAGCATGCCTGGTTCCATATGGAGACATCCTTCCATAGAGAGACAGAACACAATAAAATTTCCATGGAATTACAAAGAGCAACTGGCCACTTTAGGTTCCAGTGAACTGGAAAGAAAAGCAAGCATGTCCTGTCCTTGTGGATTCCTGTAAGGAACTGGGGTTGCTGACACACCACAGAGACGGGGGTGGGGATCATGGGTCTAAATATTAAATGCAGTTGACAGGAAAATTCTGCACCCTTCCTATCTTCTGAGACCAAGTGTTCTGAGAATCATTTGATGATGACCTGAGACTCAAGAATGGTTACCCTTGATAATGGCCTGTTTGGGAATGCATCTCCCATTGGTCCTTCACCAATCCTTCACAGGCTGTCCCTCTATTCTATCAGGCCACTTGCTGCTGCGTGGGTCCAGTATGAGTTCAGTGGATCTTGTGGTCACATGCCTATTGTTCTTATTTTGCTACTAAATGGGTTCTGTGATGTCTTAATCTATTCAATCCTGCCTTCACAAATCCTGCCTTTTTTTTTTTTAACTCTGGGTTCCCTGGGCTTGTTTCCCATATCAAATATTAACTTGTAAGCATTTGCTTCAGCCTTTGTTTCTCAGGGACTCAGGCCAAGACAGTATAATGTGGTGAATGGGGCATGCAAACTTGGGGTGAGAAGCTGTGGAGGAGTTAAGTGCTCTACATAATGAGAAGGTCAGAAATTTGTGTTAATGGAAAATTTTGTTTTCTTTACCTCCATATTGAACTCATATTTCAGGAGTGAAGTTTTGAAGGGACATCACATTTTTGGCTTGTTCGTACATCTTTCTGGGCCTCTTCTCATTTTATATCTTATCAAGCTTTTAGGTCACTATTTACAGCACACACATGTGTAATGCTAAGTTCCCACTGGTCTGGAAATTGATATGATCCTTCTTAACATGATGTGATTGTTCTGATATATAGAACATGGACATCCTTGGGAAGGAAAGGTTGCACGTTATGCAGTCTATTCATTGACCATGGTTGTTGGTAAGTTTCTATTACTGTGACAAAATACGTAGCATACTCAACATAAAAGGAGGAGAGGTTTATTTTGGCTCATGGTTTTGGAAGTTTCAATCCCTGGTTGTTTGGCCCTATTGTTTTGGGCCTATGGAAGAATAGTACATCATGGTAGAAGTGTATGTTCACCTTTTGTTGGCTGGTAAGCAAAGAGAGGAAGGAGCTAGTATCCCAATATCCCTCTTAAGGGCACAGCCCAGCGACCTAACTTCTTCCTACTAGGTCCCCCCTCTTAAATGCTTCATCTCATCCCCCAATTACCAAGCCTTTAAAACCCAAGCCTTTGGGGGATGTTTATTCAAACATAGCACATGTGAGAGCAGCAATTGTTTAAATTTTGAGAATTTATCTGGAGATTGTTTTGATCAAATAGATTTTTTTGAGGAGGGAATAGACTCGGGAACAGTTGCATTGCCATAAAACATGAACAGGTGAGTGACTGCTGCTTAAAAAACCAAAAGCAAAAACGACAAAGTGTGAGACAGGAATGCTGTATGAGAAATTAACCTATGGTGGGGCATGGAGGGGGGAAGAGCTCTGGTATCATACCAACAATGCCTATCAGAAACACTTCAACCAGAGCTTCTCAAAGTAGCCCTACTGTCAACTGCCTGGTACCCACAGCAGCTATAGGCCAACACTCCAGTAGAACAAGTTGTGGGGCCTTAAACTCCCACACAATCAGGTTTCCTTTATGCCTGAGCTTATGGTTTTATTCCTGGAAAGAATGTGGCCTTCTAATCCAATGCTTCTGGGTTAGCATCTAACATCTAACCTTTGTTATCCACTCTGGTCCAGCATGCACCTCTCTTAATTCCTCAGGTTCAGGTATGAGAAACTAAGGACAGCCCCTATATCCCACAGCCTGCTGAAACTGTTCAAAATAGCCCATTCTAAGTCCATTTGCCCTGCCTTGCCTATTTCTTCCTGTATAAACCACAGTGAAGGCTCTTGCCATCATTTCCCTTCTCAGCTCCTGACATACCTCAGTGGCTCATGTGCTATGCTTCCTGCCTCCAGGGAAATGTGAACAACAACCTTCTTCCTTCATGACAGTTATCTCCATGCCTACAATTCTTATCATATCTGATTAAAATAAATTCTTGATAGTCTGGAAATGACTTTATAAATTTTTAGTCCTTTAAAACTAGAAGGACACATATAATTTAAAGTGAAACTAAGAAAACCATACATCATGGAATGGCCAGATTTTTAAATTATATTCTCCTTCTCAGTGCTGAATATCAGAGCTGAGATTCTGGTCTGGAAGAACCCCTCTGCCCTTCATCACCATGCATTATCACTTGTACACTGACATATGCTCTTTGCTTCCTTAGCCAGTTCAGCCACTGGCTGTGAGCTTCTTTAAGACATGGTTTCCAGTTTTATTCAACTTCCGTTTTCTTCATGTAGTATGGAGTCCATCACTCAGAAGGCCTGGAAATTGTGTTTAAGAAATGAATGGTTGGGTGACTATGGATCCATTGCTTTGGTGCCATGCCTACCCCTAGCCCTGATGAAATGTAACACCATGATTCTAGACAGGTGTATTCAGCTATTTGGACTTGGGTAGTATAAGAAGTAATATATTTGGTCTTTGTGCCTAGTTCCTGTCACAGAGGAATTTCCTGAGTGATGGGAGTATGGTTTAGACCGCTTTTAATAATAACACCTGAGTTCATGGTTTTTTTTTTTGTTGTTGTTGTTTGTTTGTTTTTTTTTGAGTTTGTATTTTTGAGGTGACTTTGGGCGGGACCACTGGGGTAGTGTTAGGATAGAGCCATTTACCAGAAAGACCATGTGATTAGAGGACTTGATCATTAAAGCTTTCAGCCCCAGCTTCAATTTCTAGGAATGGGGTTGGGGATTGGATATTAAGCTCTAAAATATCTTAAACAATGAGACTGGATGAACATTCAGGTTGGTGAGCACATTCATATTCTGGGGGCATGGTACATCCCAACTCAATGGAGACAGAATCTCCTGTTATTGGGATCTTTCCAGAACTTTCTGGTTTTCATCCATATCCGTTCAATTATTCTTTACAATAAAACAGTAAAGTGATTACCTGAGTTCTGTAAACCATCTTTAGATAATTATTGAACCTAAGCACAGTAATCATGGGAACCCCAATTTATGGCTGGTTGATGAGAAGTACAGATCTCGGCCTGAAACTGGAAATTGTCACCTGGAGTAGGGGGCAGTTTGTGGACTGACACTATCTGAGGCATCTGATACTATCTCCAAGTTGATAGTGTAAATGCTAAATTGAATTATAGGATACCTATTTGAGTTCTGATGAAAAATTGCTTAGTGTATAGGGAAGAAACCTTATATATCAGTCATAGAAGTGTTCTGTTTCATGAGAGTAAAGGAGAAAACATGCTTTCCCAAGAAACAGCTAAAACAAAATAGTAGGTAGCTGAAACAACTGAAGACTATTTTCTCATAGCTCTACAGCCTGTGAAGTTCATCATCAAGGTGCTGGAAAATGCAGTTTCTGGTCAGGTTCCCTTTCTGGCTTGCAGATATCTTCTATTTTCTCGGTTCTCTCATGGCCTTTCTTTTATGCTTGTGGAGAGAGTGGGTGAGAGGAGAGAGAAGGGAGAGGGGAGCAGGGAGCCTGCTCTGATGTCTCTTCCTCTTCCTGTAAGGACAGATACCTGTTTTGTGGGCCCCCACCTCATGACCTTATTTTCCCTTAATCATCTCCCTTCAGCCCTATTTCTAAGCAGAGGAACAGGGGAGCTAGGGTTCACCACATGAATTGGGGGGATACAACTCAGTCCATGACAATAAGCTATGAGGAAAGAGTTTTCAACCCTAGAGTAACATGCTGGTGAGTTGTATTCACTTGTTAGGTGCATCTACATTAGATACTTCAAAGTTTGCCGCTATCTTACAGAAAACCGAATGGAATGAAGGTTAGCCCTTTCATGACATTGCATCATTTACCTGCATCCCATTATACTCTTTTAAGTTGTGGATGCCTCCTCTGGAATTGTGCATAACTTCATATTGCCCAAGGGAGTATGTCTTGCAAGTTAACATCATCAGTATCTGGGTGGATCAAAGAGTGGTTTAGGGGCCATGAGGGCTGTGCGTTTGGGGACTAAATAGGTGTAAACCTGAGATAGCAGAGGTACACGAGTAGGTTCTTGGTTGTGCATGTGTTAAGTAAGCCACTTGGATTCTATGGGTTTTGGCAGAGTATTTCTCACAGGATGCTAATTGTCATTATTATTTTTGTCAATGTTTTGTTGGCTAAGGAAATAACAAGGAAGTAGATTCTGAAATTGGACACAGGATTGGTAAAAGTACTGTGCACATTGGCAGGTGCACCAGTGGGACTTTCCAGGGGCTCTTTCTACACATATTCACTTGCCAAATCAGCCCTTTGAATGGGATGTATCCTGAGGGAATGTTTCCCAGATCCACAGGGAGCAGCCATGGTAGATTCTAACATATGAGAACTAGATTCTACCCTTTAAAACACTTGTTTTGAATTAGACATAGCTTAACATGCCAACAAGATACTAATAGCTTTGATTTCTCTGTATTCCTGTTACTATTTTATTTCCAAAAGCAGAATCCAAATCTTTTACTTGTTTAGTTTTCCACTGCAATTTACTCATATTGTATGCAGGTCAGATTGCTTTCTGTTTAGGTTTTGCAATGACTAACTTTCTAGCTCTTAAGTGCAATACTCTTACTGTAGAAAAACCTATAGAATGAAGGGCTTGAGTCTCCATTGGGAAATGTAGGGCAGGAATCTTAACCTCTTAAAACCATGCTGGCCTCATGTGTATTGGATAAATAATTATGTTCACTCAACTCACACATTTGTTTATTTAGTCAAGAAATATTTATGGCATCAGTTTATAACTCACTGTCATCTGTTGTCTTTGCCACCACTCATTTCTATAAGCAGAATAGCCACAGTGATTTTCAAATTCTGTCTAGTTTAGAAATAGTTTTTATTGTTGTTTTTGATCTATTGCTGACTAATATTCTCATAAAGTACAATAAAAATGAATTGCTAAAGAAATGAAATAAGTCATACAAATGATAAACTCTGACTTTTTATTATTAGATTCAATGACATAAAATTATATTACAATAAGTATAATTAGAACAAATATATTATTATTGTTCTGAAATTTTCTGAACACTCTCACTATTCATCTCAATTGCAGCTTGGTAACAGATGGTTCCTGGATCAGAACCCATCCACAGACCATGTTCCTCAAAGTGCTGAAACTGAGATCCTTCTCTGGACTTCCCATAATAGCAAATGGCATCTGTGTGCTCCAACCAAAATCCTTGCACCAGTTTTGTAAAACTTGTTTTTGTTGTTTTTTTTTTTTTCCAGTTGGTCCTCAATTGGAAGTGTGGACAAAAATGAGGGAGGCTGTGAGTTATTAATCAAGTCCTGGCTGTGTGGGGCTGATTGCTCCTCTAGTTATTGCTTGGCCTCCTCGACTGCTACAGATATTTGGTTGGCTTCCCAGTGCTGGTGGCTGTGGGATATGGGTCAGAGCTCTATTTTTACATATGGTCTAACCATTGTCTGTCTGTATATTTACTTTTTCAGTAGGTATGAGGGTGGGGACAGAGTCTCCCTTAAACACTTCCCTCACCCCAAGTGTTTGTTGCATTTTAAATTAAATCACACATACCAACATGAGCTGCACTAATGACAGACAAAAAAATATTAGATAGCAGGGCTTTCAGAAATGATCCTGTATTACCCAAGCCATGTGTCTTAGTCCATTTGTCCCACTGAAACTGCAGTCTTGACACAGGTAATTTATCAACAACAAGTATTTATAGCTCACCGTTCCAGAGGCTGAGTGAGAGGCTTGCCCCCTCTGCTTCCAAGATGGCGCCTTGTTGCTGCCTCCTCCTCCTGCAGGAAGGAAGGCTATGCCCCCACATGGCAGAAGGTGGAAAGGCAGAGGAACATTGTGTCGGAAACCTCTTTTATGAGCTCCTTAATCCCATTTGGAAGGGGAGGAGCCCTCAAAGACTAATTGCCTCTTCAAGGCTCCACCTCTTAATAGCATCACAGTGGGGATTAAGTTTCAACGCATGAATTTGGGGAGCATTCAGACCATAACACCATGGTTTAGCATACTTTTCCTTTTGCTTAGAGATGAGGCACCAATATTAAAGAGATAATAAAATGAGGAACATTTAAAAGGAAATCAAGAAAGCTCAATATAGAGGCAACACAAAAGACAGTGAATGAGGTAACACAGATTCCTGGGACAGAGGGGTTGGCCCAGTTTTTATAAACTATTGGCAAGAGGAGGCTGTTTAGATGAAGGGTGCTAAGAAAATAAGTGTCTATTTTTAAAAACCTGATTGAGACTTATGATAGATGAGCTCTACATGTGGCAGTGGAGGGGTGGCTCAGACATTAGGCCTTGACATAATGGGGTACAGAGGCAGAGAGTGCAGGTTAAGGAAGCAAGACTGAGGTGATTCTGGGAGCATGAAGCCTGGAAGCTCAGGCTCTCTGGAACAAGACGTCTTATCTCTTTAATATTGGTGCCTCATCTCTAAGACAGTTTCTATGATGTGGGTTTCAATTCATTTTATTCTTCCCATCTGGGAAAAACATCCCACACTGCTTATTGGACTACATCCTTTAGAAATGAATGCAAAATATGCTGAAATATGGAGTTACTGCAGTTGCTTTGGCCTTCCGTCCCCTTCCCAAGTAGACAGTGATTTTTTTTTTTTTTTTTTTTTTTTTTTTGCCAGACTCTGCTAGATCTGCCATTGCCCAGGGACCTGAGGATAGAACAGAGGTGAGGCAGAATGGGAAAGCAGGCCCAGGCAGAAGGAACAGCCAAGGCTTAGTGGCCTGGAACAGCATTGGGATTCCAGGGAGCAGCAAAATGTTCCATGTGACAGAAGACTGGAGTACGTGAGGAGAAATGAAGACGTCTACTGCAGTGGTCCAAAGGAGAGGCAGAATTGTGTCATAAAAGTCAGAGTAAGAAAGTCAGGCTGAGCTGCAGATTACTTCAGGAAAGGATTGCACCTGTATACATCTCTGAACTGTTAACTTTACTGCTAGTTCCTGGAGTGTTGAAGACATTTACCAGGTGACTGTTACTTGAGTGCACCTGCACAGGAGAGGGCCACTCTTAAACGCCCCCTGAACCACGATGTTGTTAACTGGCTCACATTTCTGTGAGATGGGTAGGAAGGAAATGTGATGTGCACAGAGAAGAGGGAGGGGGCAGAGTGTTATTTCCCACAAAGGAACAGAGGGAGTCAACGACGAATTTTATATAGAGTCAAATCTAGCCCTCTGAACAAAAAAGGAGATTTCATTACTAAATCTGGTCAGCTGGAGACAGCCCTGGGGCAGAATATGTAACCTATTAAAGAAACAAAAACCCTTGTAAATACCCTTAAACCCAACACAGTTATGTTTAATTCAATCTTGCTTAATCAGAATCAACAGGGAAGAACAGAGACTTTTGAATCATATTTACCTGGGGGTCATTCCCATTCTTTGCTTTGGTAGCTGGTTGAAGTAGCCAGCCTCTTGAAGCCTCTAGTGTCCCCTTTGGGTCAATGAGGGCAATAATAAGACCCATCTCATCGGGTTCTTGTGAGGGTCATATGAGGTAACGTGCAATACGTGCCTAACATGCCCAACCCATTTCGGTTCATTATTATTAAGAATAAACCTCAAAGTAGGGTTTACTCTGACCTTAGGACCTGATGTCTTCTTACTTCTGATGTCCAGGTTTGGTTTCCTTGCTAATATTCCTTTCGCCACTTATAAAAGAGGTGTGTCTAAATCTCGCTACATCATTATGAAAACATGGCTCACAGTGGATCATGTGGGCGGTAGCCAGACACTGTGTCTTTGTTTGGTCATTTAGTGATGTAACCCTTGAAAAATCCTCTCTCAGATAATTCTGTTGGGAACATTTTCCAAGCCATTAAAATGTTATTCTTCCAAGTCCTCTTGCGTGGGCAACAGGGGAATGGAGACAAAATGCAATGTCATTTGGGCTTTGCCTAAAATGAATTGAACCCTCCAGGCAACACAGAGTGTGACACTGATAATGGATTTCCTGAAATCAGAGCCATGACTTGCTATGGTACCAGTCTCCAGATGCAGGTTGAGGAGTATCTCATTAGCACGATTTTCATGGATTTGGAACCGGAGGTAATTTCAACAAGGTGCTGGAGGAGGAGATTACTGCTGCCGGAACCAGGGGGAAAATTTTTTCTAAGCAAATTAGTTCCTATTGATATTGATATTTCAGAAGAAACATTTGTCTAAGATAGATTAGCATTTTGGGGATACTCATTTACATAGAGGTAATGATAATTAATTACAAATAATCCTTATCTGTTTTTAAAGCAGTTCCTCTAGGGAAAAAATTCTGCAAGGATTGTATGAAGTTATTCTATGCAAAGGGTAGGAATTTGGGGGCCAGAAGAACAAATTAATGCAACCTCCTAATTTTGCAGACCATTAGAAGGGAGGAAGGTGGAGACTACCTGGAATTATAGCGATGATACACAGGAGCCTAGAACAGGAAGAGCAGACAGGCTTCCATTATTGCCCCAGCTCAGTGGATTGGAAGAGGCTCTCAATACCACTAAGAGAAGGACCCTGACATGCCATCCAAAAGGGCATAGCCGCATAAGGGCCTCCATGTGAGTGAGGGCCATTCCTGGACCATTGTCTAGATTACTGTGCTAACCAATCCACATTTATTACACACCGATTGTATTTTTTTAATCTGTGATTGAAAACTATGTATATCCCTGAAGGTATGAATTCAGAGCCTAGCCTAATCGTAGCATATCTTCCTAGAGATTCAATTTTCCTCCATGGCAGGTAATTTATAAGATATTTTCTAGTAAAACAAATGGACTAGAAATCCAAAATCATATGAATTCTAATAATAAAACATGAGGATTTAAGAACACCTCATGGTTATAGTTTTAGCTTCTCTATATAAAATGCACTCAGGTATATTTTAGCAGCAAATCTGAGAAGTATATACAGATAAAGTAGAAAGTCCTGCTTGGATCAGAGTTTATCACTGGAGTCAAACATCCTTCAGGAGACGAAGGACATGAGGATATACTTGACTTAAGGACAGTAGTGCCTCCTGACAGAACTCACAGGGAAGAAAGAAGGAAAGAAAGAATTTTGAATTTATAGTTAGGTATCATGGAACAAGATGAGAACAGCAGGTGATGTTGGACTTCACCTACTATGAAGCAGTCACAACAGAGATTGAGTATGTTCAACATAACTGGCTTTAATAGGTCTCTGATTATGGTAGACCCTCAAGGCCACATGGACTGGCCGACTTTATCGAAGACTACAAAGACCCTAAAAGCCCCATTAGCACAGAATTTGTTCCATTGGAGAGTGGAAAAGAGTGAAGTTTCGGGTGATTTTTAAGTAGAATTTTTAAAATGGTCATGTGAGATTGTCAAATGCCTGACTGAGCCCAGGATATCCTAAGTACTTCTTTAAATTATTCTACTTTTCATATACATCTTGTCTCCCTGCTTTGGCTTCCCTGAGCACTACAGGTTTCACTGTATTTAGAGACAGCTATTCACATTCTCCCAAGGTCCCTGTGATAACTGGGTGGACAGCCCAGAAACTCCAAATCCTCTCCTGGGCTGGAGATAGGGAGACTATGAAATGTTAGGGCGAGGAGAAACCTGCCTGTTATTGGCAGAGCTGAGATTTGCACATCTGCACACCTAACTCCAAAGCTGATGCTCTTTCTCACACCTCATATGCTTCCATCAAGAGGTGTGTCACTTACACACAGGGAGTGTGTAAGCAAAGAACCTAAGGCCACCTAGATAAGAGGCCAGAGATCGGATGGGAGGCTGTGGAGGTTGGGAAGCTGTGGATTGAGGAAAAAGAATAGCTGCTACTGACTATGAATGCCTGGTTTACAACAATGATTCTCAATCTTAACTTGGCATTGAAATCTCTCAAGGAACTTTGAAAACACTCATGTGCCTGGCCATAGCCATAGAATGTATTTGGATTGGTCTGGGAAAGTGCCCATTATCAGCATTTCTAAAAGAGTTCAGAGGTGATTTGAAAGTGCTGTAAGGGCTAACAACTACTGGTTTAGGGGTTTCATTTTCAACCAAAGGTAGGAGGACCTGCTGAAATGCCCACTCCCTCTTCCCAGGGTAAGGAGGTAGTAAGTTTGGAAAATGCTAGGAATTGTGGGAGATGGACTAGAGGAGAAATTTTGAGCAGTTGGATACACAGGAGGCTGGGTGCCCTGTGGAGTGATGCAACCTGGCAATATGACAGCCTGAGGAGCACTAGTTAGGAAATACAGACTGAGTGTGGCATTGGGACTAAGGTGACTCTGAGTGACAATGGGGCAGGGAGAGAAGACTCTGCAGTCCCAAGGCTTAGGGAGCTCCATTTCCTTCTCCCCCTGTAAAGTGGTGGAAAAAAATCCTCTTCTAGGCAGAAGCAGTGGGTGTGGGCAGGGGCTTCACTGATAATTGCATAAAGAGCAATTGGGAAGGGAGAGTGAATGGGATGTTGCATCTGTAAAAGAAAAAAAAAAGACTGCAATTGTCGAGAACATTTTGAGTTGGTGTTTCAATCAGAGTTCCATTAGAGAAAGAGAATCAGTAGGATAAATGAGAAAAAATACAGAAGATAGATAGATGATAGATATATTTGATAGAGATAGGGATACGTGTAAGCTAGAGAATAGGTAGGTAAACAGATAATAAATATAGATAGTTGGTAGATAGATGATAGAGATCTAAATAGATGATGGATGACAGTTGTATGGCCCACATGATTGTCAGGGCTAGTTGGGCAAGTATGAAACTTGGGTAAAGTCTTCAGGAAGGGTAGGCTGGAAAGCCTTGGGCAGGAGTGGAAGTTGCAATCCACTGGTGGGATTTCTTCTTCCTTAGGGAAACCTTGGTTCTGCTCTTAAAACTTTCAACTGATTGGCTGAGACCCACCTAGGAAATGCTGGATAATCTCCATTATATAAAGGCAACCCTATTTACAAAGTACCTTTACAGCAACACCTAGGTTAGTACTTGACCGAATAACTGGGTACTGGAGACTAGTCAAGTTGATACACAAACTGACCCTTTCCAGCAGCACCATTTTTTAAAATCACACCTCAGCCCACCCCATTTCATTTTCAGCTCTTCATCTTCTTTCTGGTGGTTCTTATCATTTTCATCTCCATCTCTGGACTGGTATTTTTTCCATACTTTTTTTCTGGCCCTGTGCTTGGTGATGAGGAGTTATTAGTAGAGTGAACACCTTAGAGTCAAGTAAAATTTTAGCCTGAATTAAATCAACTGACAACCTGGTGAAGAAATTCTGGTGGAAAGAAAACAAGATAATGGAGATTTTTGTCATGGGTTGAACCTTGTGAGGGTCTCCTGTCACTGTTCTTCTGGGTCAGCAGCAGCTAGATGCTAGCAGTTTCATATGGCATGGAGGATGGCAGTGAGTGGGGAGATGGAGTAGGGAAGGTGTCATTCCCCCTGGTTTAGTTTGCTGTGGTTGGTGCACAGACTGTCTGCTCTGAAGGAGTGGACAGAAACATGATGACTAATGGAAACCTCTAAGCCATGGTGCTAAGTGTTGGTGCATGGATAGATGGAAAATACCACCTGGGTCATTGGGGGAACTGAGCTGGCATTGTAAGGGTGTGTGTGTGTGTGTGTGTATATATATATATATATATATATATATATATATATATATATATATATATATATATAAATATATTTTTTTCATGCAAAGTGCATGGTGAATGTTTGACTGTCTTAGCAGTGAAGTTATGGGACTTTAGATTGTTCTCTCTTCTTGCTTCCTTACTCATTGCTATCGAAAACAATATGTAATGGATATTCTATTCTATTCTATTAATTAAATCTTATTCATAATGCTTTTTTAAGATGAAAGCCTAGAAATGGATTTACTTGGTTCAACCATATGAAACATGGCATGGCTGGGGTGCATTGCCAACTGCCCACCAGATTGGCTTGGGACATTTCCTTTCCCCTAGTCATGGGTGAGAGGGCTTGTTTCTTTACTTGTCATCAATACTATTAGCATTTTTGTCCATGTGACCACAAGTCATAGTTTATCATTTTTAATTCACTAGCCTTGTTGGAAATTTATTGTGAACATCTATATTTTCTTTGTAATCCTATTTTTTTTTAATATAGGAAGTTTTAAATATAAAAATGGGCTTCCATTTTTTATACTTTTTAAAACCCCAAATCAGTCAAGTTTCAGAAACTAAGATTCCTATCTAGGGCTGCTGAGGCTGAACTTGAGCTGATACCAGGTGACTTGATAGGTTTTAAGGAGTTTTTCTATCTCTTTGCATTTTTTTTGTTTGTTTTCATTGTGTAGAAAGTTTATCAGGCTGTTTGGATTCATCAGCTAATGTTTGAGAAATGCTTTACAATCATTATAAAAATCCCCAAGTTTACACAATTTTATCAGAATTTTTAGCTGATGTATATGTATATGTAAATATACCCAGAGGTAAAGAAAAGGAAAGAGATAGAGAAAGGAAGAAAGAGAGGGAGAGAGATTGATATCTCGAGGAAAAGATCATTTCCTTGAACACAGGGAATCCAACCAACATGTGGGGCCATTTGGTAAGTGATGTTTGTGGGACAGTCACTGCAGTGTGGATGCCTGGTTTGGTTTGTGGGGGTGAATATTCATCATCCTATGAATTCTCTCCATGTGCAATGGCTTTTAAAGTACATCAAATGGGTCTGTAATGGTCCAGATATGAAGGTGAAAGTACAAGTCAGACGATTGAGCACAATTTGCTTAGAGTGTTTTCCCCCTCTGGGAATTTGGCTATGTGGATGTGAACTTTTAAAAAGAATGTTCTGTCTGTTGATCCCAAGATACAAACATTGACACTATAGCCTATGGGAAAGGATGATTAGAGTTAAAGAAGTCTGGATGAGTTCTTTGCTAAATTAAAAAATATTTGCATAAAATCATTTGAATACTGAACTTATCTTTATAGAAATAACGGCTCTAGTGTAGACATTGGGCAAGCATAGATTATGAAAAGTTTTTGAGATTTCCTACTTACATTTTGGAGCCTGGAATGGGAAAGATTGTCAAGGGAATGCTTGTTTCGTTATATTGAAATGATTCCTTTCCCTAAGTGATTGTATTGATCTGGTTAAGGATGGACTTTTTAGTTCCAGCAGCAGAACTTCTGAGCATGGTGGCTTTTACCAAGAATATACGAGCAAAGTGAACACAATATAGCCTCGTCTCTCGCCTTTCTGAGAATTGAGAGAATCTCTAATAAGATATGAGAGAAGAGTGGTGGTATAGTTTAGTCCTCCTGTAGATCCTGAAGAAACTGGGTTTATTCCTTGTCAGGATGGAGAGGAATGACCACTGCATTGGTGATCTTGGAGGCTGTGCCTTGTTGCTTCAGGATTTCACAGAGAAATATGATTATCTGGCCTAGACTTTTATCTAGAATAGCCAAGCATCCAGGGCAATCTTTTAAATTTTTAAATTTTAAAAATTTTTTTCTAATTAGTTATACATGACAACAGAGCACAACTTTTCCCTTCTCTAGTTGCACACGATGTAGAGTCACACCATATGTGCAGTCATACATGTACCTAGGGTAATGATGTTCATTCATTCCACCATCTTTCCTGCCCGCATGCCCTGTCTCCTCCCCTCCCCTTTGTCCAAAGTTCCTCCATTCTTCCCATGCCCCACCCCCATTATGGATCAGCATCCTCTTATCAGAGAGAACATTTGGCCTTACCTGCAGAAGCCCAGGTAAAGGTGGCTGCCTCAATTCTTACCTCTCCACACATTCTCCAGAAAAGTGCAAGCCCATAAAGACAGAACCGCACAAATTTCACAACTTGCATGCTTTACTAATATAATCAAAAAACAGAAAACACAACTTCCTAACACTTACATGCTAAACATAAACCTCAATTTCCCATGTATTATTTTCTTGGGTATAAACCCAAGACTTTACAGAGAATAAGGTGGAGTCTCAAAAAATAACAGAAGAGAGAACATGGATACCAAGACTGAACTGAAGCCATCCCCTCAAAAGTCCACTTTAAGCACCCAGCCCCGCAAACAAAACAAACCAATAAAACTGAAAAGGAGCTCTAGCGTTTTTGATCACTGGCCTCGGAGCAGACCCAGAGGGCATGTAGGACCTCAAGAAACCACCCTGTGAGGGCAACACTTTTGAGGATAAGAGAGGGAAAACAAAGGGAGAGGCAAATGTTGGAAACAGTTTTGAGAGCAGAAGAAGCCATAGGGAGAAGGACACACAACCATTTCTCCTGACTCCCTAAAAACAGTCACCTAGAAAAAGAAGTTGTACTTTGCTACACTGAAGAGAAAAGTTGTCTGGAGCTAGGACCACGAGCCCCATCCACTCAATGGGGGTGGTTCAAGCAGGTTCCACCTACACAATGCCACAGTGAGAAGAAAATGGGAAAGGACAGCCAAACATGGGGACTGGCATATGAATCCTCCCCAGCTATTAGCCCTGAGCATAAGAAAATATTCCAACATGCCAGACCAAATTAAATATCCCCAAAGAAGTATTTGAGGTAGATATATCTATACCTATGTATCTATACATTAATATATCTATTTACTTACCTATATATAGATTATATTTATGTAATACACACATATGCATGTTTGTATGTAGGTACATAACACACACCTGGAATTAGAAATTCAAAATCTGAGAACACACATGCACAGAAAATAGGAAGAAGTAAATTGAAAGCCTAAGATGGTAAATATTCAATGCAGTTTAATTTTAGATCTAAGCCTATAACAAAGGTCTAGATAAGAGTGGATGCATAAACCTTAGTGTTATATGTTCTGTCAAGTAGAAATAGTGCAATTTAAAATGGTATGAGAAAGGGGAGCATAAGATCAAGTGCAAAAAGCTCATAGATTATTTAATAGATAGAATTCAAGTAGTCTATAAAACACTGATAAGCCAGATGGTAAACTTAAATGCGCAAAGCTATAAATCATATTCTTAAGTAATAAAAATATTTAAATATAGAAAGTAAATAAAGCACATCACAAAAAAGAAAATATCACATATATGAGTTATAACAAAAAATACAGAGTTGAGAGCAAATATAATAATCACATTACTGTGAGTTGGCCCCCAAACAAGACACAGCTCTGGCATATAAGGAACACATCTTACCCCCAGATGATTAGAGCTCAGAAAGACTTCTAAGAATGGAGAAAGTTGTTCTAGAAAAAATGGAAATGAAAATGCAGGAACTGCAATCATAATGTCAGTGTAGCATAATTCTAGCAAAAGAGCAACCAAATGACTAAAGAAGACCATTTTTTAACACTAAACACCATGTTTCACAGAGAATATATAACATTATGAATTAAGATATAACATTATGAATAAAATAGTGCGCTAAAACATAGGAACCACCTTTGTAAAGCAGAAGCTATAGATGACTCAAAGAGACACAAGAGCCCTCTAATAACAGGAGAATGTGGTATGCATTCTTAGTACATGGCAGGCCAAATGGACAGAATGTAAAGAAGGTGGATGAAGGTCTAAATAAGGTACAGCCTTTTCTTTCTTATTTCCTTTTTACATTGATGTATTATAATTACACATAATATTGGGATTCGTTATGCCATATTTGTGTATGCACATAACATAACTGATCAATCTCATCCCCTGCTACCTTCCTTTTCACTCTTATTCTTTCTCTCCCTGATATACTTGCTCTACTTGGAGCTCTCTTATCATTATTACTTAAACAGTAAATTATAATTACAAATATATATGTATATATGAGATTCGTTGTGGTATATTTATACAGTGACATAGCATAATTTGGTAGAGTTCATTCCCATAACTTCCCTCTCTCCTTCCCTTCTACTTCCGTCTTTATCCCCTTCTGCTATTGATCTCTCTTTTAATTTTGAGAGCCCCCCATTTTTATTCCTTTCCCCCTTCCTCTCTAGCTTCTGCATATGCAAGAAAACATTCAACCTTTAACTTTCTGCTTCTGGTTATTTGTCTGAGCATGATGTGTGTTAGTTCCTCCCATTTACCCACAAATGACAAGTTTTATTCTTTGTTATGGCTGAGTAAAACTTCATTGTGTATATTTACATTTCCTTTATTTATTCATTGGCTGATGGGCACCTAGGATGATTCCATAACTTCTCTATGATGAATGGTGCTATTATAAACATTGGTACTCAGGTATTGCTATGTTATGCTGATTTGGGATATTTTGGATAAATATAAGTAGAGGGATAGCTGGGTCATGTGGTGGTTTTATTCCTAGTTTTTTGAGGGAACTTCATATAGCTTTCCAAAGTGGTTGCACTACTTATAGCCTCACCAACAATACATGTGTGTACCTTTTCCCCCCACATCCTCAGTAGTGCTTTGCTTATTATTATTTGTATTCTTGATTGTCATTTTAACTGAAGTGAGATGAAATCTCAGTGTAGTTTTGATTTTCATTCCCCTGATTAATAATGATGATAAACAGTTTTTCATGTATTTTTGGCAATTGTATTTTTTTTTTTTTGAGATGCATCTGTTAAGATCATTGACCCATTTATTGATGGCAATTCTTTTTGGTGGCAATACCAAGCCGTTTTTGTTTCCATAGCTGTGTGGTATACTTAAAAATTAGGGTTTCTGATGCCAACATCATTGCTCAGGATTTCTTCAGCTATTCTGGATCTCTTATTCTTTCATAAGAATTGTAGGACTCTATTTTAGTTCTTTGAAGAACATCATTGGTAATTTGAGAAGGTTCATATTGAATCTGCTTATTGCTTTCAATAATATGGCCATTTTGACAATATTATTTCTGCTTATCCAAGAACTTTAGATGTATTTTGATATTCTAAGATCTTTTTCAATTTTTTTCTTCATTGTTCTATAATTTTCATTCTAGAGATCTGTTACCTCCTTGATTAAATTTATTCCTAGATTTATTTTTTTTTCTTTTTTGAGTCTATTGCTAATGGAATTGTTTTCCTGAATTTTTCTTTTTCTTTTTTTTCTCACCAGATTTATTATTGCAGTACAGGAAAGATATTGAATTTTTAGTGTTAATATTGTATCCTGCTACTTTGCTAAATTTGTTTATTAGCTCTAGAAATCTTATGTTGGAGTTTTTGGGTCTTCTGCATGTGAAATCATGTCATCAACCAACAGAGATAACTTGACTTCTTCTTTTCCTATTTGTATCCCTCAAATTCTTTCTCTTGCCTGATTACTCTGGCTAGAGTTGCAAGAACTATATTGAATAGGAGTGGTAAGAGTAGGCATCCTTGTCTTATTCTGGCTTTTAGAGGAAATGCTTCCAGTTTTCCCCCATTTGTTCTGATGTTAGCTTTGGGTTTGTCAAATGTAGCCTTTATGATGTTGAGGTAAATTTCTTTTATCCTTAGTTTCATCTTTTGTGTGTGTGTGTGTGTGTGTGTGTGTGTGTGTGTGTGTGTGATTAAACTCAGGGGCACTCACCCACTGAGCCACATAACCAGCCCTATTTTGTTTTTTATTCAGAGACAGGGTTTCACTGAGTTGCTTAGCACTTTACTTTCACTGAGGCTGGCTTTGAACTTGCAATCTTCCTGTCTCAACCTCCCAGGCTGCTGGGATTACAGGCATGCACCACCATCCCGGGTTCATTGGTGTTTTTAACATGAATGGATAATGGATTTTGTTAAAGGCTTTTCCTGCATTTATTGAGCTGATCTGGTGATTTTTTGCTCTTTGATCTATTTATGTGCTAGATTACATTTATTGATTTGTATATATTGACCCATCCTTAAATTCTTGAAATGAATCCAACTTGATCACAGTGTAAAATCTTCTTAATGTGTTTTTTGATGTGGTTTGCTGATATTTTATTGTATTTTTATTTCTGTGTTCATCAGGGATATTGATCTTTAGTTTCATTTTCTTGATGTATCTTAATGTGGTTTTCATATCATATGAACTGAATTTGTAGAATAAATTCAGGAGTGTTCTATACCTTTATATTTCATATAATAATCTTAGGAGGATTCACATTCTTAGCTGAGAATTCATCTGATTCCAGGCTTTTTTGTTGTTGTTGGAAGACTTTTCACTGTCTCAATCTCCTTGCTAGATATTGATCTGCTTAAGTTTTCTATATTCTCTTGGTTCAATTTGGGTAGGACCTTTGTGTCTAGAAATTTGTCAGTATCTTCTATATATTGATTGAAATATAAGTTTTCAAAATAGTCCCAAATAATCCTCTGTATTTCAGACAAATCTGTGATGATATTTCTTTTTTTATCTCTAACTTTGTTGATATGATCTTTTCTTTCTTTTAGTTTGGCCAAGAATTTATCAATCTTATTAATCTTTTTAAAGAAGCAACTCTTTTTTACATTGATCTTTTTTATTATTTTCTAATTCTCTCTACTTTTGACTTTGGTCTTAATAATTTTCTGTCTTCTACTGATTTTGGAATTAGTTTGTTTCTACTTTTCTAGAGCCTTGAGATTAGATTTTTTTTGAGATCTTTCTTTTAAAAAATGTAGGCTTTTAGTGCCATAAACTTTCCTCTTAGAACTACCTTCATGGTGTCCCAGAGATTTTGGTACATTATATCACTATTCTAGCTTGATTCTAAGAAATTTTAAAATTTCTTCTCTCATTTTTTTCTAGGACATTCCTCATTCAAAAAGCATTATTAAGTATCAATGTGTTTATTTGTTTTCTATAATTTTTTGTTCTTCATTTCTAATTTTATTCCATTAAAATCTGTAGTATAAAAGAGATTATGGCAACTTAAAAAATGTATTTGCTAAGACTTGCTTTTTGACCAAAAGTATTGTCTATTTTGGAAAACATTCCATGAACTGCTAAGAATTATATATATATATATTATAGATCAGCATTTACATCCTGCCAAATTCAACTTTTCTTAAGAAGACATATACATTGACCAAAACTGATGATATTTGAGTTTTTAAAGAAAGGATCAAGGTGTTCTATAAAATAGAAATATAACTGTCTTTGATCATAAGACAATAAAATTAGAAATTAATCACAATGTAACAGGCTAGGCCTTCTGCACCTAAAAATTATAAAAACAAAAAGCTCCTATTAAATACCTATCAGGTGAAAGGAGGAAATACAACAGACACTGTCTTCTAAAAATTAATGACAGTGAAATAATTAAATATTAAGATCTATAATCTATATTTAAGCTAGTGATCAGAGGAAAATCTATTGCTGTAAACACACTAATAAACATTTAAAAATATAAATAAATAAATAAATTAAAATGTCATTACTGAAAGGTAGAAAAAGAATAACCAAGTTAACTAAAAAGAGCAAAAAGAAGACAAAATAAAGATAAAAGATATATTGAGTTAAATGAGGTAGAGTATGATAAACAGTAAATCTAATTAATAAGTCAAAACACTGATTTTTTTAAACCCATTTTTTTGTAAGAACAAATTAGACCAAACATTAATTTATCTAAACAAGAAAAAGGATGGGGCAAAAACAAATGTACAAACTATGAAATGAAATGACATTGAAACATGGTTGGGGGAAAAATGACATTGAAACAGATGTTTTTCAAATACACAAAATTATTATGAAGATTTATATGCAAAATAATTACAAATATAGATGAGATTGATAAATCTTCATAGTAAAAACGGGCGACTTATCGGAGATGGGGACAGAAGGATCAGAGAAGTATGGAAGAGATGGGGGAAAATGATACTTTCTGAATGTTCCTTTTTGTATAAGTCAGACTTTGGAATTATATTAATGTTTCACATATTCAATATGTAAAATAAAGTCAGTAAAGATGTGGAAAGGAACCCTAAAATGTATACAAAGTGAAGCAAATGTACTTATTTCAGAACCACATTGAAGAGAAAAAGTAAACTAAACAAAGTGATTTTTTGAATTCAGCATTTTGACTGTATATCCCTGGGCTATAAACAAACAATAGTAAATAAAGACTCAACTCCATGTAAGAAGTTTAGTGTGGGTTAGCAATTCTGAAATTATGTTATGTGCATGCTAGTGTATTCTAGAATCAAGCAATACATAAATAGATTGTGGGTAATAGAAACCAGGTTTCTGAGTGCTGGAGAAGGCAATTATAAACGTGAATATAGGAAAAGGTAGAATGAACTCTGTTAGTGGAATGTAACTGGATATTGAAATGGGATTGAAAGTATCAGTAAGAACTCATGATATATCTTATCTACCTATTTATCATTATGTATATGTGTTCCTAGCTCTGTCCACTAAAGGCAAAAAAGCAATGACATCCTGGCAAAAATGAGCAAAACCAGTGCCAAGATCTCAGTTTCTAAATGTACAGTCTGTTAGAAAGAAACTGGGATCCCTGAATAAATTTGCTTATTTTAAAATTGGAACTAGGGAAATACAAAGTAAGTCCAGACTATCTATTGCTCAATAAAGTAAGAAACAGCTGAGAATGATGAAAACATTTCAAAGGGATACATAGGCACATTTAAGGAGCTCTACTGGCTGGAACAATTGATTATCAAAATTAATAATATTGGGAGATCAAAGAGGACAGATTAGAGGAAAAGTGTATTTTTCCAGCTGTTCTGTATCTCAGCAGTGTCTGTATTGCTTCTCAACAAGGTGGGTAACAGCAGAAATTCATGGAAATTTAATATTGGACCCCCGGAGACGTAAAGACTCAGCAATTCGGGTGCTTTGAACAGAGGACATGAAAGAATACATTGGAGTCAAGCTAGTGGTGGCAGTGGTGCTAGTTCACCACAGTAGGGAGGGTAACAAACACACAGAGAGAAACACAGCAAACTAATTTGGCATGGAAATGGGGAACAGAAAAGCAGTCTCAACTTAGCTAAATCACCGGCCGTAGATCAAGCTGATGTTTGAAAAGTGTTCCAAGTTTCTCAATTGGCAATAGAGAGCTAAGGTTGGGAGGATCTCAAAGAGGTCACGCTGTGGCTTGCTGCTGTGGAAGCCCAGGAGTTCACAGCATATGTCACTATACTGTCCCTGTAAGTGCCTGCCATGTTTTCTAGGGTGTACCTAGCAGAATGTGATTGAAATGGGCATAGAAAAAAAATGTGCTCTGGTGTTTCAGTTCCGGGATACAGAAGGGAATACAGCTTGTTTTACCTTGGACTCTGGTGGTTCATGAGACCAATAGAAGAGGGTCAGTAGACTCAACAGGTGGGCATGATTACAGTCAGGGACTGAATCTGGGAAGGCCATACTTATGAGTGGAGGAGTGTGTAAGACTTGTCAAGGGTGGGTTTCCCCACCCTATGAGTAGAATTCTTGGAGCCTCCTGAGACCCACACACCCAGCCCAGATCAACATCTTCCTGGCTCTAAGGGTGTGCTGATATAATCTTTCCAGAGAAGATACCATTCAACAAAGCTAAAAAGCTCCAATTGGAGCAAACCCCCAGCTCCTGTGACTTCCTACTTAGAACTCTTTATCTGCTCTGCCCTGGAGTACATCCACCTAATCTGTCCAGACAAAATGCCAGCTGACAGTAATACCCTTCTGCCCTACCTTATACTGATGTGAAGGAAAGCTGAGCCCTCTTTCAACCAGCTTTGGTTCCAGACCACACCAGCTGGAAGCCTGGTGAGCAGCACAAAAAGAGAATGTGTTTAACAGTCTCCAGCCCTTGCTCTATCTAGGGAGTACTAGTCCAAGAAGAAACAGAAAGAAAGGCACTCTGTCATAGGCAGTGAACATAATCTTTGTTGACAGTTTTGATAACCTCAGAGGAGACAATTTCTTCAATGTTTTATTAAGAATTTTTTGTGTTCTTTGTGCATTTGCTATTTAATTTGTGAATATGCACAATATACATATTTGCTTCTTTTTTCTTTTTGTTTTCATTTTTATCATTTTTTTTCCTTTTAGCACCCATTTGTTAATTTACTTTGTCTTTTGAGGGTTAGGTTTTTAGTTTTGTCATTGTTTTGTTTTTGCTTCTCATATTATACTTCCTTCTTCCCCTGATAGCCAGATTCTCTTGTTGTCTGTCTTTATTTTTGCTTCTTTTATCCATGTTTTCTCCTCTTCCTTTGGAGCCTCTCTTCTGCTTTCTCCTGGTTCATATGTTAATTATTTTAAACTTGCTTCTGCCTTTCTATCCCATTTTCTTATCTCTTAGTAAACTGTAGTTTTATCTTTTAGAACTATTTAGTTCATATATATACTGCCCCTAACATTCATGCTGCTGCAGTTATTAGTACTATGAATGGCATAACTGAAACTTCTTTATACTATATCTAGTTCACTGCTGTCTATCATTTTACTGTTGCTTATTACTGACCATGAAATTTCATTTCTTGTGGTAATTAGTGATGTAGATATCATAGTATGCATCATGTATTTATTTTGATGCGGTATATGGTTCACTGCTATTGTTGTTTTATTTTCCCCTTTTCTATGAGATGCTGGGGATCCCTTGGATCATTACATGTTCACAAGGTAGAGACTCTGCTGTTGAGCTATACCAGCAGACCAGCCAAGAGACAATATACCTTGCTCGATTTACAACTAAACCCCTACTCAAACTTCAACAATACTTTTAACACAAAAAATAGGGGTGGAAAAAAAAAACTTGTGACCGAACTCCAAGTAGGAATGGCTAAAGGGTGTTCTTACGTCCCACTCATGGACATCCATTTCTACAGAGAAAACAAAGGAAATAAAACAAACACAGTGGACACCACACCTTCAAAGGACCTCAACTTAGGTTACTCCCTTGCCTTTTAGAACATACAGAGTAGTCAGGTCTAGAAGAGCAATCACAGAGGGTATACCCCATACATTCTGCTGTATATAACATAATCACTTTATCTACAGAAGGACCCAACTCTTGTGATATCTGCAGGGAAAGTGGGATCCTCAAATCCTGGTTCAACTGCTTCAAACTACACTAAAAATCACTGAAGAACAAACTGGAAACTATACTATAAATCCACTTTGAAATATATTGAAAACTTTACAACAACCTCATGTCCCAGGACAAGAGAAGTCTGTGCCCTAAAACAGCCCACACATAAAAGTAGAAAGGAAAACACAACCAAACAGATACACAAATCTCAACATAAGAATAAGGATTATAAAAATAAAGTTACATGACACTTTCTAAAGTTTGTAGTTCACTAGCAATGAACTTTAAAAATATTGAAGTGGGTGAAGTACAAATTCAAAATGATGATTATAAAAGTGATCAATAAATTCAAAGATAACACAGAAAAACAACTGAATGAATCAAGGACGTCAATATAGGATATGAATAATAAATTTAACACAGAAATAAAAATATTAAAAAATAACCAATCTGAGATTTTGGAAGTGAATGACACAATAAATCAAGTACAGCACTCAGTGGAAAGTCTCTCCAATAATGTAGAACAAGTAGAAGACAGATTCTCAGAGCTGGAAAACAAAGTGGCTGTCTTTGAACATTTACACAGCATTAAAGAGTAGAAAATAAGCAACCCTGATCAAACTATACAAGAATTATGGGAAAACAGTAAAATAAATATAAGAATTACTGGAATTTAAGAGGGTTGTAAAATGCAGGCTTATAGCATGGATACTCTCTTTAGGGAAATAATAACAGAAAAATTTCAAACCTTGGGAATGAGATGGATATTCAGTAAAGGAGACATTCAGAATCCCAAATAAAAATTTTTTAAAAGTTATCCATGATGTATTAAAATTAAAATACCTAATATAGAAAGCAAGAATAGAATTTTAAAAGCCTCAAGAGAAAAAAATATCAGGTCATTTTTAGAGACAGGGCAATCAGAATTATTTATGCTTTCTCAGAACTTATTCTAAAATCCAGGAGAGCTTGCAATAATGTATTCTAAGCCCTGAAAGAAATTAACTGTCAACCAAGTTTGACCTATCCAGCAAATCAATCCTTGAGAATTGAAGAAGGAAAATGAAAACCTTCCAATATAAACAAAAGTTAAAAGTATTCATGACTACTAAGACAGCTATACAGAAAATGCTGCACACAGAAACAAAAAAAAAAAAAAAGAAAGAAAGAAAGAAAGAAAAAAGAAAAACAAAACACTTGACTCCAGAATTTGCAAATGGATAACGGATGAATGGTGTTGGAAGGGAAGCTAAGAAAATGTGAAATAGGACCAAATTAAACACAAAAATAAAATGGAAGGAATTAACAAACATTTTTCTACGATAACACTGAATGAAAATGGTCTCAACTCTCCAATCAAAAATCGTAGACTGGCAGAATGGATTGAAAGACAAGACTCCAGTACATGTTGTTTGTAATAAACTCATCTTACAGGTAAAGAAAGCCACAGGTTGAAAGTGAAATGATGGAAAATGACATTCCATGCAAATGGAGCCCCCAAATAAGCAGTAGAAGTTACTAACTTTCAAAACCACAAGGCAGACTTCAAGTCTAAATTAATCACAATAGAAAAGAAAGTCACTTCATACCCTTAAAAGGAGAATTAAATGAGTAGATATAGCAAAAGTCAATATGCTCCAAATATCAGAGCACCTAAACACTATTAGACTTCAATACTGGGTGATTTCAACACACCTCTCTCATCAATAGATAGGCCATCCAGACATAAAATTAGTGAAGACTCTTCATTCCTAGTCAAATAGATCTAACAGACATTTATAGAATATTTTATGAAATGACAGCTGAAATCAGTTTCTTCTCAGCTGCATGTGGTGCCTTCTCCACAATATACCATAAATTATGCCACAAAGGAACTTTTTGGAAATGAAAAAAAACTATACAATTCCTTGCATCTTATCAGATCATAATTGAATAAAAATAGAAATCAACACCAAGAAAAGGCACATAAAATACATAAACACATAGTGATTGAACAATGTACTTTTGAATGATGAATTAGTGATAGAAAAAATCAGAGAAGACACTTTAAAATCTCTAGAATTAAATGAGAATAGAGGAGCAATACATAAGAATCTTTGGGACATTGTGGAGACAATTTTAAGAGGAAAACTTACAGCTACAAGTGCTTCTAAAAGATAATCAGAAAGATTCCAAACAAACAACTGAATAATGAAGTTCAACTCCCTATAAAAACAAGAACAAACCTATTTCAAAACCAGTAGAAGGAAGGTAATGCTTAAAATCAGAGTTGAAATCAATGAAATAGAGAAGAAAGAAAATACAAAGTATAAATGAAATGAAGTGTTGGTTCTTTGAATAAATTAACAAGATTAATAAACCTTCAGTCAAGCTGAGAGAGAGTGGTCGTGCGGGGAACAAATTACTAAAATTAGAGATAAAAAAGGAGATGTAACCACAGACATTATAGAAATCTTAAGGATCACTAGGGACTAATTTAAAAATTTTATTCCAATATAATTTAAAAATTATAGAATAAATTGATAAATTTCTAGACTCATATGTCCAACCAAAATGGAAATAGAATGCAGAAAACCTAGAGACCAATATCAAGCAAAGAGATTAAGTTAGCAATAAAAACAAAAAAAAAAAATCTTCCAACAAAGAAAAGCACAGGAACAGATGGATTCTCAGTTGAATTTTACTAAACTTCTAAAGACGTACTATTGCCAATACTGTTTAAATTATTTTGAGATAGAAAGTGATGGAACACTTCCAAATTCTTTCTATGAAGTCAGTATCACCCTGGTACTAAAATCAGATAAGGACACCTCAAGGAAAGGAAACTACAGATCAATATCCCTAATGAACATAGAAATAAAAATACACATTAATATATTAGCAAATCATATTTTTCAACACAATAAGAAGATTGTACACTATGATCAAGTTCATGCCAGGGATGCAAGGAAAATTCAACACATGCAAATCAATAAGTATAATTCACCACATATATAGAACTAAAGGCAAAAATCTTAAGATCTTCTCAATAAATGCAGAAAATGCCTTTAACAAATTCCAGCATCCATTCAGTTAAAATCATGAAAGAAACTAGGGATGGAAGGAACTTACTTCAACATCATAAAGGCTACATTTGACAAACCCAAAGCTAACACCAGAGCGAATGGGGGAAAATTGAAAGCATTTCCTCTAAAATTCAGACAAAGACAAGGATGCCTACTGTCACCACTCCTATTCAATATAGTTCTTGCAACTCTAGCCAGAGCAATCAGGCAAGAGAAAGAATTTGAGGGATACAAATAGGAAAAGAAGAAGTCAAGTTATCTCTGCTGGTTGATAACATGATCTCACATGCAGAAGACCCAAAAACTCCACCATAAGATTTCTAGAGCTAATAAACAAATTTAGCAAAGTAGCAGGATACAATAGTAATTCTAAAAATCTAATAGCTTTCCTGTACTCCAATAATAAGTCTGGTGAGAAAAAAAAAAAGAAAAAAACCAGGAAAACAATTCCATTAGCAATAGACTCAAAAAAGAAAAAAATAAATCTAGGAACAAATCTAATCAAGGAGGTGACAGATCTCTGGAATGAAAATTATAGAATACTGAAGCAAGAAATTGAAACATATTTTAGAAGATTAAAAAAACCTCCAATATTCTTGGATAAACAGAATTAATATGGTCAAAATGGCCATATATCTAAAGCAATATGCATATTCAATGTGAACCTCCTCAAAATGCCAATGACATTTCTCAAAGAACTGGGAAGAAGAGTCTTAAAATTCATAGGGAAGAATAAAAGATCCACAATAGTCGAGGAATTGAGCAATAAGAGCAGTGCTGTTGGGATCACAAACCCTGACTTTAAATTATACCGTAGAGCTATGTTAAAAGCAGCTTGGCATTGCCATAATAACAGATATGGAAACCAGTGGAGTAGAATAGAAGGCCTAGAGACAAATCCACATAGATCTGATTCCAACAAAGGTGCCAAAAAATATATGTTAAAGAAAGCCTTGTGTGTGTGTGTGTGTGTGTGTGTGTATGTGTGTGGTGCTGGGGACTGAACCCAGGGCCTTGTGCATGTGAGGCAAGCCCTGACTGAGCTATATTCCCAGCCCTAAAGAAAGTCTTTTAAACAAATGCTGGGAATTATTATTGTGCATATGTAGAAGAATAAGACTAGATCCCTATCTTTCATCCTGAACAAAAGCCAAACCAAAGTGGATCAAAGACCTTGGAATTAGACCAAAAACACTGAAACAGCTAGAAGAAAACATAGGCCAATACTCCAATACATTGGCACAGGCAACAACTTTCTTAATAAAACTAATAAAGTTCAAGAAATAAAACCAAGAATCAATAAGTGGGATGACATCAAATTAAAAAGCTTCTTCGGCACAGCAAAGGAAATAATTAAGAGTGTGAAGAGAAAGCCTACAGAACGGGGGAAAATCCAGCTACTCTTCTAATGGAGTTTAATATCCAGAATATATAAAGAAATAAAAAACAACAAAAAAGTAACTCAATAAATAAAAAGGCAAATGAACTAAACAGACACTTCTCAAAAGAAATAGTGCAAATGGCCAAAAACCAAAAATTAAAAAAAAAAATGTTTGACAACCTTAGTAATTAGGAAAATGCAAATAAAAACTACATTAAAGTTTCTTCTCACTCTGGTTAGAATGTCAATCATCAAGAATGCAAATAAATGGGACTAGAGTTGTGGCTCAGTGATAGAGCACTTGCCTGGCATGTCTGAGGCCCTGGATTTAATCCTCAGCACTGCATATAAAGAAATAAATACATATATACATAAATAAAATTTTTTAAATGAGGAAAAATTATTTTAAAAAAAGAAGGCAAATAAAAATATGTGCTGGGAAGGATGTTAGGACAAAGAATACTTTAACACCCTTGGTTGGATTATAAGCTTGTACAACTAGTGTGAAAAATCACCATGGAGCTTTGTCAAAAGACTAGGAAAGAAACCACCCAGCCATACTAGTACTTGTATTTATCCTAAAGAATTAAAGTCATTATACTACAGTGATACAGGCATGCACATGTTCATAGCACAATTCACAGAAGCCAAATTATGGAAACTGCCAAGTTGTCTGTCAACAGATGAATTGATAAAATGT
The DNA here is from genome assembly GCF_021218885.2 of Marmota monax. Lineage (NCBI taxonomy): Eukaryota > Metazoa > Chordata > Mammalia > Rodentia > Sciuridae > Marmota > Marmota monax. The sequence continues at coordinate 458,518 of NW_026692005.1, read as the reverse complement.
GGTATAGATATATCATGGAGTTTTATTCAGCTACAAAGAAATCATATCATTTGTTGTAAATGAATAGAACTGGAAAACACCATGCTAAATGAAATATATCAAACTCAGAAAGTCAAAGGTGACATGTTTTTCTCACACATGGTAGCTAAAGGGGAGAAAAAAAGAAACAAATGTCGGGGGGGGGCCTCATGAAAATAGAAGGGATACAAGTATATTTGAGCTAAGGGACAAAGAGGATGGGGGAGAAGAAGATTGAGAGGGGAGATATTTAGGTCTGAAAGTCATCAAATTATATTGTTATATTGTGTGTATTTACAAATACATGACAATGAATCCCTCTGTTGTGAACAATTGTAATGCACTAATAAAAGATGAAATAAGAAAAAGTTAATGTTAGCAGTAGATTCTAAGCTATTGAAGAAAGTAAGATTCTGTAAGTTCATACCAACAAATTAATGGATAAGGAAAGGAATGAAAGGAATAATATTTTTTTACAGACCAACCAATAACCGTAGAAGGGTTGATGGAATTTCAAAAGCACAATTTGGCAAAAATTGTGTAAAGTTGTGCCTAAAATTATAGCAGCTAAAATTAATGAGTCACCAGTATTGGGACAAGGTGGTATCCTGTGCCTCCTGATATAGAGCACTGAGAAGAATATAAGATTGCTATGGTGTTATTCCTTTCAAAATTGGTGATTTGAATCAAATTATAAGAAAATAGCTCAAGCACATTGTACAAAATAACAAATTTAATTTCTTTAAAAATGTTAATGTAATGGCATATAAAACCTGAGAAACTAAGATGAAGGGAGACCGAAGAGACATAGTAACCAAATGTATGTATGATAATCCTATATTGGATCCATGATGAGAAACATTTTTTCCTCTTGCTATAAAGAACATTATAATGATTATTGGTGATATATTAATAAGATGTATAGATTTGTTTGAATTTCTCAATTTTTATAATTATACTGTAGTCATATAGATTATCCTCATTTTTTATACACATTGAAGTATTTATAGATTATGTAAATATGTATTCCCAAATCATTTAGAAAAAAGTAGAAAATAATATAGTTGATACCAACATTTAGGAAATTTGTACAAAGGGTATTATAAGAATTGTTTGTATTATTGCTACTGTTCTGTAAATATGAAATCATTTCATATGGAAAAGTTTTTTTAAAAAGTCCAAAAATAATTGAAAGATATCATTAAGATAACAGAAATTGAAAATATTTACAAAGTATATAATTTACAAATACTTGTAGCTATAATGTATAAAAAAAGTCTTTCACATTAAAAAGAAAACCAAAAATAATGCAATATAAAAAATGGACAAGGGACTTTGAGGCACTTCATAAAAGACAGTACCCAATGACCAATACATATGTAAAAAATATCTCAATATTATTGGTAATGTAAGACATGCAAATTAAAATGGAAGGTGTTGGAGAAGATAATGCTAAGTAAAGTTAGCCAATGCCCCCTTTAAAAAATGCTGAATGTTTTCTCTGATATAAGCAGGCTGATTCATAGTGGGGTATGGAAAGGGAGCATGGGAGGAATAGACAAACTCTAGACAGGTCAGAGAGATGGGAGGGAAAGGGAGGGGGCAGGGGGTTAGCAAGGATGGTGGAATATGATGGACATCATTATCCAAAGTACATGTATGAATACATGAATTGGTATCAACATACTTTATGTACAACCAGAGATATGAAAAATTGTGCTGTATATGTGTAATAAGAATTGTAATGCATTCTGCTGTCATTTATTTTTTAAAAAAATCAATAAAAAAGAAATATTTTCACATTTTCTCTAAAAGAATAAAAATTTACAATATATGGCTACAAATTTTATGTGAATTTTAAATAATATAATACCATGTAGCAATAAAAACAAACACATGTAACAATGTGGATGAATCTCAAAAAATATGAAGTTAAAAAAGCTAAACAGAATATCTAGTATGTAAGTGTCTTTATCTATCTTCTATCTATCTATCTATCTATCTATCTATCTATCTATCTATCTGTCTATCTATCTACCTACCTATCTATCTAATCTAGACTACAGTGATAGAAGTATTTGGAACCTGTTGGGAGAAATGAGGAACCACCAGAGGACTTCTTGGGCTATGATATTATATTCTTGAGCTAGGTGGTATAAATACAATTGTGTTCACTTTGTGATAATTAATTACATTAACTTTTTTATCATTTATCCTCTGTCCTACTATATATGTGACATTCAGCAAAAATTTACAAAAACAGGGAAACTAAGCCAGATGTGGTGTTGCACACTGTAATCCCAGCTACTAGGGAAGTTGAGGCAGGAGGATCTCAAGTTCAAGGCTAGCCTGGGCAACTTAGCAAGACCCTATCTCAAAATAAAAGAAAAAGAGGGCTGGGGATGTAGCTGATTGATAGATTGCTTACCCCCAGTACTACAAAACACCCTCCAACTGCAAAACAAACAAACAAACAAACAAACAAAAAACAGGGAAAACTAAAGAGACAACAAAAATGGAAAAAGCAATTTGTAGAAGTGATTCTGTCATGGAGCTGGGAGAGTGAGTTCTAAAAGGTAGTAATGCTTGTGGATCTAATAATACCATCAAAACTAAATCAAACTGCAGATACACTGTAAAGCCATTCCATCACCCTGCTTTATGACTAAATTATAAAGGCTTCACTTAGTTTAGGGTTAAATCTGGGAACCAGGGGGAAATATCTTGCTAATGATAACATTTGCAGGAGTATACGGAGTTAAGCTCCCCACTGTCAATTGCAGAGACCCCTTACCAAAATGGGTATCAGAATTCCTTATATTCATATAGGTTCATTGCATTTAGTTTTTCACTTGATAAACTTTGATTTTGTACTCACTCTGAGATTTGGTAACCTGCTTTAGTAGAATCTAATGCTGTTTATTCTGTATGCTGGCTTTACCTCCTCTAGAACAGAAGAGTTTCCCATCCCCATTTGTCATGGTAACTTTTATTTTAATATTTCAAACCACAGAACAGTCATTCTTCATAGTCAGTGGCTAATTAAATTTAATGATCTGTTTCTGTGCTCACCAATGTTTCCTTACCCCAGCGCTGTCCTCTGGGTTTTCTTTTTCTACTACAGAGAAGAATGTTCTCAATTTGTTCCTTTAGTGAGCTGTAGGTGGTGAACTCTTAGTCTTTGAACATCAGAGAATGTCTTTATTTTGCACTCTCATTTGAAGAATGGGCATGTTCAAAGTTCAAAGTTCACAATTAATTTTCCTTGGCATTTTGAAGATAATTTTCCATTGTTGCTGATTAGATGTCTACTGCCAATCTGTTATTCCTTTGTGGTGATCTATTTCTTTTTTATTTTGTGTGTTAGCTTGAAGATGTTCTCTTTATTCTTGGTGTTCTGCCATTTCATAGCCATGTGTGTGGGTGAGGTTTTATTTTCATTTACCCTGATTAGAGCTCAGAGTGAATTGTCTGAAAGACCAGGTTATTTCTACAATTCTAGAAAATTCTCAGTCATTATTTCATGAAATAATTATTTCCTGTTATTCCTGTAGCTCGTTTTTAAAAGTGAAATTCCTAAAAAAAATAATATAGTGTGCCCTCTAAATCTATCCTCCAAATCTCTTAACCATTGTCTCATTCAAATAAAATCTTATTTCTCTAGTGAGCATTCTGGATAAATTCTTCATGACTAGTTTCAAGATCTCTATTTTTTGGCATCCATTTGAGAATTCAATCAGTTTTTTTTATTTATTGAATCTTTAATAGCTACATTCGTCATTTATAAAAAATTTTTATTTTTTATGCTATTTTTCTCTATTTCTTTCTTCTTAATTCCCATGTTATAATTTATGTGACTGACTTTAAGGAAATCATTTGATACACTTTGGGTAGCTGTAAAGTCTTGTAACCACCACCACAATCAAAATAGTGAACATTTCTAATACTGCAGTAAGTGCCCTTGTGCCCTTCATAGTTAATTTCCTTTCTAGACTTGGCCTAAGGGGGAACTCTGCTTTCTCTTACTAAGGTTTTGCCTATTTTAGGACTTTAGAAAGAAGGGATCATGTAATATACAATATTTTACTTTCTCTTTCACTTAGAATAATATCTTTGTGATTCACCCATATTATTGCATGTATTAGTAGTTTGTTTCTTTTTATTGCTAGTAATGTCCAACAGTTTTTTAAATTTTAACTTTATTGTGGTAAAAACACTTAAGAAAAAATTTACCTTTGCAACAATTTTTTTAAATACACAGTACATTATTGTTGACCATAGGTGCAATGTTGTACACAGTAGCTTTCTAGGTCTTATTAATCTTGATTAAATGAAATTTGTCATTGCACCTCTAAGCTTTCTTGCATTGTCTCACACATGAGCTTTTGGGGGACACTTCATGTCTAAATCTTAATAATCTCAATGTGGTTTTCTATAGCAACAGAGGAATTCTACAATTCATAAGGTGCCACAGAAGAATACATATAGACAACTTGACCTTGAGAAAGAAGAACAAATTTAGCAGTATCATACTTCTTGACTTCAAAACCTATGATAAAGGTACAGTAATCAAAACAGTAACAAATAAAGACTGGCATAAATACAGATACATAGACCAACAAAATAGTATAGAAAGCCAAGAAATATATTCATTACACAGTCAAGTAATCTTTTAAGATACTGTGTATTGGGCTGGGATTGTGTCTCAGCAGTAGAGCACTCACCTAGCATGGGTGGGACCTGGGTTTGATTCTCAGCACCACATAAAAATAAAGGCATTGTGTTGTGTCCATCTACAAAAAAAAAGTTTCTCTCTCTCTCTCCTTTAAAAAAAAAAGATACCATGTATACACAATGGGGAAAGAATTGTCTCCCCCAAAAAATGTTGTTAGAAAAATTGAATATAAAAAAACCCTGAACTTTTGTTTTACACCATACACAAGGTCAACTGAAAAATGGGTTAAAGACTTAAGTAATATATGACACCCTAAAACTCATAGAATAACACATAGAAAAAGAGTTTCACAAATTGATTTTAAGAATAAGTTCTGGATATGACAACAAAAGCACAGAAAGCAAAAATAAAAACAAGTATTGTAAACTCTTTTCTCTTTCATTCATTGATGGGCCTTTTGGTATTTTTAATTTTTTGCTATTATCAATAATGGTGCTATGAACATTCACATGCATTTCTTTGTGTGGACATGTTTTCATTTATCCTGGGTAAGCACCTAGGAATGGAATTGTTGCATAATGTGGTAAGTGTATGTTTAGCTTTATAAAACTCTGCTAAATTTTTTCTTTTTCCTATTTTTTTTTCCTTTCTTTTCTTTTCTTTCATTTTTTTTAGCACTGGGGAACAAAGACATCACACATGGTAGGCAAGCACTCTACCACTAAGCAACATACCCACCCCTTTTTATTTTGAGATGGAGAATTTCTAAGTTTTCTAGGCTAGCCTTGAACTTGTGATCCTTTTTTATCAATCTCCCAAGTAGCTGGCATTACAGGCATGCACCACTGTGCCTGGTGAACTTTTTTTCAAAGTTTATACATCAGTTTACATTCCAAACAGAATATATGAGATTTTAACTAGCTCCACATCCTCGTGCAATAGTTGATATCGCTAGTCTTTAAACTTGTAACCTCCTTAGTATATGTGTAATGATATTTCATTGAAGTTTTATGTTTTTCTGGTTAATAATGATATTATACATGTTTTAATGTATTTATTGGCCACATACATTCTGGATATGAATATTTTGTCAGTACATGCTTTTCATATATTTCCTCCATACTGTAGTTCATTCTTTCATTTTCAAACTCTCCTTTAAAGAGCAAATTTTGTAATCTTTTTTTTTAATTTTTATTGTTGGTTGTTCAAAACATTACATAGTTCTTGATATATCATATTTCACACTTTGATTCAAGTGGGTTATGAACTCCCATTTTTACCCCGTATACACATTGCAGAATCACATCAGTTACACATCCACTGATTTACATATTGCCATACTAGTGTCTGTTGTGTTCTGCTGCCTTTCCTATCCTCTACTATCCCCCCTCCCCTCCCCTCCCCTCCCCTCTTCTCTCTCTACCCCCTCTACTGTCATTCATTTCTCCCCCTTGTATTATTTTTCCCTTTCCCCTCACTTCCTCTTGTATGTAATTTTGTATAACCCTGAGGGTCTCCTTCCATTTCCATGCAATTTCCCTTCTCTCTCCCTTTCCCTCCCACCTCTCATCCCTGTTTAATGTTAATCTTCTTCTCATGCTCTTCGTCCCTACTCTGTTCTTAGTTATTCTCCTTATATCAAAGAAGACATTTGGCATTTGTTTTTTAGGGATTGGCTAGCTTCACTTAGCATAATCTGCTCTAATGCCATCCATTTCCCTGCAAATTCTATGATTTTGTCATTTTTTAATGCAGAGTAATACTCCATTGTGTATAAATGCCACATTTTTTTTTATCCATTCGTCTATTGAAGGGCATCTAGGTTGGTTCCACAGTCTTGCTATTGTGAATTGTGCTGCTATGAACATCAATGTAGCAGTGTCCCTGTAGCATGCTCTTTTACATTAATGCTTTGTTCTATGGTTTAAATTTTTGTGTCCTGTTTAATTCATCATTGTGTAACTCAAGATCACAATGATTTTCTTGTATGTATTCTTCTGGAAGTTTTGTAATTTAGCTGATATATTTAGATCTAAGATAATCATATAAACTGTGATGTGGGGTAAATGTTGAGGTTGGCCTTATAGGTTGGGCTTCATTTCTAGGCACTATGGCACTCCAATACTCTATATGTGTGTTATTACATCAGTGCCACACTGTCTTGAATCCTGTAGTAAGTATTGAATTAGATAGGACAGACTCTCCACTGAGAGAGAGAGAGAGAGAGAGAGAGTTTTCTTTAAAAATTTCCCTTTTTAATCTTTAAAAATTAATAAGTACATGAAAAGATGCTCACTACCATATGTCATTAGGAAATTGCAACATAAAGTAATTAGGAGATACTACCACATACCTACATGAATGATCAGAATCCCAAATACAACAGAAAATGCTGCTGATGATGTGAAGCCTCAGGAATGCTCCCTCACTGTTGTTGGGGATGAAAGGATACAGCAATGTTGGGAAGCAGTTTGGTAATTTCCTACAAGGAAGGCTAAACCTAGTATGACCATTCAAGTCAGATTTGTGCTACTTGGTATTTACCCAAAAGAAATAAAAACATTGTTTCATGTGAAAACCTTCACATCAATGTCTACAACAGCTTTCTTTGTAATCATCAAAACTTAGAAGTAACCAATATGTTTTTTAATAGGTGAATACATAAACTATGGCAAATCCAAAACAATGGAATATAATTCATCATTAAGAAGAAATGAATTGTAAAACCACAAAAAGGCACAAACTTAAATGCAAAATACTATTATGGTTTGAATCTAGAATGTCCCCCCAGAGACTCGTGTGCTCAGAGCTGGAGCTTTGGGGAAGTGATTCAATCATGAGGACACTGACCTCATCATAAATCCACTGATGGCCAAATCTACTAATGGACAAGTAGGACCTAGTTGGAGGAAGTAGGTCATGGAGGCATGTCCTAGAATATGGGTTAATCCTCTCTCTGGCCCCCTTTTCTCTTTGCTTTCTTGCTACCATGAGCAGAGCAGCTTTTCTTCACCATGCCCTTCTGTCATATTTCTGGGATGGAGCCTGCTGACCATGGACTGAACCTCTGAAGCCAAGAACCAAAATAAACCTTTCCTCTTCTAAATTGTTTCTGTTGGGCGTGTTCATCACAGAGATGAAAGGCTGATTAACACAATTACTAAGTAAAAGAAGCCAATGTGAAAAGGCTACATACAGTAAAATTCTACATATATAACATTCTGGAAAAGGAAAAACTATGGAGACTAAAAAATCAGTGATTGTCAGGGCTTGGGGGAAAGGGAGGAATGAAGAAGCAGAATGCAAAGGATTTTTAGGAGGATAAACTTGCAGTCTATAATGATGTTTGCATGCCATACATGTATCCAAACCAAAAACATATATATGACATCAAAACATGAGCCCTAAGGTAAACTACAGACTTTTGCCATACTGAAGTATCAGTGTAGCTTTATGCATTGTTACAAATGTACCACTCTGGTGTAGTATGTTGACAACTGGGGACACACAGTGCACATGCAGGGGTAAGTGGTCTGTGGAAATCCTCTGCACTTTTCTAGTCAATTTTACTATGGACTGAAAACAGTTCTAAAAAGGGGCTTGTATTAAAAAAATGAACATACTTGAAAAGATACTATGGAGTTCATTTAAGAAATAATTTATCAAAATACAAATAATTTTATTAAAAATATATTTAGTGCACTATCTAGAGCAAAAATCATCTATAATGTTTCCATTGTAGGAAAAGATTTTTTTAAAAAATGTGTTTTAAAAATCTTCTAGAGGACAAGGTATTAAAAAAATCAGAGCTGAAGACATGGCTCACATTATGTATATTTTCATAATCATTCAACTTATGTACATATGTACATGCATGTTCAACCAGTTACCAGTCCATACAGCTGAACCATTTCCCAAGCCATCCTTTCCCATCTTGTCTCTAGAGATATGATACTTGTTTTGATAACTTACTAAAATCTAGGTACAGAGACTATGTACCCATCTAGGAACTTGGTGAAGATGTATGGGCTGCTGATAGTCACTATTTCATTTTCTGTTTTCAAGGCATGTCAGTGTTATGGTTTAGATCTGAAATGTCCCCCAAAAGATCATGTGTTGAAGGCTTGATTTCCAATGCAGCAGTGTGGGAGCCTTTGGAAAGTGGATAATAAGGGCTCTAACCTCATCAATTGATGGATTCATAATTTAATGAACTATTGGGAGATGGTAGAAACTTAGGCAGTGGGGTCTAGTTAGAGGAAGTAGGTCCATGTGGGTGTGCTCTTGAGGTGGATGTTTAGTGCTGGGCCCCTTTCCCTCTGTTTCTCTCTTTTCTCCCTCTGCTTCCTGGCTACCATGAGGGGATAAATTTGCTCCACCACACACGCCCTTCCATGATGATCTGCCTCAGTACAGGACCAGAATCAATGGAGCCAACTTATCATGGACTGAAACTTCTGAAACAGTAAGCCAAACTAAGTCTTTCCACCTTAAAGTTGATTTTCTGAGTTAACCGGTCACAATGACACACTTGAACAACACATTCATCATATACTTATTGAGTGCTTATCATGTGGAAGCCACAGGGGTATTCACCAGGAAGGTGAAATAATCTCTTTTCAAGGGATCTCTAATCTATTGAGTGCATAAATTTATATTATGTAATTAATTTTGCAACTTGGATGCATTTTATAATCACCAAACAAGGTTTATAACTCCTTCAACTTCCATTTTGTTATTATTGAAAATTTGTATTCCAGAATTGCACATTTGGTATATTTACTTTACATCCCCAATTCCTTATACCATACCAAAGACTCAAGGGTGTTTTGGATGTGCCCTGGGCTACATGGCTTGATTAATTTCCCTTTATTATCTCCTAACTTGAGTTTAATTTCTTCTTATCTATTTTGTTTCTATCCAGAGATTTTGAGACGTTGATGAAGATGTACAGGGGAGAGGGTTAGAATAATTTTCTCCTCTCTCATTTATTAAGGCCCTCAAGCTCAGCTCCAACTTCACTTTCCTGTGTTAAACATAACCAAACACCCCACCCCTAACTCAACTATCCTAAATATGTTTCTAAACTTCAGTTTGAGCTCTAGGATTTCAATTAACATTTTTTTCACATCTTTGTCCTTTATAGGAGAACACACTAGAATAGAGATGTGTATTCTATTCTTGGTTATGCCATTAATTTTCTGGGTGAATTTGTAAAATTACTCAATGTTTTTGACCCTCCAGTTTCTTTCTCTTTAAGGTAGGTATCGTTATTCTGGCTGCCTAATATTGTTAGCTTAAGGGTCAAAACCAGGGTCCACAAATGTTAAGATGTCCTTTGAAAACTGTGAAATGTTAGGAAAAAAATGCTGCTTGTTACTTTAGTAAGATACTTACCATTATTTTTTATAACTTAGAAATTGACATTCATAGAAGCATATCACATAAGCAAATGAGTCTGAATCTAATTAAAAGGTGCCGTTCTGCTATTTGAGTTTCTCTGCCTCTGAGATCAGAAAGGCAGGTTCCTCTGTTGGCATTCTTGGCTTGACTTTGAGAGCTGTGTTTATACTCTGCTTCACTGGGGACAATCTCAAAGACACGATATCATGGGAGTTGAACTGAATCACTGGAAAATGTGATGTTAGGAAAAATAGGCAAGCATATTTTCTCAGTTTTATTTGTTCTACTTTTGCCCCTTCGACAAAGTGAGTCAGAAATTAGTAAATACGAAGTTCATTTTTAGGCCCTGTGATTTATTTTGAAATAGCATTATCCCAAATAGCATCAGAGATCTCTTATGCATGACATTTAAAGGCATCTTTTATCCCCTCTCTTCTGAGGCAAAGGCCACAGGAAATGCTTGCCACGTCACCCCTTCATCAGTAGGTGTGGTGTTAACAGATAAGAGATGGCCACCTCCTTTCCTGGATTGAGACAACAAAGTCAATGTTTCTATGTTTTGATCTCATTCTGTTGGCAAGTTAAGGTTTCAGCTATTTCAAACAGTCCCTTTGATTTGTTGATCTTCATTTTGCCTGCAACAGGCACCCTCATCAAAATAATCCTCCAGGTTTTCTGTTAGTTTAATAATTCTTACCCATATCACTCTATTACTATGTTTCTAGAGATATGGCTTCTGTTTATTGTGTTTTTCTTATGGGTACCATAGTTCTTTCCCAAGGCAAAAACCAGTGAAAACCTAATGGGGCGAATTTGCAACCAAAGTACTGAAACTCCAGAGAAAATAGTTGGAGAGTCCTTATACATATTCATTATGCTCACTAAGAAGACAGAATGCTGAAAGGGATGACAAATGATACCTTCCATCTTAAATGGATAATAAGCAGTTCTGTAAAATTACTTCCTCACCATTCCTTACTTGCTAGAAGTGCTGAAAACTCTGTCCAGGAATTCCAATGAGATGTTCGTCCATATTTTTGCTCTGATACAGGTTATATGCAAAGTAAAAGACATTCTCACCTGCATATGGTCCTCCATCAAAATGTTCAATATTTTTCTGATGTTAGGAATTAGAATTTTGATTCCTTTTTCTTAGGTCCCATTGGAGGCCTGATAATCACACATTTAGTGTAGGAATACTCCTGATTATTTTCTAATGCTATTTACATGGATGACTGTTATTAGTCTGTTTTTAGGTCCAAATAGCATAATACTACAGACTGGGAATAAGAAAAGAAGCCATTTTGGCTCACAGTTCTGGAGGTCCAAGGCCTCCGGGCTTTATCTAGTGATGATGTTTTAGATGAAGGGTCCAGGAGTAGTGCAGGTCATCACATGGTGAGAGGCATGAAACATGCATATGTGATTTCTTTCCCTCTTCTCATAAATCCACAAGGATTCAATCATGGCGGCTCCATCCTAATAACTTCATCTAATCCTAAGCACTTCCCAAATTCTCCATCATTAACACCATGGTCAGAGTAAGTTTCCATCCTCTTAATACCTCACAATGGGGTTTAAACTTCAATGTGGGTTTGGGGAAGGGATAGACTATATTCAAACAATAGCTTGAGTATATTGTTTAGTACAATTGTCCCTCATATCCAAGGTTTCACTTTCCATAGCTATAATTACCTATATGGTTAACCACAGTCTGAAAATATTAAATGGAAAACTTGAGAAACTAATAATTCCCAAGTTTTAAAATTAACACCATTCTGGGTGGTTTGATAAATCTCATGCCATCTTGCTTCTTCCTGCTCAGGATGCGAATTATCTTTTGTCCATTATCCACATTATATGCACTACCTACCTGTGAGTCACTAAGGAGTTGCCTTGATTATTAGATCAACTATGATGGTATCACATTGCTTGTGTCCAGGCATCCTGTATTTTATTTAATGATGACCACAAAGCATGGGCATAGTGATACTGACAATTCATATATGCTTAAGGGAAGACATGAACCACATCATTCCAGAGGAAAAAATTAAAGTTTATCACAGCTACATAGGTATAGGAAAAAACAGTATACACAGGGTTGAATACTATTTATGGTTTCAGATATCCACAGAAGGGTCTTACAACCTACCCCCACACAGATAAGGGGGAGACTAATGTAATTCATCTAGTGGCATTCTGAATTAAAAGAAACCCTCGAGATGTGACTGAGAAGGTGCTGAATGATATTTGAATTGACTTACATGGGAAAGAGTCTCAACACTGCTGGACAGGGTCCACCCCAAAGAAGTCCTTCCCTGACGGTGACACTCCTGACAAACCCTACATATCTCATGACCCTGTTCAGCATTTAGGACTGGCTGCAAGTGACACTACGTTCACAAAGGTGACATTGTAGTGGCCTTTCTCTACAATGGTGTAGCCCAAGGTCTCCTTCCATGTACCCAGAAACTTCAGCCAGAAGGGCAATTTCAGATACTGGGATTCTGAACACTTACCTTTGTTAGACCCTGTTCTTTGAGCACTTTACACAATTATGGCATTTACTTCTTACAGTATTGCAATAATATCCTTCAGTCCTGAAATATAAGCAAGCATAATTGTATGGGAAACCAGATTGACCAAGATTTGTTTTCCTTTTATAAATTATGTACAATGTGGTGGTGAGGAACAGATAGGATTGATGGAGAGCCGATGCCGAAAATGATTAAGCTATTTTATAGTTGAGAAAACTGAAATTACAGACGGTGAGTCAATGGCCCAAGGCCCCCCAGATGGTCAGCTCAGCAAGTCTAGTCTATCTACTTTAGCAGTTTTTAACCCTGAAAACACATTCAAATTGCCTAAGGAGATTTTTTTTTCCATGTAACTGGGTCTGAGTTTCACTTCCTGGGACCTTGATCTTGGTGTTCCTGTGGGGGTGACAGTGAGCTTCTGATGTGTGGTCCAGGGTGAGAAGTGCTGGCTTTCTAAACCTATTTCCTGCTCATTGAAGCTTCCCTTGGCATTCTTGCACACCGTTTCTTTGGCTATAGCTGCCATCGATGCAAAAGCTCCAGGAGAGCGTTATTCCCCCTTTCTGCCTTTTTATCAGAGAGCACAGTTACATCTAAGCCAAAGAAAGTCAGGTAGCAGGAAGAGGCACCAGTGGGAAGAAAGACATTCAGTGGTTTTCTGAATCATTTTTTATGCCAATTGTAAATGCTTAGCTGTTTATTTTGTTACTATCTTTTTTCTGTATTTTACAAGATCATTGACACTGTCTTTAATCCGTCTGCATTTTCCCATTCATTCTACACTCTGGGTTTATCTCTTACTGTTTCATAAAACAAAGCAAGTCTCATATTTCATTAAATATTAATATCTGTGTAATCGAACTGAACCATCGGAGTTTTTAATCATCCCTCTTTTGATCATTAAATCCCATTTTGGTTTATTGATGAAGTCAATAAGATGAAATATGAAAGGTACAAATCTGGACTTCTAGCACCACAAGAAAGTTATATTCTGCCATGATTTCATCTCATGAGTTTCCCATAGCTACTCACAACACAGATAATAGATTGGAGTATAAACGTTTAGACAAAATGCTATTATGGGGATGTTTACAAATCTACCTTTATAGCCTATAGCCAATTACCAAACAAAATATGAATTTGATTGATAGAAACTAATGATCACATGTTTCTGTCAACTCAGGATAACTGTATTAGTCAGATTTTCATAACTGTGACAAAATACCTGGGATAAACAGGTTATAAAGAGGAAATTTTTATTTTAGCTCATAGTTTCAGAGATTCCAGTGTGGGATCAGTTTGTTCCATTGTTTTAGGCCTTCAGCAAGGTAGTATATCATGGTGGAATTGCATGGTGGAGCAAAGATACTCAACTCATGGTGGTTATAAAGTGAAAGAGGAATAGAGGAAGGGACCATCATCCCAGTGTCCCTTTCAAAGCATACTTCCAGGGACCTTACTTCCTTTTACTAGGCTCAACTCCTAAGGGTTCCACCACTTCCCCAGGGTTCCACCACCTCCCCAATATCACCACAAGTTGATGGCCAAGTCTTAAACACACAACATCTGGAGGATAATCAAAGTCCAAACTATAGCCATAATTTTCCATTCTGAGTAGTAAAGCATTGAGAAATTCTGATGTTTTCACATTAGAGATTATGTGAGAAAGAAAACAAAAAAGAAGAGAACAACAAGAAGAATTTTGTGGTTAAAAGACCTAAAAATTGTCTCTGTCAAACCCATGCAGGTCAATCTATGAGAAGCGGGTCGGGAAGCTGCAACAGTAATTGTACTCTCAACTCATTCTTGGATGTGGTGTTTTCTTCATGTGACAAAGGCAAGGTTTAATCAGGTTCTCTTCATATTATACAATGAATTTTGGGTTTTCAGGGTTCAAAATTCACTGGGTTGAATTCACTGGGTTGCAACAGAAATATCAGACAATAAACCACAGCCCAAAGATCTTACCAACAAATGACATCAAAAACTTCAACTGCCCAAACATTTCAACAGCCTGACCCAGGGAGCTGAACTGGGAAGCTGCAGTATATGTGATGCACAGTGTGAGAATCAGAGGTGATAAAATTCTATTTGCTTCCAGATATTTTCTATTTGCTTCCAGATATTTTCTCCAGATATTTTCTTTGGATAATTTGGTGCTTTGAGTTCCTTCAAAACTAAATTGCTTCTCAGGAGGGTTAAAAAGGGTGGGGATGAAGGGTGAGGTAACGTAGCACAAAGATAAATTGTTGCCAGATTTTAAATTTCATGAAATTCACCTGTCAAAGGATAAGAAGGAAGAAGAGAAAAATAGAAGAAGACATTTTATTCAAGAGCTAAATCTCCATGAATGTGCGATTCACCCTGAAAACAGATGTTAATTTTTTCCCTTTCCTTCCTTCATTGAGTGCCAACAATGTTTCAGGAACTATTGAAGACACTGGTGTCTGTCCCATGTCACTCCTACTGGAGAGGTAAGGATAGACCAAAACCAAGAATTCAGGAGAGCTGAATTCTTCTACTTTTTTTTTTTTTTAAATTGTGTTACTACACAAGTCAGTGTTTGAATTTAGCTGAATTCTTTAACCAATTTGAACTCAAGTTGGGCTTAGTTTAAAATTTATTGTAGACAAAGTAGAAATTAGAAATTCCCAATTTCTGACAGGGAGTCTTTTTTTTCTGAATGCATACAAAATGATTTGAAATATAAACTAGCATAATTATTTGTGTGTAGAACCTGACAGACCATTATTGGTTGCCTCCTGTAAGTTATGTACAGCAGTGTGGTGTAGAGGACTGAGGGTGAGTGATGGATGGTCAATATCCATAGAGACCAATTTAGTACGAACATTAGAGGAGGGAGGTTATCCAAAGTAATTGGTACTTTTTTTCTTGAGTATCTTTGTGCTAGATTGTGTTTTTACATTAATATCTGTGCCTGATTGAGACTTTTGGAAGATAGAAACAATCCTGCCTTTTAATATGGAGACTGGAATTAACTTTTGACATAAATCTCCTTGGGAGATTTACCAATAAAAAGGAAGAGTCCATCCATTCTTGAAGGAGACCAGACCACACAGTAAAATCACATAATTTCAGGCTTCTGATGTTCAGTCATTAGATTTAAAAACAAATTTTAGGCATTAAAATTATTTTAATTATATAAATTTAAAAACAAATTGTAGGCATTAAAATTATTTTAATTACATAAATTTAAAAACAAATTGGCATTAAAATTATTTTAATTATATAAATCTATGGGGCACATTTATACACATACAGAATATTTGATGATCAAATCAAGGTAGTTAACATTTCAATCTTGAACTTAAAATTTTTTGATTAATGCCTAATATTGAACATATTTATGGGACAAATGTGATATTTAAACACATATGTAATATGTGCTGATAAAATCAGGGTGATTAATGTTTCCATCTTCATTATTTAAAGCTTCTTTCTCCTGGTTATTTATAAAATATATAATAAATTGCTGGGTGTGATGGCACATGCCTGTAATCCCAGTGGCTCAGGAGGCTGAGGCAGGAAGATTGCAGTTTTTAAAAATTATTTGTTTTTTTAGTTTTAGGTGGACACAATATCTTTATTTTTATGTGGTGCTAGGATTGAACCCAGTACCTCATGCATGCTAGGTGAGCACTCTACTACTGAGCCACAAACCTCAGCCCCAATTGCAGGTTTAAAGCCAGTGTCAGCAACTTAGTAAGGCTACAAGCAATGTAGTGAGACCCTGACTCAAAATAGAAAATAAAAAAGGCTGGAGTGGCTTAGTGGTTGTGTGCTCTTGGGTTCAATCCCTGGTACCAACCCAAACCAGAACTAAATAATGAGAATATATTCTTTAAAAAATATACATATATATGTATATATAAATATAAATTATTGTGAACTATAGTTCCCCACCCTTTAAAGTATAGCACTAGAATTTATTATTTCTGTCTAGCTGATTTTTTGAGCTTTGTGGACATTTTTTGTTATGCCCTTGTGTTCATTTCTATTCAACCTGCATTTGCCAAAATGAATTGTTGGCTCAAATGGGCTAGAAGTGATTAAGCAAGGGAAAAATAGCTTCCTGTTAATGTACAGTTGGCTTTCCATATCTTGTGGGTTCAGTATCCTTGGATTCAACCAACCACGGATATAAAGTATTTAGGAAAAAAAAATTGCATCTTACTAAATATGAACAGACTTGTTTTCTTCTCGTTATTCCCAAAACAATACATCTGTTTACACAGAATTTGCATGTGACAAGGAATTATAAATAATCTAGAGATGATTTAAAGTACATGGAAGAATTTGTGTAGGTGATATGCAAATACTAGGTCATTTTAGGTAAGGAACTTGAGTATACATGTTTCTGGGTGTCTAGAAATGATCCTGCAACGCATCCCTTGTGGCCACTGAGGGATGACTGTACATTGGGGAAAGAATACCTTGTGTATTAACCCCAAGAATTCAATGATATTATTAAGAATGAAGGGCTGGGTAAAAAGTGAATGCACCTGAAAGAAGACAGTGTTAAAGTTTAGATCCCAAATGTCTCCCAAAGGCCTTGTGTATTGAAGGCTTGTTCCTTAGCCAAAGTACTATTGGGAAGTGGTGGAACCTTTAGAAGCTGGAGCCTAGTAGAAGGAAATTATGTCATTGGGGGTGTGCCCTTGAGGGAACTATCTGGATTTTGATCCCTACCTCTTTCTCCCTCTGCTTCCCAGTACACATAAAGTGAATGGGCTTCCCCAACCACATGCTTACACTATGTTACAATGTGCTGCCAGAGACCCAAAGGAACAGGGCAAACATATGTGGACTCAAACCTTTGAAATGGTGAGCCAAAATAAACCTTTATCCTTTTAAGTTGATTTTCTCAGGTATTTCATTATAGCAACAGAAACCTGACAAACACAGGTAGGTAGTATGTGATTTATAGTGCGGTTGATACCTGGGCATATCACTTTGTATGTTTTTTCCCCCACAATTTACCAAAATTCCACTTCGCGCTGGCTTATTTCATATGTTTTGTCTCATGAAACAGAAATGTCCAGTAATGGCACAGGATCTAAAACAGGTTGGTCTAGAGGCAATGTGATTTATCGGAGCACCAGCCCTGACTGCCTTGGTGCCTCGCATCTCTTCAGGACATCTTCACTGCTGGGAATAACTCTGGGCTCCTGGGCTACCTTCTCCCTCAGCCACATCTACATTCTTCACTTTCTCCAAGTAGAAAACAAACTCTTGGATTCCCTTTGGATTCAATACTTAGAGTATTTTAAACTACGTTGGAGTACACTTAGAGTAACAATGAGAAACTTGGTTTCCATTGTCCACCATCTATTTACGTGTTGATTAATCCTGGGTTATACAAAAAGTGATTTCAGAATTATGAACTCACAGTTACTTTCTACCTAGAGTTCAGCACTTATTTACATCGTTTGTATTTAACCTAAAGATATATGTGCATGTGTGTGTGTATATATATATATACACACACATATATATATATATATATATATATATATATATATATATATATGTATATGTTTAGCCTAAAGATATGTATATATATATACACACTCACACACACACACTCATAAAAACACACATACACATACACACAGTCCTCCTTTAGTATCAACAAGGATTTGTTCCAGAATCCCTTCCCCCACATCCTAAAATATGCAGATGCTCAAGCCCCTTGTAGAAAATGGCAAACAGTATTTGCGTTATCACCTATGCACATCATCTTGTATATTTTAAATCATCTCTAGGCAACTTATAATGTATCACATAGTGTCAGGACTATAAAAATGGTTGTTGTACTGTGTTATTTAGGGAATATTGACTGTGCATATATAGAAAACTAAATGTAAATGAACAGTTCAAATGCAATTTTTTTCAAATGTTTTTGATCTGAGCTTGATTGAATCTGCAAATGAGGAAACTGCATATATACAGAGCTGAATGTATTGAAAAATTACTGGATAGTTATGAATGTAGCTCAGTGGTAGAGCACTTATCTAGAATGTGCAAAATTTCTGGTTCAATCCCCAGCACTTCAAAAAAAAGAAAGTTACTTAGGTTAGTTCATCTTTTCCTCTTCCATGTGGTTCTGAAATGCAGATAAATTCATTCATTTTACTCTGCATAACTTTTAAAGTTTCTTTCCATAAGCCTTAGAGGTATACCATATTTGATGTACCTGTCTGTTGGCTTACACCTGTTTCCAACACTTCTCTGAGTCCAGGCACAAGTGATAGATTAATATTAACTATAGAGGGATAGAATTGAGGCTCAGTGGTAGAGCACTTGCCTTGCCCATGTGAGGCTCTGGGTTAAATCATCAGCACCACATAAAAATAAATAAATAAGATAAAGGTATTGTGTCGATCTACAACTAAAATTATATATATTTTTTAAAAAGATCAACTATGTGCCGCAGTCTGACTGGGCAAACTAACCGGGGGGTGACGAGCAACTTGTGAAGGTCGATACAGAAGGAGCAGGAGCCGCTTTATTGTAGGACAGTAGGGGTATATATACATACCTGAATACACAGCTTGTTCTTAATTAACATAAACTAGATACAGCAGTCAACCAATAAGGAATCCTCATCATCTTAATGATTACACACAGCTTAACTTAATTGACATAATCTAGACACAGCAGTCAGTCATTAAGGAATCTCTATTATATTAATGGCTTGCTGGCGTTACTTCACAAACCACTCCTCTTGGCATAGTGCCAGGCGCCATCTTGACTTGTCTGTGGCTCTCATCAACTATGGCTGGTCTGGGAGCTAAAGGTGGGGCCAATATCAGCAGCATTAACATGGCCAGGACTATCACGATTGTGTGACATATGAGGAACAGAAATGGGATGCTGGAGAGAAACCAGCATGTCCACCATGGTGCATCTGGAACAAGTTTGAGGTTCTGGCTTGTAAGGTTCACATGCAAGTGTGTGAAATATTTCATTAAAACATGCCTCCACCCCTTCCAAATCTATATTAAGATTCTTCAAAAGCATAATATTAATATAGAGCTAGATGGTAGTGTGCAACTGTAGGGTATCATTGTTTGTGGTTTTTCTGCATTTAAGAGATGAGGAATTTGGACAGGAGGACTTTGTTACAAGTAGAGGAAAGCTTGTGACAAGGAACTGGCCTGGACTGGCTGGACTCTTTTTTGGGATCTTATACATGGCTGTTTGGGTTTGGCCTGGACTCCAAAGCACAGGAGTGTCTAGTGATGTCTAGTGATGACAAGTGAGTGGGCTCCCGCCTAGTAGCCTGAGGCTACCCACCTGGCCCAGAGACATTCTGGTCAGGGGTGTTATATTATGTGTTTCTGTCCCCTGGCCTTTAGAAAAGACTCCTTCTGAGTTCCAGCCCAAGAGGTTGTGCTATGAGGAATTTGAAAGGCTCCTTCTCATCTTCATCTCTATTCAAAAGGGACAGCCATGCCCCCTCACTGGGTTCAGAGAAGGATATTTTGTAGCTGTGTTCAATGGAAGACAGTTGTATCTATAGACTCCCCTGTCTCATTGTGGCACTTGGTGACAGAATAGCAGAGATGTGACCTTGGGGTAAGCATGAAACAGAGGACATGACTGCTTGGTTTGTTTCAACTTTTAAGATGAGGGAAATCCTTCCCGTCCATACATGTTTCTCTTTCCATAGACTATCGCCTCTCCCACTAGAATGTAAGTCAATGTGAATAGGTATCCCTTCATCCTGACCATTCAATCCACAGAATCTAGAATAATGTATGCACAGTAAATATTTGTTGAATAAATGCATAACAAAGAAAGAGGGGAAGGAGGAAGTAGTGATTGATAACCTGTCTTAATATGAAATGGGAATCGTTCAGAAATAGAAACTTGATGTCCAGTCCATAATTTGAATACAAAAATGAATGGTTTAATTTTTCTCATAGTCTTAGGTATATAACATAAGTATTATTAGAATACAGATATCATGGAGTAGAGCACAGCATAACATTGGACAAACTGAAGAAATTTTAAACTATGTCAACAAGTGTTGGGTTTAATTTCAGATCCTCGGAGCTCTCACTCACTGTCTATTATATAAGTTTGGTTTGTATTTTCTATCATGAATATGCGCATGCATGTGGTTTAAAGAGGAAATCAGTTCTGTAAGTTTTGCTATGAAAAACTAGAACATGGTTACATTTCCTCCTCCCCCAGAGGAAACAGCATTCAACTTCTTTACCAATTCTTTTGATGCTTATACCTGCATCTCTAAATAGGGCATGAGTTGCTACTTGCTGAGTCATCAGTTTTAGGAGCTATTGACTTGTAACTGATGGAGGAAGAGGATTTATCTCATCCTGACCCCAACATGCATGCATCTTTCCTATATCTACATCCACTCAACAATTATTTGATCAACATTTAGTGTTTCCACTACTTTGGTTTTATAAATATTACGGATAGCTGAGCTCTGTAGTATTCCATAATTTCTGTTCTATTCCTTCCAAACCTTGTCTTCCCGGGGTTAATAATTTTCTTGTACTGTTTGCCTTTGGCTCGCTCCAACGTGGGTTGGTTGATGTGTAGACTCTTTACACAGATGCTGTCTTGGGATTTCCCTTTCACATTACCCTGAGCATCTGTGTTTCTTTTCGGCTGTCCTTCATGCCATCTTCTTCGATGGTTTATTCCATGGGTTACAAATCTATGCCCTCCCCTTACCTGTTTTTGTAAATAAAGGTTTATTGGGGAACCAAGATGCCCATTTACCTGCATATTGTCTATGGGTGTCTTTGAGACAGAGACATTATGGCCCACAGATTATATCATATTTACTGTCTGGTTGTTAACAGAGTGATTTTGCCAGATCCTGGTTTACTTAATCATTTGATGTGGCATGTTTTCTAAAGTGTTCTAGAAAGTTTACAGGAAGAATGTATAGATTTTTTTGAAACTTCATAATCATTATTATTAGATAAGTGCAGCTTTAAAAGACCCTGCCAAATTGTTTTCCAAAGTATTTTTCCAGTTCCTATTTTCATCAGCAATTTATGATTGTTTCACTCTTCCGACACTAGATATTATCCTGATTTTTAAAATTTTATCCATTCTGATGGTTTTATTTTGTATCTCATTTATTTTGCATTTTTTCTGGTAATCAATAATGTCTATGTCTGTCAATGATGTGACTATCATATGCTATTGATCATTTGGATATCCTCTTTTCTGAAGGGGCTAGACAAGACTTTTGGCCATTTTTGATTGGGTTAGCTACATTTTTGCCTATTTGTGGTAGTACATGCCCATGACATGATTGCTGTAAATTAGATGGCCAAAAAAGTGTGGAGGAGTTCCTGGACTTTGTTTCTTTGGTAGAGTTTTCTGTCTTTGAGCAACATCACTAAAACAATTTATGCAGCTTTATAGAAGTCTTACTGTTGGGTGGCAGAACTGCTCCAGGTTTAGTTTTCTTCTTATCTGCCATTTCCAGCCTTTTGCATTACTGCATACATTTTGAAATTGGCTCATCTTATGAATTTCCACAAGAGTTCCCTTGTATACCATCTGAGATTTCATTGAATACATAGGTCTTTAATATTTCAGTCCTCGAAGAAAATAGAGTTGATCCTCTTTATTTGTGACTTCTAAATTTTGGAAGTCATTTACTTGCTAAAGTTTATTTGTTACCATCATAAAAATACTTGTGATATTTTGTGACCATCGTCAATACATCATGATGAAAACTTTCAGTTGTCTGATGTGTATGGTTTCAACTAAGGTGACACTGATTTTTCATTTCAGCTCTCATGTTAGTCGTACTAAATAAATACCATGTTTGAACATTCTTGTGCTTTTTGTTGATTATTTTTTCTATTTAAAATGGCCTCAAAGTGTATGTTTCTTTAAATACAAAACCACACACACGGTAAGGTTGTATTTGACTGATGGATTAAAATGCGGTGACCAGAGGACTTACAAGAACCTAACCTCACTTCCCCTAGGAGCAATAATTAGTAATCGTTAGGGCAGTGTTTGCAATGATGACTTTAATAGAATATAACTACTGCAGATAGAAAGAATTGATTGTATTTCCCTCTATAAATCTGGGCTTCTTTTAGCAATTTTTGGTTGTGAGTGTGTGTGTGTGTGTGTGTGTGTAGAGGTTTTCACATGTTTTGTTAGATTTACTCCTACATGACTGATATTTTTGATGCTACTTAAAACTTTACTTTCTATTTTTTCATTGGTAGTATATAGAACAACTTTTATATTTGTACACTGATATTGAATCCAGTGACCTTAGTAAATTTACACATAAATTTCTAATAGTTTGTACATTATTTTGGACTATCTCTTTATATCATCATATCACTCATAAGAAATTGCAGTTTTGATTCTTTGCTTCCAATTCATGCATCTGTTTTTCTTTGCCTTTATCACAATAGTTAGACCTTCCTATAAAATATCAAATATGAGTGTTGATAATGGGTGTGATCATTAATTTTACATGTCAACTAGGTCACAGCACCTTGGTTTTGGTTAAACATCAATCTAGGCATACTATGGTGATGCAGCCACATCAATGTTTGGAGCAGCTCAATTCACAATAGTTAAGCTATGGAACCAACCTAGGTGCTCTTCAACAGATGAATGGATAAAAAAAAAGGTGAAGTAAACCATTCCCCACAAAACAAAGGTTGATATATGCATGCTAACACACAGCAAAGGGGGTGAAGAATAAAAGTTCATTGTATTAGACAAAGGAGAATGAAGGGAAGGGAAGAGGGATGGGAATAGGAAAGACAGTAGAATGAATTGGACATAACTTTCCTATGTTCATATTAAAAAAAAGGATTTGAAGGTAAACTTCAAAAAGTCATCAGTCTAGGTATTTCTGTGAATGTATTTTTTAAGATGTGATTAACATTTTAAATAGTAAGCTTTGAATAAAGAAGATGAGCCTCTCTAATGGGGTGGGACTTTTCCAATCAGTTGAAAACCTTAATGGAGAAATGACTGAGGTCCCCTGAGGAAAAGGGAATTTTGCCTCCAGATGGCCTGTGGACTCACGAAACTTGGCTGTCCCCTGGGTCTCCAGCCTGTTGGCCTGCCATGCAGTTACCAGACTTGTGAGCCCCATATCCATGTGAACCAAACCCTTAAAATTTTCCTCACTACTCAACTCATGATTGTTTAACAAATTTTGGACTTTACTGTGCTACAAAATCAGTGTCCATTCAGAAGAATTAGAATTTTTTTAAGTCTTGAATTTTGATCTTTTCTTGGGCTATAGATATGTGGGTCGATTTTCTCTTGTGATGCAGAGCTGTGGCAGTGAGCTGCCCTTCCCAGTAAGCCACATGATCAACAGGATAAGCAACCAGCAGTTTATAGTGTACTGTGTGGCTAAGCTATGATGCCTGGTTAGGGTAGGTGTATTAAGTGCATTTTTGATTTAGGATATATATTCACCTTGGTTGGGTGTATTGGGATGCAACCCCCATTGTAAGTTGAGGAGCACCTATACATGTATACATGTCCTGTTGATTCTCTTTCCCTGGAGAATCCTAACAAAATAAATATCCTTGTCTTATTCCTAATGTTAAGAAGAAGC
The DNA here is from genome assembly GCF_021218885.2 of Marmota monax. Lineage (NCBI taxonomy): Eukaryota > Metazoa > Chordata > Mammalia > Rodentia > Sciuridae > Marmota > Marmota monax. The sequence continues at coordinate 434,262 of NW_026692005.1, read as the reverse complement.
TTTTGGTATTTCATGATTAAATCTGATGTTTGTTGTAGAGGCACTGTTTATCAGGCTTACAAAATTCTTTTCATTCCTAATTTGCTGATTGTTTTTTAAAATAAAATATGTTAATATACTAGCAAATACTTTTGTTTATTATCCATTGGGGGATCTTTATGATTTTTTTTCTCCACTGATGTGATAAATTATGATTGATTTCAAATGTGAGGCCATTTTCTGAAACCTGTTGATGATATATTATTCTTTTCAATATATTGGCAGCTTTGATATTTGCTTCTTTGTTGAAAGGGATTGGTTATATTTATAATGCCCTTGTCCAGATTTATCAAAAGTATACTGGACTCAGAATTAATTAATTATCCACTCCTTTTCTATTCTCTGGAAGAACGTGAAGATATTCATTTTTATTTCTTCTAATTATTTGAATGCCTAGAGAATATTTATTTCAGTGTTCCACTAAAATAGGAAATAACGATTTTTATCTCAATTACTGTTGCCATAGGATCGCCAATTACATTAGTTTTTCTGGATATTTGGCTTTCTGGATTTTCTGTGGCATACTCATTCATTCATTCATTCATTCATTCATTCATTTTCTTGTTACCTGTGCTCTTATTGGTACTGGTTCCTTCAACTTTACTCCTCTGTTTCTAGCTTCCTGAGACAGACATTAGATGGTTGATTTTTCAGTCTGACTTTTTAACATCTTCTTTTCTTTTTCTTTAGATTTGAGACTCTAATATCCCCTTGAGACCACATTACCAATGAAACCAAGGGAAAACCTGGACAAGTCCTCTAGACTCAACCAACTTTGTCTGCTCTTCGTTAACTGCCATTTTTTTCTTTTTCACATCTTGGGCCTATGAATATCCCCAAACCTTTTCCTTGGAGAGGCAGATCTGAGATGTGGGTCTCCTAGCTTCTCATGCTTGGCTACCTCATGAGTAAACTTTCCTTTGCAAAATTTGTCATTTCATGCAGTGAAATGTCTGCATAGTGGAGAAAATGGGCCTGGTCCAGTAACAATTTGGTGAGCCAGGAGGCAAGTCCAGGTGGACCTTTTGCCTGTTGCTCATCAGCCTCTTTCCAGTATCAAGAGCCTGTGATTGAGTTCAAATTGCTGCCTGGGCTGTTTCTCCAGCTCAGCGTCACCAACCTTCAGTTCATACTCTCCCTGTGAAATGATTTCTGGGTTTGAAGGACATCATATTCAATGAGCAAGTTCAGCATCAGTGACCCGATTCCTGCTTCTTCTTCCTTCTGATTGGCTTTCATTGTGAGGGGCTTGGTGTGGGGATGCCTGACATATGACCTCTGAGAGGAAGCCTTAGTATGGCCTTCAAAGGTCCTGGGTTTGGGAACATCAAATATAGGGGAGAATTAAGGACTCTGCATTCACAGAAATTCTCTTCATTTTGTCTGGTTTCTGTAATCTGATTCTAGCTGCAGCATAAGTAACATAAATATACACTTCTGATCATCCATCCCTAGTTCAAAAGCAGTAGGAAATGTTTATTTGATCCCCATGTGCAGCCCACTGGGCTGCATTCTTCAAAATTGGGTCAACTAGAAATCCATTAAAAGCAAAAAAAAAATAATTTTTTCTTTTGTAATACTGTTTCCAGTATTTTTTATACCTAGGAAATAAATGAACTGAAAATGGATCCAGAGACAGCTTTGGGCAGAAATTAATTCAGATCCAACAAGGTAAATTGTTCTTTGTTAGGCAAAATGTAAACATCTAAGAGTTAACTAATATTTTATACTGTCCCTTTTGTAAACCCCATTAAAACAACCTGTTTAGTCTCCCATAGGGTTGCTCCAAGGGGCCACAATATCCTTCTCTCCTTACCAAAACAAAAGAAGAAACTGAAATGTAGCAAACCTGGCCTTCAATGACACTGGCTAGAGCTGTCCTTCCTATTCCTCAGAGTACTGAAACCATTCCAACAGTCAGGGTTTCTAGTCATCCTATGATCACGCACAAGTCCCAACTCATAATGCTCCACATTGGGGCCTCCTCTAGGTTCTCACCCCTGTGTTCTTGTCCTGTCTACACCAACACATCTTTTTGGTATGGATTTCTTAGAAACTCAATTCACACATTCATTTTCTTCTCTCCAAAGGGAAAATTGTTTTGAATCCTAGAGTAAGCAGAGCAATTAGGAACAACACCACCCTGATTTAGACTTCTATGATGATCTACAAAGCAGAATCCCTTCCTATGAAATTTTTATTTTTTTCTGACATGACTGAAACCTATAATAAAACAGAAAGGGAAAGTTTTAGAAAGCCCCAAGAAGGTTTTCCCAGGGAAGCTGGAGCTCATGCCATGGTGACACAAAGCAGCGGGAGCATGGGTCTGGGCGGGGCAAGCTGCCTGACTCCTCCTCTGTTCCCTGTGGCGTGGACAGCCACTCCAGCCACTAGGTAGGTCTCAGCTAGAGGAGGAAGCGCAAGGCCAGTGCCGCAGCAACTCACGGGACCCAATGTGTGCTTCTGGATGGTGGAACACTGATCTTTTGTTAGAATATTTCTTCTGTGGATGGAATTATTAGATCCTACAAACTTGATCATTTCAATTGAAAAAAAAATAGAAAAATCGATGCATGTATTGTTTACCAATGAAGGTGCATGCAGATTCAATGTGGATGACCAGAGGATTAAAAATGCTTGAAGGAGCTGGGTGCAGTGGCACACTCCTGTAATCCCAGAAACTCGGGAGACTGAGGCAGGAGGATCGCAAGTTGAAAGCCAACCTCAGGAAAAGCAAGGCACTATGCAACTCAGTGAGACCCTGCCTCCAAATAAAATACAATATAGGGCTGGGGATGTGGCTCAGTGGTTGAGTGCCCCTGAGTTCAATCTCCAGTACCTGCCCCTACCCTCCAAAAAATGCTTGAAGGAGAAGCCTTTCAAATGTGCATCCTGACCGCAGCAGGTTGATAATGGTTCTTTTTGGACCTGCAGTGCTCTTGCTTTTCATGGTAGGTGTCCATAACATTTTTATCAATGATGTCAGCAAAAGGGATGAAGTCCATGATTTTATCTCAGGTTTCCTTATATGCAATGTTCACTATTGTCAATGGAAACACAAGTTACATAGTCTACCAGCAAAAATGTTATTAGGAGCCCTGGTATTTGCTTCTTCCATCTTCTTTGGGTTAATCCCTCATTTGGTCCAAATCCAATTCAGGTCCCCTGGATGACCCTTAAATCAAAAGGAGGCTTACGGACTGTCTTTCTTGCCCAAGTCAGTGGAATGAATACTTTTGTTTCTCGGAGTTTGGAGCCCATTTGAGGGATTGAGGTCCTGGACAAAGAAGACAATGTCATAGGCCTATCCAGAAGAGCTGGGAGAAAGGACATTAAAGAACCAGTAATCTCCAGGCTGTGTTGTTTGGGACCTCAGCTTTTATTTCTGAAGTCTTCACTTACTTTTTTTAAAAGAACCCAGTTTTTTCCTGCAAAATCCTCAATCCATATGACTCTAAAACTGTCCTGTACTCTCCTGGCGATGAGACTGATGATACCCTGCCTTTTAGTATGTTTCCAAAAAATAGGACAGATAAAGTATAATAAACTTGAAGAGGAAATTCAGGCTTTGACATAAGACACAGAATTGTTCAACTATGGAGGGTTGTAGGAGCCAATTTTAGGTGACTCTGGCTCCTGCTTGAACACTTTCCTCCCCTCCAGGTTTCAATTCAGAAAATCCTATGGAGTCCCCTGGAGTCCCACAGGTGCTTCCACAGCAGGGTGGCTTCCAGGGATTTGGAGGCTATCAGAAGAAGTTATGGGAGGGTGTCCTAACTGACACCCTCATGGGGCTGCTGAGGGGATGGCGAGGGATCAACATCAGCCTGTACAATGATACTGTGGAACTACTAATGAACTTATCTAAACTCGAGTATTGAAACAGTTACAGGACACAGGCATTAAAATGACATCCCATCTTCAGAAAAGCACAAGCCCCTGAGAGCCCATTAAGGTGTCTGGTCCCTAGCAGCCCTGTTTCCCTCCTTGGCTCACTCCATCCTGGATGACCTGCAAGTCTCAGCCCTGGTGCCCTGCTGTGCTGTACCAGCTGCTCACTGACAGGAGACCCTACTGCCTCCTTCCACATGAAAACCAAGGATATTGGCCAACAATGACCTTCTGGCTGGTCCCAAATCAGCAGACCTCCTCCACTCACACCCATCCTGTCCAGGTAAAGTCACTTTACCCCAGGCTCTAGCTCATCCCTTTGTGTCCAGCGCCTTGCCCTGTAGCCTCTGCAATCTGCTCTGGCCTCAGCCTCCCTCTCTTTGGGTTCCTCCTTAGGAGCATTTAAATTACCTCATTAAAAAAGAATCCCCCCCCCAAAAAAAGAAAGAAGGCTTTCCCCAATTACTTTCAGGTGAAGTGAGCAAAGCTCTTCCCTGTTCATGAAAGTCTATGCCCCCAAAATAAGTCATCAGATTTGTAAACGAGCCAGGTTAGAAGGACTTAAGTAAATTTAGGTTTGAGGATTGTTCAGAGTGATGAAGGAGATGATCAGAAGATTGGTGGTCTAAAGGAGAAGAGAATCTTTTTAGAAGTTAGCAAATGAAGAATCTTAATGAAGATATTTTGTTTTCTGTCTCTATTTTTATGTATGTTTGTGTCCATGTGTGCATTTTATGTGATGTTTACATGTTACCAAATTGTAGAAATAAATGAGTGCTCATAAATCGCAAATGTTTTTTAACCCAAATGCTTTTAAATAGACTTGCTAAATATTGTTGGTTTAACTTTTTTTTAAAGCATCTGCATTTTCTTTTTTTTTAATTTTTTTTAGTCATACATGGACACAATATCTTTATTTTGTTTATTTTATTTTAATGTGGTGCTGAGGATCGAACCCAGTACCTCACATGTGCAAGGCAAGCGTTCTGCCACTGGAATTGAGTCACAGCCCCAGCCCTGCATTTTTCTGATCAATAAAACAACAAATTTATAAAGAAAAAGAAAAATGGGAAAAATGGTTGACTTACACAATTGCTAAGAATTGGTAGCCAAAACCAAGACCAAGAAGGGAAACAATTATCACTTCAGTTTGTGGATCTGAAGCAATGTGAATTGAGAGCTGAAATATGTTTGTGGATATTTTAATCCTACACCAAAGAATGCAAACTGAGATTTTAAAGTGCATCTTTTTTCAAGGGTTATGAAATGAGATGAGTGTTATGAAAACGAAGGTAAACAAAAACAAAGGGGGGGGGCAGAAACTGAGGGAAGACCTGAATACACCTTGCACCCTATCCACTTCATCTCCTCCTAGTTAACCTACAGTCATCTTTTCCCATACCTCAGTCCATAAATACTCTCAAATCCTCCGTCTTCTGTCTCCTTCCAAGCTTACAAATAAACTCTCTTTTGGAAAACCCGTCATTTCAGTTATTGGCATTCAGTGGGAAAATAGTCCTGGTTCAGTAATAGCAGTATCCCACATGTTTTGATGCTTCTTACTTTAATGATTATTTCACTGAGAACACTCTATAATTTTCATTATGATTTCTTCCTTGATACATGGGTTATAAGGAAGAGTATTGCTTAATCGCCAAAAAATTGGAGGTTTTCTTGGTTATCTTTCTTTTTTGGGGGGAGGGATTCCAGGTATTGAATTTAGGGGCACTTGGTCACTGAGTTTCATCCCTAGTCCTATTTTGTATTTTATTTAGAGACAGGGTCTCGCTGAGTTGCTTAGCGTCTTGCTTTTGCTGTGACTGGCTTTGAACTCTCTATCTCCTGCCTATAAGCGTGCACAACAGCCTTCCTGGTTATCTATTTTTTAAATTTCTAGCTTATTTTATTTATTTATTTTTTTGTGGCCAGAGAATCAGTTACGGAGAAGTGTTGAAATTTCCAATTTTAATGAATTTGTTGATTTCTCCTTTTTGTTCTGTTAATTTTTGCTTATATATTGTTGGTAATAACAGACGCATACAAAATTTAGGATTGTTCTATATTTTAGTGTCCTCTTAAAAGTTTTAATATGTATGGACTTAGAGACTCATTGTATAAGTTAGTGTAGGTAGATGATCTCTCTTTGGCTTGAGTTGTACAACATACTTTTTTCATAATTTTACTTTGAACTTGTTGTATCCTTAAAATGTAAGGTGTATCTCCTGATACCATCCTAAGTTTTTAAAAATGCAATCTGACAATGTTATTATTTAATTGGCAGCATTTATTCTACTTATAGGTAATGTAACTATCGATGTTTGCTTTTAACCTACCATCTTACTTTTTTTTTTGGTCTTACCTGTACTTTATTTTTTTTATTCATTCCTGCCTTCTTTTGAATGAAACATGTGTATTTTTTTCTCTTCTTTTATCTTGAATATTATTATGTATTCTATTGCTTTTCTTTGGTTGTTTTCATGGATATCACACAGAGATCATTCTCATGGAGATTAAACATGTATATTTGATCTACCTTAAGTTAGTACTTTTAACATTTCTTGTACAACTACAAAATCTTACTCCAACCCATTTATTCTTTTTATAATTATTTTGATGATTGTCCAATATTTTAATTTTATTTAATATGTTACTCATATTACTAAATAGTTCAATAATTCTTTCATATTTTCTGGCCTGGTCACCCGCTCCCGTGGTGTTTCTTTCTATATCACTGGGCTTCCATGGAGGTCAATTTCTGTATTTACTGGAATGCATGTGGTTTCACTGGGCTCAGAATTCTTGGTAGGAATTTTTTTCCCCCATGTTTAAAGATTCCGTTGTCTTCTGGTTCATAGTTTCTACTGAGACTTCAACTGTCCGTCCTTTTGTTACTTTTTTGAAGTCAATATGTTTTTCTCTGGCTGCTCATAAGATTTGCTCTTTGTCTTCTTAAGAGTTGTAGTGCAAGATTTTCTCTTTAACTATGGTGTGTGTGTGTGTGTCTGTGTGTCTGTGTATGTGTGTGTGTGTGTGTGTTGACATGTGTGTTTTTATTTAGCTTTGAATCGGTTCAACTTTTTGGATCTATGGTGTATAGATTATATTAAATTCAGAAAAGTTTTGGCCATTATTTCTTCAAATAATTTTTTATATTCTTCTTTATTTTTCTTTCTAGAACTCCAGTGTTATGGTTTTTAGACCATTTGTTCTTGTCCCAAAAGTCAGTGAAGATTTTTTTCTTCTACTCCTCCTACTTCTCTACTTATTACTATTTGCCTTCGTTTCAGTAGTTTCTATTGTTATTCCTCCAAGTTATATCAAACTTGTTTCCTAGAGTTTCATTTGATTTTAATCTCATTCAGTGATTTTTTTACTCCATAGTTTATATTTTTTCTCTCTAGATGTTCCATTGTTTCTTTCTTTTTCTTTCCATATGTTATCAAATTATCTACTTTTTTTCTTTTAATCTTTGAGTATATTAAAAATTTTATAGTAGCTATTTTAAGGTTTTTAATCTGCTAATTCTGTGTGTGTGTGTGTGTGTGTGTGTGTGTATGTGAGAGAGAGAGAGAGAGAGAGAGAGAGAGAGAGAAAGAGAGAGAGAGAGAGACAGATTTCTGAGTCTGTTTCTATTGACTGGTTCTAGTGCAGTTCTCTTTTTGCTATTTCATATATCTACTAATTTTTTAAAATTAAGTTCTAGACATGTGAATTTTGACACTACTTCTAAGTCATGAACTTTCAAGGGTTACTACAGAGAAACAGGATCAAGGGAGAAGAAATAGGGGTTTAAAAGGGGAGGTACTGAGAAATGAAGTTAGTTAAATTATATTATGTGCATGAACAAATATGTCACAGTGAATTCCACTATTGTGTATAATTATGATTCACCAATAAAAATCATGACAAAAGTTACCACTGAATGTCCATGTATTCATCAAGGACTCTACTCTGGCTGAGGAGACCTGAAATACTGTGAGTTTTGGGAATTGTTTGGCTTGTCACTTCCCAGATCTTTCCTCCATAGCTATTCATTGTCTGTCCTCCTAATATTTTACCTATACATATCTGAATTCATATTGAGCCAGAAAATTAAATGGATGCCATATCTCTGTACTAGTGGACTGCACTCTTTCTCTATTTAGCTTCCCTCTTTTTGGTGCTCTGTCTATAAATTCTAGCAGTGTTGGATGCCCCAAACTTTAATCTATTTATTCTGCTTATCAAAATCACCAGGCTGTTTGCCTGGAAAAGCCAATTTGGAAAGCAGTATGGGGATTCCTTGGAAAGCTGGGAATGGAACCACCTTTTGACTCAGCTATTCCTCTTCTTGGACTATACCCAAAGGACCTAAAAACAGCATATACTACAGGGACACAGCCACATCAATGTTTATAGCAGCACAATTCACAATAGCTAGACTGTGGAGCCAACCTAGATGCCCTTCAATGGATGAATGGATAAAAAAATGTGGCATATATACACAATGGAATATTACTCAGCACTAAAAAATAATAAGATCATGGCATTTGCAGGGAAATGGATGGCATTAAAGCAGATTATGCTAAGTGAAGTTAGCCAATCCCCAAAAAACAAATGCCGAATGTCTTCTCTGATAATACAGGGGGTGACTCAAAATGGGGAAGAGAGGAAGAGCATGGGAAGAGAATTACCTCTACATAGGGAAGTGAGGTGGGAGGGAAAGGGAGGGAGAAGGGGAATTGCATGGATAGTGGAAGGATACCCTCATTGTTATACAAAATACATGTATGAATATGTGAGAAAAAAAGAATAGCGTTACCCTAGATTAGGAAGAGTGAAGTGATGGGAGGTGAGGGGAGAGGTTGGGGAGATAGGAAGGATAGTAGAATAAAACAGACATTATTATTACTGTGTGTATATACGTGACTGCATGACCAATGTGATTCTACAACCTGTATATTTAGAAAAAATGAGAAATTATATCCCATCTGATTCAAATGTATGACATGTCAAGGTCACAGTACTGTCATGTGTAACTAATTAAAACAAATTAAAAAAAAGAAAAGCCTGTGCTGCAGTCTGAAATTTTCCTTCACATGGAAAAATGGGACTCTCATAGTTTACCTCCTTTCTCTTTACTTCTTGGGTCCAATCTCCCCAAAATTGTTTCATACATCTTGCCCAGTTTTGTATTTGCTTATAAGGGGAGGGTAATCATATATTCCTTCATGTGACCACATGGAAATTGTGCAACTCATCTTGCCAATGTTAATGAAAGGATGCCATTTGTTAACATGATTCAGACTGTTAAAAAAAAAGTCTACCATGAATACACTCCCAAATGACTTAAGAAAGAGAGTCTGTTCTAGAGTCATGTCTTTCTAGGTTTAAATTTTCTCTGACTCTTTAGTCATCATTTCCAGGAAATAGTTCTGAGAGTCACTCTGACTGTAGCCTTAGTGTCATGCACTTGTCTCTAAAGTAACCCCTGTGGCTAGGGACTGCAATGCTTTGATGGGTTCAAAAACGGTCATGTGCTCCACTCCTCAAGTCCTTTCTACAGTGCAGGGGCAAAAACAGAGAATGAGAAGAACTCAAAATAAAAATTTAAATGTTATTAGTAGGGAGGACATGCTGGGGCGGCAAACCACAAACATCTGCAGCTGGTAGTGAAAGGACAGGCAGGCAGCTCCTGACCAGATTAATAAGAAGGAACAAGGCAAGCTCCTCGCCTTCTGTAAATCTCAGTTTTCTCATCTGCAAAATAATTGGAACAATATTCTAATTTCTGGAGTCCCAAACTCTTTTATTTCATGGTTAAGATCCTTTCTCAGAACTCTCCTGGACTTTCTTCTTAACCTTGAGATTTAGACATAGCCCATAAATTTTGCTTGTGGTGGATTCTCTCTCCCCCTTCTATTTCTTAAATCCCCCTTTCCAGGGGTGGTGGCAGACAGTGTAATCCCAGCAACTTGGGAGGCTGAGGCAGGAAGACCACGAGTTAGAGGCCAGCCTGGCCTTCCAGCAAGTCCCTGTCTCAAAATAGGAAAATTTAAAAGGCTGAGGATATAGCTCAGTGTTAAGTGCCCCTGGATTCAGTCTCCAGTGCTGGGCCCGGGGGTGGGGGAGGGGGACCCTTTCAACCATTCTTTAAGGTCAACTTTCTTCCTATTTGTTGCTCTCCAATCATTATGGTCATCTTATGAGGCCTTTAGAGACATCTCAGCCTCCTGCTTCTGGGTCTTGTATTTACAAATATATCCAGAACACCTTTCCTTTACTTCTTTGTTTGCCTAACAAGGGTTGAGTTCCATGTTAAATGTCACTCGTTTAGGGAACTTTTCATATATTCTTTCTTTCTTTCTTTTCTTTTCTTCCCTCCTTCCGTTTCTTCCTTCCTTCCTTTTTTTGTGCTACTGGAGATTGATTGGGACCTCGCACACAAGCTCTGAGCCTCATTCCTAGTCTTTTTTTTTTTTTAATTATTTTGAGGCAGGGTCTTGCTACACATGTCCCAGGCTGACCTTGAACTTGAGATCTTCCTGCCTCAGTCTCCTGAACAGCTGAAATTACAGGCATGTGCCTCCCTTTTCCTGAAATCTCAGACTTGGCAATCAGATTTCCTTTAGGAGCTAGAATGCCTCCTAAATGTATTTAATTTTTGCAGCTGCCGGGCTTAGTGTTGGCACATTTACTAGACTGTAAGCTCCATAAGGAACTGAATTGGTGTGTTTTGTTCATAAACGTAACTGGGACCTAGGTCATCTTTTCACTTACCATGTGTCTGACCCTGAGCTAGTGCTACAAACTGGCCCAAATATTGCCTCCACCTCAGGGTGAGGGGGCAGATGGTCAGGACACAGGTGCTGCCTGCATTCACTCAAGACTTAATCAAGAAGGTGAACCCAAGTGTTGTGAGTCGTACCGGGAGGGTCCTGACCCAGTGATTACTTCACTTTAGCTCTGGCTAAAAAAAAACCCTCTCAACCACTTTCTAAGTATTTACAGTACTTGGATTTAGAGCCTTTTCCAATGTGCCAAATAGCAAGTTTAATTAGACTTTTCCAAGCTACGTGTAGCCTCTTTAATTTTGATGGTGGATTGATTCTCATATTCATGGTTGCTTACCTGAAATTTTCAGGCTTTTTCTTCTCCTTTTCCTAATTACCAGGGAGAATCATCATGGTTTGACAAGAATATTTAATTTTATGCATCTTGTCTCTAACAACTGCCAAAAGTTTCTAGTTCACATTCAATTGCATGCTTTCAAAGATGGGTTTTGATATTACAGTCATTCAATTACATTTGCCTTAAGATTCATGGCAATAGCTCCAGCCATGGTTTGGTAGTGATTATTAATATAAATCCACTTTGGAGATAGATGCAGGTATAAATTACAGAATGTCAGGGTGCAATTTGATTTTGAATGCTTTTTTTTTACTGTTATAAATTATGAAGGATGTTGAAGATGGTTCAGCATATTCAGTTGGATATAATTAAAATCCCAAAGGTTGTGGTTTTTAAAAGCTGCATCTGCCTGTTGCCTGCTGGGATTTAGAGGTGACTGGAAAATTTAAGGGTTATGCTTTCTTCCATTCTCTCTTTCCTATTTCTGCCCTCATTCCCTCTTTCATTCCTGTTGCCCCTCCCCATCCCTCAATCAATTACACAAGCCATAAACTTCAATGCCAAAGAAGGTGCTAGGTCAGGGGTTAATTCCTATTCTTAAGAAAGGGCAGGGACAGATAAGAAAATTAACATCATAAAATGTGATAAATGATAGAGATAAGTACATAGCACCGCAGTGCGGAACAGAGTACTTGACTTTTCCAGGTAAAATCAGGAATCAGAAAGCCATCCTGAGGGAAGACCCATCTGAGCTTGTGGGAAATCAAATCTGCTCTTGTGGGATTTGTCTTCAACAGAAGGTGCAATTAATGTCCTGAATAGGCACTTTTAGATGGGAGGCCCATTTTCCCACCCACACCATCTTTCTAGGACCACAAACTTTTGCAGATTACCATGAGCCATAAGGGAACCCAAGCATCATCCAATCTTTCCCCTCACTTTCTCTCTCTCTCCTCTCTCTCTCATTTGCAGAGTCATAACAGTTTGTCCCATGAGTCCAGCAGAGTCCCACAATATTCCCTTTCCTTCTTAAGTGTCACTCTAATTTTCTCTTTCTATGCCTCAAATATCCATTTATTCTCTCCCTAGGTCACTAATCAGAACCAGCTACAAGGCACAGCTCAGGCCAGCTAATTCTTGCACACATGTAAATGTGTGGTAGGAGTTGGTCATTCCCCCGGTGCATTTTCAGGGGTATATAGAAACCTTAAGCCAGACAAAAGCATCTCTGTTTATGTGAGTGGTGTATCAGAGGTTTGGAGATACCTTTCCAGGTGAAGGAAATGGGACACCAGCAGAGCTGTGTCGATCATGTCAACATAACTATGTTGGCCCTGACATTTCCCTGCATAGAAACCGAAATTCTGTAGTTAGTGGAAGTTGAGTTGATCAAATCTCACATAAAGAACAATTAGCATCAAAGCAATGTTTTTAGGGGGCAGTTCATGGCCCAAAGTTGAAGTCTTTGTGAAACTTTGCTTCACAAGGAGCTTAATATGAGGGATGAAGAGGAATTCTTTATCCCAGGAAGAAGGAATGCAGTTAGACCATGCCTCAAAGAGACCTAAGAATGAATCTTGGTTTCAGCCAGTTTTTATGTACACATTCATCCCTTTGACTTACATCTTTTTTTTTTTTTGGTGCTAGGGATTGAACTCAGGGATACTTGACCACTGAGCCACATCCCCAGCCCTTTTTTGTATTTTATTTAGAGACAGGGTCTCACTGAGTTGCTTAGTGCCTCACCATTGCTGAGACTAGCTTTGAACTCCCGATCCTCCTGCCTCAACCTCCTGAGACGCTGGGATTCCAGGTGTGCACCACCGTGCCTGGTTACATCCTTTTAAAAAAAAATGTTTGTTTTATACAACCCAGTGCAAGGAATTATTTGATTAAAGATAGTAATAACAATTTTACTAGCATAATCCCCCCATTTTATTGGAGAAATCACTGATTTAAAAATAAAAATAGAAAAAATACACTTATGTAGGAATGAGTTCCCATCAGCAAAATTTCACTCTAAATTTTGGAATTTAATTAAAATTCTCCTTAATTTCTCATTTTAAAAGAAATGATTATCTACCCCACTTCTGAAGGTATATGAACAAATCTCTATTTCCTAAATTATAAAAAGAAAACAGGGGATCTGAGGACTAAGAGACATAAACCCATCTTCCCGTCCATGCAATTTGTTGCTGAGCATCAGAAAGAGAAAGTAAAGTCTACCATTGGGTTTTGCATTATGTATGTTAGAATAAAACACAAATCAGTTGTTTAAGAGGATAAGCTTTTAAATTACAAACAAAACAAAATAAAACAAAGCACTCTTTGAGTTTCAGTGTTTGTACAATGAGTCCCTTATACATCCCCTGTTATAGGAAGGGCTGCCATATTAGAAACTTGCTCCTCAGCATCAGGTCACAGCCATCACTTAGCAGTCCCTGGCCCTACCAAAGGTGACTGGGTTCTGTCTGAGGGATGGGGAGGAGGCCGAATCCCATCCCTTGGAATGCTCATTCATTCGTGTCATAAGAATTAGGTGTTTTAAGGCATTAGTGCTTATGTGCAATTGAAAATAGTTTCCCCAGCTGCTGGTCCGCTGGGTCCTGCAGACCAGCTGTTTTCCACAACCACAGAATTGAAATATGACTCTAAGCAGGGACATGTCAGCCGGCCTCTAGCAGCTGTGGAGCATCACTAAGCCATGTTTTGGCCCTTGATGTGGTCAAGGCCAAGAGCAGCTCTTGTTTAGAAGGTTTGAAGGGAGGTGGTCTGGCCCAGAAGCCTGCCTGGGAATGTCTGCTATTGACCTCTGCTCTCTGATGGAGACCTTTGGGGGAATAATGACCAAATTAAAATTGAGCGGAGACCCAGAAGGGTCAAAGGAGGTTCCTGGCTTAAAACGTGTCAGTGATGTTCCCCAATTTATGGAATATATTACCCATAATATATTGCAAGTAAATAATACTACTTTTCAGGAAACGCATTTACTAATAATCTGTGAACTTGCTCTTTTTAAAGGAAACATTTATTATTTTTGATTTTTAATTTTTAATCAATATAATATTTGTATATATTTATGTGGCATGGTGTGATAATTCAATATATGTGCGTAATGTGTCATGATCCAATCAGGGTAGTTAGCCTTTCCATCACCTCAAATATTATCATTTCTATGGGTTGGAAACCTTCAGACTTTTCTTCTGTAGCTATTTTGTAATATACCGTAAATTATTATGGATATAGTTGTCCTGTTATAATACAGAATATTGGAACTAATCCTTTCTGTCTAACTGTACTTTAATACCCCCAAATTTGCCTTCCATGGACTTCAATTTTCTGTAGAATTTGGTCACAAGGTTAGAAGGATGACCAAGTGGAAGTTGAGGTTCCACATCTCTCCATCCTTTCTCTCTCTGTCATGTCTCTTTCTACTTTTGATGTTTTCAGGAGGAGCATTCACTTTTCCAGGTTCTCTGAGACCTCATCTCCATCCACGGTGGAAGTGTAAATTTCACTGGGAGCAGGAGAATGCACAGAGGAGACCTGTGGATAGGTGAGGGTCGGCATGAAGAGCAGCAGCTGGCATGGGAGGCATCCTTGGGATCTCTGGATGATGAAGGATGCATTAGCTGGGTGGTGATGGAGTGGGAAGGGCATTAGAGTCCTGTTGTTTCTACTTCCAGCAGCTTCGGCTGGGCTCTGTGCACAGGCATCCAGTGTATGGAGACCTACTGATTCCCAAGAGTCCCCACCCCACCTTATTTCAGGATTCTTCGGCTTCTTCCCGCTTGTTATTTTATGGACAGCCCGCCTCCAGATTAGTAACTATTTCTGGGATTCCTGCTCCCTCTCTTGACAAAGAGAAGACTTTCAGGCATTTGCAGCCTTCAAAATAACAAAGGCACAAACCTCTTGGCTGTTATTTTATCTTTGGATTCAAGAATGCAACCACGTGTTCAGCAGCTGTGAACTCTGGCACATGCAGGGAGAGGAAGAAGGTTTGAATTACCGGGATTCCAACTCCTTGTCTTCAAGTAGGGGACTGCCGGGAGGCAGGCACGTGGTGGAGCCTTCTGGCTGTGTTGTGCCAGCCTTGGATTCTCAAAACTCTGAGCTCTTGAGCTTCAGCTACTATAGTCATGGGCCCACTACATCTCTCTTTCTGGACTTAAAAGGGCGAGTCTACAACTTACCTTGGTCTACATTTGAGGTTCTGTACCAAGCAAAGATTAATTAAATAATGAGGGCAAAGGAGAAGAACTACAAGGACAAGATCATCTCAGGCATCAGAAAAACATGCTGGGCATGAATGCTCGGGGTTTCTCAACCTCACTGTCCCTTCCCCGTCTTTATCTACAGACATAGACACAGCTCTGACCCTTGGAGACATCTACTCAGGGAAGGACAGAGATCAGTGATCAAACCCCATCTCTGCAATGGATAGCTCAAAGCTGTGCGAAGTGGCTGAGCAGTGAGGTCTGATCGACAGGATGTAGCTCCATCTTCAGTGTTGCAAAGGTGTTGCGATGCTTAAGTGGATACTATGAGGGTATGGACTCTGGGCCAGGTCACTAACAAATGGTAGTGCCCTAGTGACTGGCTGACCCACCTTTATTTATTCAGTAGATGCTAGTGTGTGAGGATTGTGTGTTAGGTACCAGGAATATAGCAATGGACAAGAGGAATTCATTGCCTACATCGGGGAATAGCTCCATGAAACATGTACTCTGCAGGATGCTGGGATGAGAGTGCTTGGTTGTGGAATGGGACTGCCCAGATCAGCTTAGGGAGCACAGTGGACAAGGGCCCTGAGAGGAAGCCCCATCTGACTCATAGGACTAGGCAGACTTCTGCACAGCCCCAAAGGATGTGGAGGCATGGACCAAAAAGCCCCTGTGAGCAGAGTCCTGCTCAGGCCAACACACAACCTGTTCCAGTCCAGAGTCCTTGGAATATGGCTCTGCCCACTTCCACCTGGCCTCCCTCTCCCCACCAACACTTATGATCTGCATCAATTTACCTTGGTCTACATTTGAGGTTCTGTACCAAGCAAAGATTAATTAAATAATGAGGGCAAAATGAGAAGAATTTCAGACATTCAGGAATTCGAACACTTCTCTGACTCTTTTGTAAGAGGACTTTTTTGAGGTTATAATCCTAAGGGGAAAAATTCTACAGTTGTGGAATGTCAGCCAGGCTGTGGTCATGTAATCAGAGACCAGTCATTCAGATACTCCTAGTGGGAAGTTGAATGTTGAGGAGATCATGAAAAGACCCAGGAGCAGTTAGCAAATTGTGTTTAGAGGTGGTGGGTCCCTGAATCTTGTTCTCCATCATCCTCTAATCCCTTGGGAGCTATCTCATAGCTTCAGCTAACCAGAGCCATGGCATCCCTGAGGGAATGATTTACAACACTAATCTTACAGTAGGGGCAGCTCAATTGTGAGAATATCATGAATTTGAACCACCTGCAGGTTGTCTGGGTATGCTGTCAGTACTACAATTAGAGTCATTACCTATTTTTCTCATTCTGCACAAATAAATGTGATCTGTTACTATTTGTCATGTCAATTATTTTTATTCTGAGCCCTTCCTAGCTCTGTCCTTTCTTTTCCTGTACTTCTTGTGCAGAAACAGTGTATCGTTTTCCTAATTCTTTTCATTTTGTTTCTTCCATTTTCCTTTGTCCTTCAGGACTCTAGTTACATCTACGTTATAACATTTAATACTATTTGAAGACCCCTAAGGCTGTGCTCATTTTCTTTTTTTTATCTTATTTCTGTTTTTTACAGTGAGTAATTTATATTGATCTGTCTAAAAGTTATGACTCATTCTTCTATAATCTCTACTGTGTTATAAAGTCCATCCGGTGATATTTTTGTTTCTGAAAATCCAATGTAGAATTTTTCCACTGTTCAATTACTATATTAACAATTTTTTTCCTGTTCTTCTGTTACATTAACCTATCTGTTCATTAATTAAAATCGTATTTTCTTCTAGGTTGTTGAGAATAGTTACAATGGATACTTTAATATCTTCATCTACTATTAACTTTTTTCAACATCTTGATCACCATGAGTTGTTTTCTCTTCTAATTCTTTCTCGTTTTCACTACTGATTCTTTTTATGTTGAAGCTTGGATATTGTGAAGACCTTGGATTTTATTGTATCCCTCCAAAGACTGTTTAGTTTTTGGTTAGACTCATATTGCAAACTATCTCTTGGGGATGCAACTCTAAACTCAGATCAGTTTAATTAGACTTTATTGGGCTTCTTGAAGTCTATCCTGCCTCAGTGGCTTAGGACTCAGCAGACACTGAGCCAGAGTTTATGTATGGGATTCGTGGCTGAAGGCAGTGGTGGTCGCACATTCTACCCTCTGGTCCATCAGAAAGCTGGCCTGCAGGCTTTATTAGAGGTTTAACCATCCTATGCCATGTGTACAGGATCCTTGTCCTCAGGCTAGAAGTGAAAATGAGAATTTCACCCAGTGCTGTGCCATTGATATAAGGATCAAGTTCCTCCTAGAATCTGCCTGCTCTTGTTTATTCTCTAGAGACTTCAAGTAATTGTTTGTTATGTTTTCTTCTGGAGATAAAATTATTGTCATCTGTGAGAGGGTCAGTCTGATAGAAGCTACCTAACAATCCCAGAAATAAACTTCTCCTTACATCTTATAAATTTAAATCACCAAACATATTCACTATGAGAAGTATAAGCCCATAAATATTTCCTTATGTGTTGTAATTATATATCTTTTGATAAATGCATTATACTTAAATTTTTAAAAATATAATCTGTATTATAAATCAAAATGTAATTTAAAATATAGATTTACTATAAAGTTACTTTTATTTTTTCATACTATAGCCAGGTTGAAAGAACAATCAAGGCTCGTCATCAGAGAAAATGCCCGTTATTAAGGAATAGCTCTACATATTTATAGAGCCGGGGGTGGTTTGACAGTTATGACAGTTTAATGGTTGAAGGGTTTGACAGTTGGCATGTAGTGATTTCTGATTGGTGGGTAAGGATCATGTGAGTCAGCAGGGCTAGTCTGATTGGTGGGTAAGGATCATGTGAGCCAACAGGGCTAGTCTGATTGGTGGGTAAGGATCATGTGAGTTAGCAGGGCTCACCATTGGACGGCTCTTCTTGGGGGATGGGGAGGTTAGTCTTTGGAGCTGGGGCGACTCCCAACACAGGTCATCAAACATATTTTAACAATTACATTTATTTGTTAATTGTGTTATTGAGAATTTATATTTGGAACAGTAAAAAAGAAGTTTAAAATGGTTGTAAGAAGCCGATGAATGGATGTGATAGGATCAAGAAATGTTGACTGATGAGGCTATGACCTACTAAAGATGAAGGATGCATACAAAGCCAAGCAACTTACGACCTGGCTTTTGAATCAGAGATTTCTCCATTACCCATATCAGCATTACTTTCAACCATCAGTATAAGATATGGTCTGGGTGGGGCTGGATAAGAGCAATGACAAAACCATTTAATAGAAAGAGCTAAGGAGAGATTCCTTCCAACTCAAAATGTATATTGGGAAGCAAATTCTCAGAAGCTCTTGAAGAAACATAATGACAAAAAGTTCTGCTAAACAACATGGTGAAATTAGTCTTGATAAGAATAAAAGTAATAGAAAAACACAATGTTCTGACAAAAATGTTAAACTGAGATTTTGGAATTGCTTAGAGTTATAAATATAGATTTATGTAATAATCCAAACCAAGAATAGAACCAGGTAGAAATAATAAAAATAAAAGTATATGCAAAAAGCATTGGTTTCTGGGCTGACAAGAGACTCAAATCGCCAAAAAACATTTTCTGGAGCATTTGTACAATGTCCCTGTCCTTGACCAAGTTCCACCTGGCAAGTGCAGGGAGACAAAGACCGCAAGGAAGAACATTCTCTGGAAAGACTTTCCTGCCTAATTTTTCCAGAAAATATCTACTAAAAGGAAAGTCCATGATATCTTAACCTTCGCTGTGAATTTATTCCTTGATGTGAATAATTTGAATTTCTACCCTAGAAAATAATTTTCCCCTATATAGGAAATTGCTTCTACTGACCAACAGTCCTTTTCTGCAGGGCAAAAGCCCAGCCCTCTTTGTAGGAGTGTGACTTCTAAATAGTGTCCTTCACAAGGAAGAACACAGGCTTTGGACTTTGGTAGAAGAGGTTTGATTCTGGCTTTGCCTTTTTCTCAATGCACCGTCGTGGTGGGTAGTATTTCTTTTCTTTTTTATATTGTTATTTGTTTTAGATAGAGTGTATTTTGATATATTATATAGACACAGAGTATAATTTATTCAATTACGATCTCATTCTTGACATTGTACATGATATGGAATTTCACTGGTCATGTATTCACATATAAACATAGGAAAGTCGGGTCTGATTCATTCTACTGTCTTTCCTATTCCCATGATCCTCCCTTCCCTTCATGACCCTTTGTCTAATCCAATGAACTCGTGGGTAGTATTTCTATGCTCTGCATTTCTCACCCACTAAATGGATAAAAATCGCCTACCACTTATCTCCTAGAGACACTGAGGCATAAAGAAAGATCATAGGAAGCCCTTTTTTTACCATATTGCTTTCAGACCAAATAGCATCCCTCTCACTCAGAGGGTTGATCTGGGATGCCTTGGACATTTCTACCTGCTGTCCCTGTGGGGCAGCATTGACCTCTTCTGTGTGCTACTTCATCCAAGGACTGTCCAAGGTAGATGCAGCCAATAAGCCTGAGAAGATGCCAGCTGAATAAAGCCCTCCCCTCCCCACTACTGTTTGCTGTTGTTTGTGGTTTGATAATTCCACAAGTTTGGTACAGACTTTCACTATTTAAAAAGTGCTCTATTAAGCAATAAGAAAAGCCACACGCTCATTAGAAAGCTGATTTTTGAAACTGAGAGCTGGCTGTGGGTGCTGGCATTGGAAGTGCTGACGTAGGCACAGGTAACTGTTGGTGGAAGCAGGGCTGGCACCTGCCCCTCGTTGTGAAACTTGTGCAGTTCTATATGAAGTATTGGAGGCACTGTTTTTGATAGGTGCCATCACATTTTAATTACCACTAAGATGGCTTGGCAATGCATCCTTCTTGGCAGCCTGTGAAAAAAATATTTTTGCAAACTGGAAGGCAGACTAGTGGTTTTAATTCATTGAAAAAGAAATTCCATAGTACCCAGATGGAAATGACATTTCAAAACTTTCCATAATACACCATATTGCACAGAGACAGGCATTTCTCTGGGCTACTCTGTGCTTTACTTTGCACTAGGAAGTTCAAGGCATAAGTTGAAAACACAGGTGTTTCTTCCAGTAGAATTAGGAAACTTTGGGAGTAGTTTGAGCTGACATCCTTGGGCATGAAGGAAAACCCTAAGAAGATTGTGATTTCCACTGACTCCCTTTTCCCAGACTAACATACTGGTAACAGGGTCAGGTATTCTTCTCTCTTCTCCACCTCTCTCAGCCAGTGACTTACTGGCTGAATTGTTTCCCCACTCCACCTGAAGCTGTCTGGACTCCCAGGGTGTGTGAGAGCTTTGCCACTTGCACAGATAACATAAATAAAAAACCTTTTCCAAAGCAGACAGATACTTGGGTAATTCTTTTAGAACATTCAGTTCATGATGTTCCAGTAAATTGTTGCATCAATGGAGAAGAATGATGTGGGTACTAGTAAAAACGTAATTAAACATGTCCCAGAGTGAGTTTAGGCAGATTAGCAAATGTCAGTGTAGTCATGGCCAATGGACAGCCAAGGAGTGTTATCACCCTAGGGAGGTTCACTGTGGGGGAGGGAAGTGCTCTACTGGAATCAAATGCCCCAGTCTTAGAGTGCATGTTCCCTGGTGATGTGGTAAGGACTAGATGGCAGTTTCTCATATTTACATGACACCTGAAGTTATTCAGAGGCCAATATATAGATACTCCATCTTCTCTGTGGCTGGGAAAATGTACTTAGTATTGGGTTAGATGATTTTTTTAAAAAATCAAGAAAAACTTAAATTGCTGCTCTTCAATCCCATCAATAATGGCATAAACATGGGGTGGAGATTGGCAGAAAGGGCCATGGTTCCTAATTCGACTGTGTGTTGCAAAATTAAACTGAAGTAACACCCAGGAAGAGAAGACAATGGTTCCCATAGGTCAGGAAATTGACCTCAGCGGCTTTTCCAAGGTCCTATAGCGAGTGACTGACCTATGATCCAAGCTAAAATGAGCATGCCCATGGGGTGCCTTTCCCACCCCAAAGGCTGGATCTGGCTATGAAACTAAGGCCAGTCCCTTTGCTTTATTTGACTTTTCCTGTTCCTACAGTCTAGACAGCACGTCTTGAATGATTAAGGAAGTTATTCCCTAACATTTATTTAGTTAAACTTCATATTAGGGTTACAGGACGGTATTTAGTTCTTTCTCTTTGAAGGATGCCTTAATGATTTTTTATTCTGATTGATATTATTAGAAAACATCGATTTCTTGCTCTTTTTATGGAAAGGAACAGGCAAATAAGGAAAAAGAAACATTTCAATCTCAAAACCTCTGCAGCCCCCTGTGAGTACTGAGGACACACTGAAGGCTCACCTGGGGGATGGTCCAGGCACCCAGAGGGAACAGTGGTGGAGAATTAAGTACAAGGACCCCAAGTCAGATGCTCAAAGCTTCCCATTCATCTGCTAAGTAATTTGTGGGATGCTGCCTCATCTCACAGGCTCCCTTTCCTCTTCTGAAAAATGTGAGTTATATACACGTTATGTGAGATATATATATATATACAGGACCTATTTCAAAGGGTCATTGAAAGAATTAATGGTGATGGAGCTTATTATAGTTCTTGATCTTCAGCCATTGCTGTTCACTCTATTATGGTATTGGTAATCAAATGAGTATTCATATTTACGTGGCTGGAGGCATTCTACAATAGCAAATCCCCAACTACGAGAAGCAAATTCTGTAAAGAGCGGTGAAGAACCCTCTGCAAAGGGGCTGCATAATGACAGTAGGAAGATGAAGGATGTAATGGGGGGAGATGGAATACTGTAATTATGATCCACACCCAGCTCTGGGGGAAGTAGGAACTTCACTAAGTCCATGGACATGAGGTTCTGTAAGGCCTACTAGAAGGGCCAGACAAATGGAGCAGAGGTTCTGGGCTCTGTCAAGTAAAACCAATGGGAAAATGTCTCCACTGAATCCACGGAAGCCAAATCCCAGGATAGTTGGGGCATAGGAGCATGGAACCAACACTAGTAAAGAGAGAGCTGAAGAGTTGCTCGGAAGAAGAGTTTTCTGTAAGAGAAAGGGTATAGCATGAAAATCTAGCTCATGGTGTACATATGTGGCATATGTACCCATTTATAATTCACATTTGAGACTAAAAGGAAAGATTGTGTGATCAACTCTCATAGAACAAAAGAAATATGTACCCTAACCTCAATGTAAAAAAAAAGGGAATTCAATGAAAATCACAGAATGTTAGCAGAGAAAATACAGTCTTTTTACTGTGGAAAAGAAACAAATGAAAAGCTTAAATTATTTCAACTCTTTAATGATGAAAGTTATCCTCTCCCTATGCATGGTGTTTGAAATACACAGAGTTTTTTTTTTTTAAATATTCACACTTTCAGAATTCCAGTGCATCCTTCTAAGATGTTTCTAATCCCCTGGTTTTGTCAGACTTTGAAGATGCAAGGAAGTTCTAAAAGTTATTCAGAGGAGTGAGAGAAGGAATATTTCTTAGCAAAGAGGAGTGTGAGGATTTTTGCCACTTAATCCCAGCATGAACATTGGTGCACATGGTTTCTGAGGTTGATTTTTCATCCAGATGTGTTATGGGTATTTGTGTTCATGAATGTCTCTTGATAGATAGAAATGCTTAAATTAATGAGTCTCTTCCATAGCATGGAATTCAGGAGGAAGATTGGCTAAGGAAAGTTTGCTCCCCCAAAGTTCCTATTGTCCTGTGCCTGCCCATCCCATGGTCCTGGCTAAGGAACACAAGCAATCATGGTGGCTTTCCGGAAAGTATGCCATCTTGATGAGGATTCTTGGTTGCAAGATATAGTAACAAATCTCATCAGAAGAAGATCTGATGTGAGCACACCAGTGGGAAAATCAGAGAGGGTTCAGAGCAGAGGCTGTCCTGGGTCAGCAAGCAACAACCATCTTCTGGGAAGAAAACAAGTAGTGTGCAAAAGGAAAATGCAGGGGTGTGAAAGGATGGCAGCAGTGGAAGCAATGGCAGGAAGGTGCTCCTTCTGCAGCAAGCCACCCTCCTCTAGGTGACCCAATTCCAAGTGCAGTAAGGTGGGAGATGGAGAGTGTGTCCATCAGCTGAGCTGATGTCTGGCATCTGTGTCCTGGTAGTGGGAAGTGGAAAAAGATGGTTCTGTCTTTGTTTTCAAAGCATGGAGATTCACTGTATCAAATACCTGAGGAAACAGGGGACTTTCTTAATGAAGAACATCAGAGGAGATCTGAGGCTGCAGAACATAAAATAATCAACAAGTGGTCTCTACACTCAGTGAATCTAGAACACAGGGAAGTGTACCTCCCTGAGTTAGGTGCTGATAGCACCAAGGAATTGGTGTGCCTGGTGGGTCTGTCTTCTTTTTTGTATTTTTAAGCCCTGGTTGCATGTGATGAGTGAGAGGAAAAAGACGATTTCCTTACTCATCATCACTGCACCCAGCACAGATCTCAGAGTTGAGCAATACTTGTTCTTGTGGAGATCTAGAACTTTTTGCATTAGGTAACGTGATAATGATTTTGCCCTTCCCTGTAGTGTACAATTAAGGAGATGGAGACTTGAAATTTGTCTAAGAACTCACAGGATCAGAATGCCCCTTCCCTGATCTCTCAATTCCGGGGAGTTCTTTCCCTCCACTTTTAAGAAGTGAAAAGCTTGATACATGTGATCATTGAATATTTCCAATTATGCTTAACATGTCTGCAAAAAGCTTCACACCTTGAAAACTTCTGACTTCCTTCTCCAGCTGCTTTAGAGATACTTTACCTGTGACTTCCTGTAGCTTCACTATGATTTGTTTAGGTGTGAACTTCCTTCAGTTTCCTTCTGGGGATTCACTAGGTTCTGAAATGGGGGGATTAATGTCTATAGTAGGTAAATAGTTTCCCTCCCCACAAATTCATGTCTACCTGGAACTGCAGATTGTGACTTTATTTGAAAATAGAATCTTTGCCAATGTAATTAAGATGAAGAAGTTGTTTTATGGTGAAGCCTCACTTTTTTATAGGAAGTAGAACTTGTCATTGGTGAATTTGGATATTTAGCTGTGATTTCAAAGCAGTTTTGGAGGCACATCCTAGCTTCTCCTTGTTGCCTAGAGTAAAATATGAAAGGAATGAGACAAACTGAGAAGGAATTGTTAAGTAAGAAGGAATAGCAAGGATTTCAAGACTCTCTCTGAAGCTAGGAGAAGGCAAAAAAGAATTCTTCCCTGGATCCTTCAGAGTGACTGGAGACCTACAGACACTTCAATTTTGGACTTCCAGCCCTCGGAAATGTTAGATTAAAAATTTTTGTTGTTATAAGTCAAAAATTTTTTGATAATTTGTTATGGAAGCCCTAGGAAACTAATACAATGACTTTCAGTGGATCAGAAAAAAATATAGCCATTATCTCTTTAACTATTAATTCAGTTTCATTTTTTCCCTGCTGGGATACAAAGAATATTCTAGTTCTTTTCATTCTATTGTGGTGTCTCTTGTTTTCTCATTTGTATTGTTTATGCATATAATCTTTTCCTCTCCCGATTATAAATTCTGTCTGTAGCTGTGTCTTATCTGGCATTAAACCTATTCATTAAATTTTAAATTGGTTTTTTACTTTTTATTTCCCCAATCTGTTTTTTTTTTCAAATCTTCTCTGATACTGTATAATTTCATTTTCCCTGCATAGATATTCAAGTTTGTCTTTCAAACCTGTAAGCAAAGTCAGCAAAAGCTTTTGCAGTCTTTGATAATTCTAATCCTGAAGGTCTGCTTTAGTTTGGATCTGGAAAGTTCCTCAAAGTTCCATGTGTTAAAGGCTTAGTTCTCACCTTGGTATTATTGGAAAGTGGTAGAAATTTGTAAAAGGCAAAGATAAGTAGGAAGTTTTAGGATATTAAGGGCATGCCCTTGAAGGGGATTGTGGGATGCAGATCTCTTCCTCTCTCTTTTTGCAGCCCAGACAACATGAGGTGAACAGCCCACTCCACCACACAATTCCTACAATAATGTACTGCTTCACCACCGGCCCAAAGTAATAGGGCCAATCTCTTATGGACTGACACTTCTGAAACCATGAGTCAAAACAAGCTCCTCTTCTTTTTAAATTGATAATCACAGGTAGTTTGTTACAGTAATGGAAAACAGATTAGCACTGTCTTTGCAGATAAGTTTCTTGTTTTTTCTTGTTCTGACTCATGAAGTCTAGTCTCCATGTCTGTTTGGTTATCTTTGCATGCTGTCACTGCATTTTTCAAAATTATTTGCAGAAATAATAGAAGGTACAGAAAGAAAACAACTCTCTCAGAAAAGATTTGCATTTAAAAGTGCTTGGGGATACTGCTGACCCAAAACCTCTTCTAGACAAGGTCAAAGCTTTGAACCTACTAGATCCACTAACTGAGTCACACCTGTGCTACACTTTCGCTGAGGTCTTCTCTTCTCCTAACCACTGTTCTCAGGGAATGGCCCTTAGTGATCTCTTAGATTCAGTACCTAGTGTGGACCAAGGACTCCTGTGCTCTATGAGACTTTTAAAAACAAAAGCCAAATCTTTGTTTAGTAGATGGCTTCAGGTTCTTCCATGCTTCTAAGAAGACTGACTCATATTTCTCCAGGGATTTTATTATTATGAGCAGTCGAGTTAGCAGTAGGGTTAGTCTAAATCATCTGGGATGCCACGATGGAGGCAGGAACACCTGATTAATTCTGCAGCAGTTAACATCCACAGCACCAGTTTGGAATCAGATCTGTGTTGGAATCCTCCCCAAACCTTACTTTCCTCATCTGTAACATGGGAGTAGCTAGTGGTCTTCACATATAGCAGGATTTCTGTCATGTAGTAGTTACTAATATTAACCTTTCAGATACAAAACCAATTTAAAAAGACAGAATCCTGGCAGCCTTGAGGATATGGATTGTTCATTTCTTCATGAAACTCAAAGGAGGGGCCCTAGATGGTAGGACATACTTATTTGTAAGGTAGCCTTCCAGATGGCATCTCCTCTGTCAGCCAGTTATAGTTTCTTGCAGACATAAAAAGAGAAACCATTCAGATATATGCAAGTGAGTTCACCAGTTTAGTATTTTTAAAAATATCTGAAGTCCGGTGAATCATCTTTAGACTACAAATCAGCCTTTCTAGAGACTGGCACCATTTCTAAGTACAGGACATCTAGAAAGCACATTGTTACTCTGACAAGTTCTGCTTATTCTAGTGAAGTTTTAGTGAGTACATTCTCAGTTCACAAGAACGTAAAACACTTTGAAGCTACCTGACTTTTGTTGCACATGTGTGAATTCATCCTCCAAATAGCATCACCCTTGTTTTAGTCTGCTTTCTGTTACTATAACAGAATTCCTGTGACAGGGTGACTTATTAAGAACAGAGATTTATTTTGGCTTGTTGTTCAGGAGGATGGAAAGTCCAAGAACATGGTGCTGGTATCTGCTTTGCTTATGGAGAAGTCCTCATGCTGTTTCTACCCATGGTAGAAAAGGGAAGGACAGAATATGTAGAAGAAATAAAAGATGAGACGTGGCATAGATATACAACAACCCCCTCTTGCAGTAACTAATACAGTCTTGCCAAAAGCAAGAACCCACTCACTCTTTTGAAAATTAACCCAGCTTTGTGAGAATGGCATTAGCTGCTTCATGAAGGCAAAGTCCTCATTACCTTTAAGGTCCCATCACCTCACAACACACTATTACTTTGAGAATTAAACTTCAGTGTGAGCTTTGAAGGAGATAAACTATGTTCAAACCATAGCATTCTTTGAAATTATCTGTTCACCCATCTCCGGACCTGTCCATCTACAAAATAAGACTTGTCCAAGAAGACGAATTTTCAGGTGATGGGTAGTTGTGGGAAGAACAAGAAAATGTCAGTATTGCTTGACCCAGAGAAGTCTCTTACAAAAGGGAGGAATATTTTCTCTTATTGTCTTGAAAATAGTAATTGGTTGAGTTTTACACCAGTGTAAATTCCAAATTCAGTCCTTACTGTACAGGATAATATTACCCAAACCTAACCAAAATGAAAATCAATGATTTAATGGTAAATCATCCAGTGTTTAAAAATGGCAAAACCTGTACAGAAATACTAAATATGATGGCTACATAAAGCAGATAGAAAGCATCCTGAAGTCAATCAGTTCATAGAAGTTAAAAGACAAAACATTCTTATATTTTCATAGCATGTTTATTCTAATCTTGAATAATTTTCTAATTCTAATCTTGAAATCTGGGAAAATAAGTGCCATGACATGAGATGCGCTAGCCTCGGAATAAATATCCCAGTTTTTGCTATGGGGTAGACATGTCCCCCAAAGGACCATGTGTTGAAGGCTTTGTCCCCAGCCTATGTCATTATTGGGAGGTGGTAGAAATTTTAAGAGGTGGGGCCAAGAGATACTGGGTAGGATCACTATTGTTAGGTCATCAGGAAAGGGCCCTCTGTGAAGACCATGTGGAAGTTATCTTCATAAGAAGGACACAACCTTGAGAAAGCTGGGCACCTGTTCAGTGGAGGCAATAGCATCAGCAAAGCCCCTCAGGGCAGAGAAATTATCCTGTGTTAGAGCAGAGCTTCTCAGAACACTGCTGTAGGTTGCTGGGACTGCTTTCACAGAGCACCAAGGCTCAGCCGTGTAGACAAAAAAATGTGTCATCTTCAATCTGGAGGCTGGAAAATCCCAGAAGAAGATGCTTACAGAACTGATATTCCCTGTGACTACTCTTCTTGAGCAACAGATAACCATTTTCTGCATGTGTCCTCAAGTGGTCATGCCTGCCAGTGACTGTATCCTATAGTTCTGGTAGTATAATTTAAGTTCCGGTATTGTGATGCCTCCTGCATTACTTTTCTCACTAAGGATTGTTTTGGTTATTCTGGGCCTCTTAACATTACAAATGAATTTTCTGACTGTTCTTTACATTTCCATGAAGAATGTCATTGGAATTTCAATAGGAATTGCACTAATTCTGTATAGTGCTTTTAGTAGTATGGCTATTTTACAATATTAATTTCGCCTATGCAAGAACATGGGAGATCTTTCCATTTTCTAAGGTCTTCATCAATTTCTTTAGTGTTATGTGGTTTTCATCGTAGAAGTCTTTCGCCTCTTTGTTAGATTGATTCCCAAGCATTTTATTTATTTTTTTGAGGCTATTGTGAATGGGATAGTTTTCCTGATTTCTCTTTCAGCTGATTCGTCATTGGCTCATAGGAACTCAATTGATTTATGGGTATTAATTTTATATCCTGTTATGTTGCTAAATTCATTTATGAGTTCTAGAAGCTTTCTGTTGTAGCTTTTTGGGTGTTCTAAATATAGAATCCTGTCATTGGCAAATAGAGATAGTTTGAGCTCTTCTTTTCCTATTCATATCCCTTTAATTTTCTTCTTTTCTCTAATTGCTCTGGCTAGGGTTTCAAGAGCTATGTTGAATAGGACAGGTCAAAGAAGGCATCCCTGTCTTGTTCCAGTGTTTAGAGGGAATGCTTTCAATTTTTCTCCATTTAAAAGATGTTGGACTTGGGTTTAGCAAATATATTTTTACAAAGTTGAGGTATGTTCCTACTATCCCTGGTTTTTCTAATGTTTTGAACATTAATGGATGTTTTGTAAAATGCTTTTTATACATCTATTGAGATAATCATGTGATTCTTGTCTTTAAGTCTATGGATGTTCTGAATTATGTTTACTGATTTCTGTATATTGAACTAACCTCGCATCGCTGGAATGAACCCAATTTGATCATGGTGCATTGTTTTTGATTGTGATTTGTCAGTATTTTATTAAGGATTTTTGCATCTATGTTCATCAGAGATATTGACCTGGAGTTTTCTTTCCTTGATTATTTTTTGTATGGTTTTGGTATAAGGGTGCTACTAGCTTCATAGAATGAGTTTGGAAGGGTTCCCTCCTTTTCTATTCCATGGAATAATTTTAGGAGTATTGGTGTAAGTTCTTCTTTGAAGATCTGGTAGAGCATGGCTGACAATCCATCTGGTCCTGGACTTTTCTTGAGTGGTAGGATTTTGATGTCATCTATAATTTCATTGCTTGAAATTATGTTTAAATTTTATATGTTCTCTTGATTCAATTTGGCTAGATCATAGGTCTCCAGAAATTTGTCAATATCTTTGTGATTTTCTATTTTATTGAAGTATATATTTTCAAAGTAGCTTCTGATTATTGTCTGCATTTCGGTGGTATCCTTGGGGATACTTCATTTTTTTTCATGAATTTTTAGTAATTTGAGTTTTCTCTCTTTTTCTTCATTAGCTTGCCTAAGGATTTATCAATTTTTAAATTTTTTCAAAGAATCATCGTTTAGTTTTGTTAATTTTTTTTTACTTTTTTGTTTCAATTTCATTAATTTTAGCTCTGATTTTAATTATTTTCTGTATTCTACTGCTTTTGGAGTTTATTTGTTCTTTTTCTAGGGCTTGGAGAAGTAAAGTTAGGTCATTTCTTTGGTTACTTTCTATTCTCTTAAGGAATGAGCTCAATATAATGAATTCTCCTCTTGGAACTACCTTCATAGTGTCCCAGAGATTTTGATATGTTGACTCACTATTCTCATTTACCTCTAAGTATTTTTTAAATTTTAATCCTGATTTCTTAAGCTATCCATTGGTCATTCAATAGTGTATTATTTAGTCTTCAGCAGTTAGAGAATATTCTATTTTTTAATTTTATTTTCATTATAATATGATAAAATGCAAGGTATTATATCTATTTTTTTGTATTTTCTAAGAGTTGTTTTATGGCCTAAGATATGGACTATTTTAAAGAGGGATCCATGTGCTTCTGAGAAGAAAGTGTATTCAGTCATTGGTGGTTGAAGTATTCCTTATATATCGGTTAAGTCTAAACTATTAATTTGTATTTTTTATTCTATAGCTTCTTTATTTAAGTTTTGTTTGGAACATCTATTGAGTGGTGAGAGAGGTGTGTTAAACTCATCAGTATTATTGTGTTGTGATCTATTTGATTCTTGAAATTGTGAAGATTTTATTTGATGGATGTAGATGCTCCATTGTTTGGTGAATAAATGTTTAAGATTGTTATGTCTTATTGATGTATAGTTCCCTTAAGCAGTATGAAATGGCATTCTTTGTCTCTTTTAATTAATTTTGAATTGAAGTACACTTTATCTGATACGATGATAGAAACCCCTGCTTGTTTACAAGATTCATGTGAATGATAAGTTTTTTTCCATCCTTTTACCTTCAGTCTATGGATGTCTTTGCCTTTAAGGAGAGTCTCTTAGAGACAACATATTGTTGGGCCTTGTTTTTTTAATCCAATCTGCCATTCTATGTCTTTTGATTAATGAGTCTTAGCCATTTTCATTCAATGTTATTACTGAGAAGTGATTTTTATTCCCTTTCATTTTGATTTATTTCTGGTTTTAATTTGAATTAGTTTCTCCTTGACTGACTATTATTCTTTACTGGTTTTTACTTTTATTTTTCATTTCTTCTTCATGAAATATTTTATTGAGTATATTTTGTAGTGCAGACTTTCTAATTGTGATTCTTTTAACTTTTGTTTGTCATGAAAGATTTTTATCTCATTGTCAATTCTGAAGCTTAATTTTGCAGGGTATAGTAGAAATTCTTGGTTGGTATTCATTTTCGTTCAGAGTTTGGTATACATTACCCCACGACCTCCTAGCTTTAAGGGTCTAGGTTGGAAAAATCAACAGAGATCCAGATTGGTTTCTCTCTAAATGTGACTTAATGTTTTTCTCTGGCTGCCTTTAAAATTCTATGCTTATTCTGTATGTAAAGCATTTTCATAATAATTTGCCTTGTTGTAGGTCTGATGTAATTTGGGGTATTTGGGGTCCTGTATGCCTCCTATATTTGATTTTTCCATTTAATTCTTAACTTTTGAGGAATTTTTATGATACTATTTCATTAAAAAATTGTGCATTCCTTTGGTTTGTATCTCTGAGCCTTCATGTATCTCAATAAATCTTGAATTTGATATTTTCATGTCATCCTATATTTCTTGGAAGTTCTACTCATGTCTTTTAAAATATTTTTTCCATGATCAACTTTATTTTCAAGATTATAGATTTTTGTCTTTATTGGCTGAAACTCTGTCTTCCAATTGATTTATTCTGATGGTGATACTTTCCAATGAATTTTTAATTTGATTTTTGATTGCTTCATTTCAAGGATTTCTGCCCCCCCACCCCCGAATCTCTATCTCTTTTCTGAAGTGATCCAGTTAAAGATAGAGTTCATTGAGAGGGAGAAGAAGGGATGGGAATGGGCAGAAAAGAGTTTGTAGATTCAAGAGTTGAACAGGGCAAATGCAGAGGTGATGTAGGATATGTTTATGAGGAGGGAGAAGAAAAATATAGAGGTAAAAGAATTAAAGGAAGAGTAAAAAAGAGAGCAATATAGTTTGGCTATTAGCAAGAGATAAGAGAGAAATAGAAACAAAGGGAAACAGCTGTGAAACAGGCAGTAGAAAATCATTCCAAAATATACTTATTGATAACCCTATCCCTCAAAAAACAGAGTACAGAATAATAAACACCCATAAATCAAAGGCATTTCTGTGTATCAGTGACAAAGCCTCTGAGAATAAAATGAGGAAAACTACCCCATTCACAGTAACCTCAAAAAAAGTAAGATACTTGGGAATCAACAAAGGTGAAAGATCTATACAATGAAAACTACAGAACCCTAAAGAGAGAAATCAAAGAAGATCTTAGAAGATGGAAAGATCTACCTTGCTCTTGGATAGGTAGAATTAATATTATCAAAATGGCCATACTACCAAAAGCACTGTACAGATTTAATGCAATTCCAATCAAAATCCCAATGGCATTCCTCATAGAAATAGAAAAAGCAATCATGAAATTCACTTGGAAAAATAAGAGACCCAGAATAGCTAAAGCAATCCTTAGCAGGAAGAGCAAAGTAGGTGGCATTGCTATACCAGACCTTAAACTATATTACAGAGCAATAGTAAAAAAAAAAAAAAAGCAGCATGGTATTGGCACAAAAACAGGCTGGTAGACCAATGGTACAGAACAGAGAACACAGATCTAACCCACAAAATTACAATTATCCTATATTAGACAAAGGTGCCAAAAACATGCACTGAAGAAAAGATAGCATCTTCAACAAATGGTGCTGGTAAAACTGGAAATCCATATGCAACAAAATGAGATTAAAGCCATATCTCTCACCATGCACAAAACTCAACTCAAAATGGATCGAGGACCTAGGAATTAAACCAGAGATTCTATGTCTAATAGAAAGAAAAGTAGGCCCTAATCTTCATCATGTGGGATTAGGCCCCAACTTCCTTAATAAGACTCCTATAGCACAAGAATTAAAATCAAGAATCAATAAATGGGATAGAATCAAACTAAAAAGTTTCTTCTCGGCAAAAAAAAAGATTCTGTGAGATGAATAGAGAGCCTACAACTTGGGAGCAAATCTTAACATCTCACACATCAGATAGAGTACTAATCACTAGGGTATATGAAGAACTCAAAAAGCTAAACACCAAAAAAACAAATAACCCAATCAACAAATGGACCAAGAACCTGAACAGACACTTCTCAGAAGAGGATATATAATCAATCATCAAATATATGAAAAAAAATGTTGATCATCGCTAGCAGTTAGAGAAATGCAAATCAAAACTACTCTAAGATACCATCTCACTCCAGTCAGAATGGCAGCTATTATGAAGACAGATAACAAGATCTGTTGGTGAGGATGTGGGGAAAAGGTGGAGTTGCAAATTGGTGCAGCCAATATGGAAAGCAGTATGGAGATTCCTTGGAAATCTGAGAATGGAACCACCATTTGACCCAGCTATCCCTCTCCTAGGACTATACCCAAAGGACTTAAAAACAGCATACTACAGGGACACAGCCACATCAATGTTTATAGCAGAACAATTCACAATAGCTTAACTGTGGGACCAATCTAGATGCCCTTCAATGGATGAATGAATTTTTTTTTTAAAATGTGGCATTTATACACAATGGAATATTACTCAGCAATAAGAGAGAAAAAATCATGGCATTTGCAGGTAAATGGAGGGAGTTGGAGAAGATAATGCTTAGTGAAGTTAACCAATCCCAAAAAAACAAATGTCGAATGTTTCCTGATATAAGGAGGCTGACTCATAGTGGGGTAGGGAGGGGGAGCATGGGATGAATAGATGAATTCTAAATAGGGAAGAGGGGTGGGAGAGAAAGGAAGGAGGCAGGGGATTAGCAAGGATGGTGGAATGTGATGGACATCATTATTCAAAGTATGTGTATGAAGACACAAATTGGGTGTCAACCTACTTTATATGCAAACAGAGATATGAAAAATTGTGGGACATATGTGTAATAAGAATTGTAATGCATTCCGCTGTCATGTATTTAAAAAATAAAATCAATTAAATAAAGAAGAAAAACAAAAGCAAAATAATAATAATAATAATAACAACAACAACAATAACAGAATAGTCAATGAGAGTGCATACATGCTGTCTGTGCCAAACTGTCTTTCCCTTTCTCAGCTTCCCTTCTCAGTGGGATGGTGTGAGGAACTGCAGAAGATGCTTTTGGCTTCACTTCCTGGGTATTGTTACCACTGGGTTCTGTGAGATGAGTTTCTGCAAGTGAAGCTCCCAGGGGTGGGGATTTGGTCTGGTATTGCCCCAGGTGTTTTATTGTGTGGGAATGTTTGGGGTATTAATGAATCAATGCACTTCTAGGACTGTACCCCAGTACTCTTCCCAGAGCACCAGTCATGGGAAAGGGGAGTCAGCCTTCACTAGTTATTTTATTTGGGGCTGCTGCTTTTTTTTTTCTTTTGGCTTCTTGAGGACTGGTTCCCAGCACTTAGCTCAGTCACTCTGCCTGTTCAGATTCTCCCCCTTACTGCTCCTACATGCTGCCAGTTTCAAAGGAGCTGGGAAGGGCGGGCTTTCTCTGGCTTCTCTGATCTGTATTACACCCAGGGAAAATTATCTCTAAGCCAGAAATTCTCCGTGCCAAGGAATCTCCTGATTGCTAGATTCAGTTTAGATCTTACAGTAGACTCTGCTGGATTCATGGAGTGGACTCATCCCCAAACTCACAAGTTCCCTGTCACAAGGAGGTACCAAAATGTCTCGTGCTTGGAACCCCCATATATAGCTGGCAGACTGTGATTTTTGTGCACCAGTTTTATAAGCCAAAGAGCTTCTGGGTTAGCCCAGGTCAGGCTGCCCCTCTGGTTCTGGGATTCCCCATGCCAAGACTTTCCCAGCACTTTTGAGTCTTTTCCAACCTTATGCATTAATTTTTCCTGCTCCTGCCAGGAGCTCAGTTCCAATTCTGTTCCTCAGCCTTAACTGATGTACCCCCAATTCCCATGTCTTCAAGGGTCTCTGTCCAGTATTATCAGTGGAGTGTTTTTTTTTTTTTCACTCACAGAGAAGTATTTCTTGCTGTTTGAGTTCTGAGTCACTGAGCTGTGAGAAGAGCCACTTCCCGTTAATACACCATTTCTCTTACTTGTATTCTTAATGGCTGTCATTCTGACTGGAGTGAGAATGATCTTTGTGTAGTTTTGATTTGCACTTAACGATTTTAAAGATTAAAGTTTTTTTATATGTTTTTTTTTTTGACTATTTGTACGTCATTTTCTGAGACATCTATTGAGTTCATTTGTCCATTTATTGATTTGGTTACTGGGTGTTAGGTTCTTTTTTAGTTTTTTATATACTCAGGATATTACTCATCTGTCAGAAGACTAGATTGTAAAGATTTTTTCCCATTCTGTAGTTTTCTCTTCACACATTTAATTGTTTCCTTTGCTGTGCAGAATCTTTTAAATGTACTCATTACATCCCATTTATTTATTCTGGTCATCATTTTCGGAGTCTTACTGAGGAAGTTGTTGCTTAAGCCTATAAATAAGTTGGAGTATTGAACCAATGTTTTCTTCTAGGTAATTGGAAAGTTTATTGTCCAACTCCCAGGTGTTTAATCCATTTTGAGTTGACTTCTGTGCAGAGTGAGAGGTGTCAGTCACTTAATTATTCTACCTAGAGATAATCAGTTTTCCCAGTACCAGTTATTTTTTTAAAAGGCTGTCTTTTCTCCAAGGTATGTTTTTGGTGCATTTCCTGAGGATCAGTTGACTGTATTTGTGTCTGATTATTTCTGCCTTCTATTCTGTTCCATTGGTGTCTGGGTCGATTTTTATGACAGTACCATACTGTTTTGGTTACTATAGCTCTATAGTATAATTTAAAGTGAGTATTTTTCCAGCATATTCCTTTTTCTTAGAATTGCTTTCTTTGTTCCAGGTCATTTATTATATTCCATTATAATCATATTCCATATGAATTTTAGAACTTTTTTTCTAGTTCTGTGAAGAATTTCATTTGATGATGATTGCATTGATCTTTAGATTGCTTTTGATAATATGGTCATTTGAACAAAATATTAATTCTATTCATAAATATGGGAGTTCTTTCCATCTTTTAAGGCCTTCTTCAATTTCTTTAATGTTCTTTAATTTTCATCATAAAGGTATTTCACCTCATTGGTTAGATTTGCTTCTAGGTATTTTATTTATTTATTTTTGAGGCTATTGTGAATGGAATCGTTCCTGATTTCTTTTGCAGAAGATTTATAATCTATGTATAGAAAAGCTATTGATTTTTATATTGATTTTGTATCCTGCTACTTTGATGAGTCTGTTTATTAACTCTAAAAGTTTTCTGGTAGAGCTTTTTGATCTTCTAAGCCTAGGAGCATATCACCTGTAAACAGTGATAATTTGAGTTCTGCCTTTTACTATTTGCATCCCCTTAGTTTCCTTTTCTTGACTGATTGCTCTAGCTAGAGTTTCAAAAACTGTATTAAATGGAGGCGGTGAGAGTGGACATTCTTTTCTTGTTCCTAATTTTAGAGGAATTTTTTTTTCAGTTTTTCTCTGTTCAGTATAATGTTGCCTTTGACTTTGTCATATACAACCTTTATGATATTGAGGTATGTTTCTTCTATTCATAGTTTCTTCAGTGTTTTTATAATAAATGGTAGCTGAATTTTGTTGAAGGCTTTTTTTGCATCTATTGAGATGATTATGTGATATTTGCCCTTAATTCTGTCTATATGATGAACTACACTTATTCATTAGCTTATGTTGAACCATCCTTGCATCCCTGTAATGAAACCAACTTGATCATGATGACCAATCTTCTTGATGAACGTTAAATATCATTTGCTGATACTTAAAGATTTTTTACATCTATATTCATTAAATATATTAATCTGAGTTTTCTTTCTTTGCTCTGTCTTGTTTTGGTATCAGGATGATACATCATGGAATGAATATGGAAATAATTCCCTGCCTTTCTATTTCATGGAATAATTTGAGGAGACTTGATGTTAGTTCTTTTTCAAAGGTTTGACTGAATTCAGCTGAAAATCCAGCTATTCCTGGGCCTTTTGTTGTTGAAGGATGAAAAATTTTTCTTTTTACTTCAATATTATTATTTGCTATTGTTCTGTATTGATTTTCCTATATCTTATTGGTTTAATTTCTAGAAATTTATCAATTTCTTCTAGATTTTCTAATCTATCAGAGTATGTGTTTTCTTTTCTCTTTCTTTTTTTTTTCCTTTGGTACTAGGGGTTTAACCTAGGGGTGCTTAACCACTGAACCACATCACCAGTCACTTTTTAATTTTATTTCTGAGACAGGAGAAGTTGTTGTTCAAGGTCTTGGTAAGATACTGAGGCTGGCTTTGAATTTATGATCCTCCTGCCTCAGTCTCCTAAGCCACTGGTATTATAGGCATGTACCACTGTGCCCAGTGAAGTATAGGTTTTCAAAACAGTCTGGATGTTGTTGATGTCTACAGTTATATCACTTTTTTCAACTCTTATTTTGTTAATTTGGGTATTTTCTCTCTTCTGGTTAGTTTGCTTAAGAATTTGTCAATCTTATTTCTTTTTATGAAAAGAATCAAATCTTCATTACCTTGATCATTTGTATCATTTTTTTAATTCTTTATTTCTTTAATTTTGGACATAATAGTAATTATTTTCTTTCTTCTACTGGCATTGGAACTGGCTTATTCTTGTTTATCTAGGACCTTTGGGGTATGTCAATAGATTGTTTGAGAGTTTTCTGATTTTTTAATTATAAATTTAGGCATTCATATTTATAAAATTTCCTCTTACTACAGTCTTCATAGTGTCCCAGAGAGTCTGATACATTGCATTTTACTCTAAAAAATTTTAAAAATTCTCCCCTGATTTCTTCTATCACCTATTTATTATTCAAAAGTGTTTATCTAATTTCCATAGTTTTTCTTGTTTTTGGACTTCTAATTTCACTGCATTAAAATCTGATAAGATGCAAGGACTTATATAGATCATTTTTATATTTGGTAAAATCTGCTTTATGGCCTAAAATATGATCTTTTGAGGAGATGGGTTCATGAGAAGCTGAGAAGAAACTATATTAAGCTGTTTTGTATGAAATATTCTGTAAATGTCCACTAAAGCAATTTTATTTATAGTATATTTCAGGTCAGAATTGTCTTTGCTGATTTTATGTCTGGATGATTCATATGTTGATGAGAGAGTTGTGTTGAAATCAAAATCACC
The DNA here is from genome assembly GCF_021218885.2 of Marmota monax. Taxonomy (NCBI): domain Eukaryota; kingdom Metazoa; phylum Chordata; class Mammalia; order Rodentia; family Sciuridae; genus Marmota; species Marmota monax. The sequence continues at coordinate 396,308 of NW_026692005.1, read as the reverse complement.
CATTGTTATTGTATTGCGATCTGAGACTTTATGTTGAGTAGTGTTTGTTTTATGTAATTAGGTAAACAGATGTTTGGGGCATAAATGTTTACTATAGTTTTATCACTGTATTAAATTTCTCCCTTTACCAGTATGAAGTACTCTTCTTTTTTGTTAGTCTGATTAATTTTGACTTTAAGTCCACTTTGTCAGGAAAAAAAAAGAGTACATACACAGCTTGTTTTGAGGCTCCATTTTCATGGGAAATTATTTTTCATCATTCACTTTTGGCCTGTGGATATCTTTGCCTGAGAGGTATGTCTCCTGAAGGCAACATATAGTTGGGTCATGTTTTTAAATCCAAATTCCCAGTGTTTTAATTGAAGAATTGAGACCAGTCACATTAGTGTAATTATAGAAAGATGTTTAATATTTCCTGACATATTGCTCTATCATTTATTTTATGCCTATCATTTGTTTAGGTACTCTTCCAATGAAATTTGTCCTATCCCAAGTTTTTTTTTTAATCTTCTTCTGTGTGTAGAATTTCTTTAACGATCTTTGTCCATGATGGATTATTAGTCATGTATTCTTTTAGTTGATGCTGATCTGGGAAGGTTTTGGTTTCTCCTCTATTCTGGTGGATAGCTTTGCTGGATATAGCAATCTTTGTTGGCAATTATTTTCTTTCCCAGCTTGAAACACGTTTCCCAGCTTGTTCCATGATCTCCTATATTTTATAGTTTCTAAATCAGATATTCCTTCAGTTGGTTTACTTCTAAATGTGACCTGACATTTCCCTCCTTAGGCTTGTAAAATTTTCTACTTGTTCTGTAAATTTGGCACTTTAAGGGTAATGTTTCATAAAGAAGATACTTTTTTAATCTTGTCTAATTGGGGTTCTAAATGCATCCATATCTGTATGTCCATCTCAATCCCAGGGTTTGGAAATTTTTTTATATTATTTTACTAAAAACATTATCATTGCCATTAGGCTCTTTTCTGTTTCTTCCTCATTGCCAAAGAGTCTCTCTCTCTCTCTCTCTCTCTCTCTCTCTCTCTCTCTCTCTCTCTCGGTAACAGGCAAAGAACAGATTTATTGAAGGTGACAGTAGTACTCTTATGGGCAGAGCAGAGTCGGCTAAGTAAGAGCATTTTAAAGTCAGTGTCAATAATTTCAAATTTGGTCTATAAATGTTTTCACATATTCTGATTATAGTTTCTTACTTTCTTCATTTATTACTGCTTTAACATTCAAAACCAGTGGCCACTTTGTATTCAAGCTCTGAGATTCTGTCTTCTGTGCAGTCTGTTAGCTGGGTTGGGGGTGTGACTCAGCAGCATATTATCTACCTCATGAATTTATAATTTCACACTAGATTCCAAGCACCTCACAAGAAAAGAGGAAAAATAAAAAAACAGCAACAATAAAAAATATTTAGCAATAAGGTCAATTCCAGGTCCCTACTGATATTTACAATACTAATAACCACAAAAACAGGACTTGTAGGGTCAAGAAATTAACAACAACAATGACAACAACACCATCAATGAACTAGCTTAATTGCCACTTTAAAGACCCTATCTTGTGGATTTGGGGAAGACAGAGAGTAGAAGAAGCAGCTTTCCGAGTTGTTCTGGGGCCTGAGACCAGGGTGGCAGATACACAGCTTCTCAGTGAGGTGGGTGAGATAGGGATTTCCCTGGGATTTAATACAGGACACTCAGAGGAGCTTGGAGACTCAGAAGGTTGACTATGATAAAATAAATAAAAAATCCACAGCTGCTGCTGGCTGATGGAGCTGACCCACCATGGGCAAAGGGTGGGGAATTAGAAAAAGCTATATTTCAGGTGATGTCTTGGTGTGGAGAAATTTGAGATCAAAAATACTGCTTCACCTTATACTGAACCAAAGGTAGCAAACTGTGTGGATTCTTGATAAGCACACTTTAGGTATAAGTTCATGCTATATACTGATTGGCTGCTGAGAACTGAGGTGAGCTATTTTGGGGCACGTGTGCCCACCATGACAGGCGATCAGAAAACAAAACACACACACACACCTACACAACCACCGTATCCTAGAAGACACCTAACAATGGACCTAGGTTGTGTCTGGCATAACATGAGAGAAAGGGGTATGGAGTGGACTGGACATAGGAGGATTCCAGTTGGAAGGGCAAAGGGGAGCCTTTGTGTCTGATGGCTCATATGACCAGCTGAAAAGGTTCAGGGGTCGGAGTGAGCAGGGGTGAACACATTCAGGAGCTCTACCTGGGAAAACTGCAGTACTGCCCCTCTGCCCGACAATTGGATTTCTTGGGAGGCATCTGAGAACCAAACCTATGGGACTGATTAGCTAAATTCTAGCCCTAGAAGCAGATTAACCTAGTCTTTCTAAAGAATGCACCTTTCATGGTGGGGAGAGGGAAGAAGAGAATTTCATTGGATTAGACAAAGGGGAAGGAAGGAAAGGGGGTGGGGAATCAGAATAAGAAGATAGTAGAATGAATTGGACAGAACTCTCCTATGTTCATACATGAATACACGATTACTGAAACTCCACATCATGTATAACCACAAGAATGGGATTCTAATTAGAATAAGTTATATGCCATGTATGTATAATGTCAAAATACACTGTACTTTTAGGTATATCTAAAAAGAACAATTTTTTTTTTATTTTTTAAACACACCCTTCAACCTAGCCTGGCAACATCCAAAGCCTGAGTAGATCTCAGCGCCACCTGCTGGATCTCCCCCTCACAGAATGTGCTACAGAAGACTTACCCTAGGAGTGCATGGATCTGGTACAAAGGGTCAAAATGAAAACTGACTGTACATCTTAAACCATCCCAGCCCATACTGGCAAGAAGGGAAACTGAGTCTTACATCAAACAGCTTCAATCTTAACCCACTCCAACTGGTAACTCAGAGAGCAACACAATAGCAGGAAGGGGTTAACATCCCCCAAACCTTGTTCTATCAGTACTTTACTCAAGGGTAATTGATAAGAAAGATTTTGGGACATAAACATTCACTACCTATTCTGGTCAAATATTTATTTTTTTCTGAAGCTTATTTTTTTTAATTTATTTTCCAGTTTTGTCAGTTCTTTTAAATTTCATGCTTTGTATTTCTTAATTTCTTTGGTCAACTAATAAACTTTATTTTCCATCAACTTAATTTCTTCTCTTCTAACTCCTCTGCTTTCTTTCTTTTTTTAATTGATTTTTTAAAAAATAAATGACCACAGAATGCATTACAATTTTCATATACATACACAGCACATTTTTTCATATCTCTGGTTGTATATAAATTATGTTGACACTAATTCGTGTCTTCATACATGTACTTTGGATAATAATGATCATCACATTTCACCATCCTTACTAACCCCCTGCCCTCTCCCTTCCCCTCCAACCCCTCTGCCCTGTCTAGAGTTTGTCCATTCCTCCCATGCTCCCCCTCCCTACCCAACTATCAATCAGCCTCCTTATATCAGAAAAAAACATTCGGCATTTGTTTTTTTTAGGGGGATTGGATCACTTCACTTAACATTATTTTCTCCAATGCCATCCTTTTACCTGCAAATGCCATGATTTTATTCTCTTTTATTGCTGAGTAAAATTCCATTGTGTATATATGCCACATTTTTTTATGCATTCATCTACTGAAGGGCACCTATGTTGGCTCCACAGTTTAGCTATTGTGAATTGTGCTCCCATAAACATTGATGTGGCTGTGTCCCTGTAGTATGCTGATTTTAAGTCCTTTGGGTGTAGACTGAGGAAAGGGATAGCTGGGTCAAATGGTGGTTCCATTCCTGGATTTCCAAGGAATCTCCATACTGCTTTCCATATTGGCTGCACCAATTTGTAGTCAGCATCCTCTGGTCAAATATTTTTTACCACTTCAGTATAGAAGTTCCCTTTAGTCTACACCAAGCTATTAAAATGTGTGTGTGTGTGTGTGTGTGTGTGTGTGTGTGTATGTGTGAGAGAGAGAGAGAGAGAGAGAGAGAGAGAGAGAGAGAGAGAGAATATGAATGTAATTCTGGTTGTCCCAATTCTTTGAGAGACATATATTAATACACTTGTCTTTTTTCTCTCAAATAATTAAAAAATGTATTTAGCAATTTTAAAATGTAATATCATTTTCTGTCATTGTCTATGAGGATTCAGGTTCATTGCATTATATACCTTAGTTTGATTTTTTTATTATTTTCATGTGTTTATTTCTAGTATTTCTCTTTCAATCTGATCTCCTACTATCATCCCTATTCTATTGTTCTTTCTCCCTCTCTCCCAATACTCTGTTTTTTAATTTTTTTCTACTTTTCCCCTCCCTCTTTATAAACATTGCTTGGTCTTCTGCATTCTCTCTGTTCATTTTTTGAAATTATAAAGTCTTTTCTAAATGTCTAACACATTTCCTTTTCTCTCAATTAACTATTTTTACTGTTGTTCAGAACTAAATGGTTTATATAACCACAGCTCACACTATTAATACTAATTCGATCATTACCACTGTGGATGATATAACTGACAACTGTTATTTTCTTTAAAGCCAGAACTAGTTCACAGTTATTGTTTTTGCTGCTGACAATTACTAAACCCACTGTCCTTATTTATTGGTGGTGATTAATGTGGATTACATCATAGTAAGATCTAGGTATTTACACTGCTTACTCTTTGTTGCTTCATTTTTTAAAAAAAATGCATTTGTTTTAATTAGTTATACATTACAGTAGAATGCATTTATGCACTTTGGTATAGCATACCTAGATGGGATATAATTTCTCATTTTCCTGAGTGTACATGTTGCAGAATCATATTGGTCATGCAGTCACATATATACATAAAGCAATAATGTCTGTTTCATTCTATTATCCTTCCTATCCCCACATCCCCTCCCCTCCTCCCTCTTCACTTCCTCTACTTAATCTAAAGGTAATTCTATTCTTCTCTAGTGCCCTTTCCCCCTTACTGTCAATTAGCATCCACATATTAGAGAGAAAATTCAGCCTTTGGTTTTTTTGGGTTTGGCTTATTTTGCTTAGCATGATATTCTCCAACTCCAACCATTTACTGGCAAACACCATAATTTCATTCTTTTTAAAGCTGAGTAATATTCCATTGGGGGGATATCTATATCTCTATCTATCTATCTATCTATCTATCTATATTCACATTTTTTAATCTATTCATCTATTGAAGGACACCTAAGTTGGTTCCATAGTTTAGTTATTGTGAATTGAGCTGCTATAAATATTGACATGGCTGCATTACTATAGTATGCTGATTTTAAGTCCCTTGGGTATAAACCTAGGGGTGGGATAGCTGGGTCAATGGTAGTTACATTTCAAGTTTTCCAAGGAATCTCCATACTGCTTTCCATATTGGTTGTACCAATTTACAGTCCCACCAGTAATATATGTTACTTTCCCCCCACATCCTCACCAACATTTATTGTTTCCTGTATTCTTGATGATTGACATTCTGATTGGGGTGAGATGAAATCTTAGTAGTTTGGATTTGCATTTCTCTAATTGCCAGAGATGTTGAAAACTTTTTCATATATTTGTCAACCGATTGTATTTCTTCTTCTGTGAAGTGTCTGTTCACTTCCTTAGCCCATTTATTGATTGGGTTATTTGTTTTTTTTGAGTTCTTTTTATATCCTAGAGATTAATGCTCTATAAAAGCTGCATGTGGTAAAGATTTTCTCCCAATCTGTAGGCTCTCTTCTCACATTATTGATTGTTTCCTTTTCTGAGAAGCCTTGTAATTTAAATCCATCCCATTTAGTGATCCTTGATTTTACTTCTTGTGCTTTAGGGATCTTGTTAAGAAAGTCAGATCCTAGGCTGACATGGTGAAGATTTGGGCCTACTTTTTATTCTATTGGATGCAGGGTCGCTGTTCCTAGTGCCTAAGTCTTTGATCCACTTTGATTTGATTTTTATGTAGGGTGAGAGATGGAGTTTTAATTTAATTTTGCTACTTATGGATTTCCAGTTTTCCCAGCACCATTTTTTGAATAGGCTATCATCTGTCCAGTAGATGTTTTTGGCACTTTTGTCTAGTATGAGATAACCACATTTATGTGGGTTTGTCTCTGTGTCCTCTATTCTGTACCATTAGGTCTACAATTCTATTTTGGTGCCAATACCATGCCATTTTTGTTACTATAGTTCTGTGGTATAGTTTAAGTTCTGGTATTGTGGTGCTACCTGCCTCACTTTTCTTGCTAAGGATTTTTTTGGCTATTTTGGTTCTCTTATTTTTCCAAATAAATTTCATGATTGCTTTTTCTATTTCTATAAAGAATGTCATTGGGATTTTAATAAGAATTGCATTAAATCTGTATAATGCTTTTGGTAGTATGGTCATTTTGACAATATTAATTCTGCCTATCCAAGAGCATGGGAGATCTTTCCATCTTCTGATGTTTCCTTCAATTTCTTTCTTTAGTGTTCTGTAGTTTTTATTGTAGAGATCTTTCATCTTTTTTGTTAGATTGATTCCCAGGTATTTTATTTTATTTGAGGTTATTGTAAATGGGATAGTTTTCCTAATTTCTTTTTCAGTGGATTCATCACTGATGTATAGAAATGCATTTGATTTATGGGTGTAGATTTTATCCTGCTACTTTGCTGAAATCATTTATTAGTTCTAGAAATTTTCTGGTGGAATTTTTTGGATCTTCTAGATATAGAGTCATTTCAACAGCAAATAGCAATAGTTTTAGTTCTTCTTTACCTATTTGTATTCCTTTATTTCTTTCTTCTAACTGCTCTGGATGAAGTTTCAAGGATGATGTTGAATAGAGGTGATGAAAGAGGACATCCTTGCCTTGTTCCAGTCTTTAGAGGGAATGCTTTCAATTTTTCTCCATTTAGAATGATGCTGGCCTTGAGTTTAGCATGTACAGCTTTCACAATGTTGAGGTATGTTCCTACTATCCCTAGTTTTTCTAGTGTTTTGAATATAAAGGTGTGCTGTATTTTGTCAAATGCTTTTTCTGCATCTATTGAGATGATCATATGATTCTTGTTTTTAAGTCTATTAATATGATGAATTATGTTTATTGATTTCTGTATGTTGAAACAATCCTGCATCTCTAGGATGAATCTCACTCAATTGTAGTGCACTATCTTTTTAATATGTTTTGTATGTGATTTGCCAGAATTTTATTGAGAATTTTTGCATATATTTCATCAGGGATATTGGTCTGAATTTTGTTTCTTGATGTGTCTATGTCTGGTTTTGGTATCAGGGTGATATTGGCCTCATAGAATGAGCTTGAAAGGTCCCTCCTTTTCTATTTCATGGAATACTTTGAGGAGTATTGGTGTTAATTCTTCTTTGAAAGTCTTGTAGAACTCAGCTGAGAATCCATATGGTCCTGAGCTTTTCTTGGTTGGTTGGCATTTTCTATTTCATTACTTGCAATTGATCTGTTTAAATCATCTACGACCTCTTCATTCAGTTTGGGTAGGTCATATGTCTGTAGAAATTTGTCAATATTTTCTATTTTATTGGAGTATAAATTTTCAAAATAGTTTCTAATTATCTTCTGTATTTCAGACTTGTCCATTGTGATAGTTCCTTCTTCATCTTGTATTTAAGTAATTTGAGTTTTCGCTCTTTTTCTCTTCATTAGCATGGCCAGGGGCTTATCTATTTTATTTTTTCAAAGAACCAACTTTTTGTTTTGTCAAATTTTTTTTCAATTGTTTCTTTTGTTTCAATTTCATTGATTTCAGTTCTGATTTTAATTATTTCCTGTCTTTTACTGCTTTTGGTGTTGATTTGTTCTTCTTTTTCTAGGGCTTTGAGATGTAGTTTTAGATCATTTATTTGTTGACCTTTTATTCTTTTAATGAATGTGCTCAGAACAATAAACTTTCCTCTTAGTACTACCTTAATAGTGTCCCAGAGATTCTGATATATTGTATCACTGTTCTCTTTTACCTCTAAGAATTTTTTAAATTTCATTCTTTATTTCTTGTGCTATCCACTCATCATTTAATAGTATATTATTGATTCTCCATTTGTTAGAGTAGCTTCTATTTTTTAATTTATCATTTCATTCCATTATTGTGATCTGATAGAATGCAGGTTGGTTATTTTTTTTTCTTTTGACTAAGAGTTGCTTTGTGGCATAAGATAAAGTCTGTTTTAGAGAAGGACCCATGTGCTGCTGAGAAGAATGTATATTTGCTTGTTGATGGATGAAATATTCTATATATGTCTGTTAAACTTAAATTATTGATTGTATTATTTGGTTCTATAGTTTTTTTTATTTAGTTTTTGTTTGGAAGATCTGTCCAGTAGTGAGAAAGGTGTGTTAAAGTCACCCAGTATTATTGTGTGGTGGTCTATTTGATTCTTTGCCGCAGTCTGGCTGGGCACAAATGCCGCAGTCTGGCTGGGCACACAATCACGAGCCACCACACAGCTTGTAGATTCAAACAGCAACTCTTTATTCCCGAACTCACACCAGCCGTCTACAATCACGTTCTGGGGAAATCCACGTTCTCTGCCCAAATCCCCTCCCACTGGGCTTCTGTCTCCCAAAATATACTGTCTGAATCCCGTGAGAACTCAAGGGGAACTCAGGCAGCAGGATATGCCCTATTCCCAGCAGGAATAATCTTAAACCTTAAACCTGGAACCTAAACTGGGAACGCCCTAAACACGATTATCTTAAAACCGGGAACACCCTAATCTGCTTTGGTCCTTGAGCAAGGTCACCTACATTCAATGTCACTGCAACATGTCAGCAACATGGGGTACGCTGGCAAGGAAATTGTCATACCTACTTGGCTAATGGCTCCCAGCAATTCTTGAAATTGAGAAGGGTTTGTTTGATATATATTAATGCTCCATTGTTTTGGGGCATAAATATTTATGATTATTATGTCCTGATGATATATACTTCCTTTAAGAAGTATGAAATGTCCTCTTTGTCTCTTCTGATTAACTTTGGCTTAAAGTCTATTTTATCTGAGATGAGGATGAAAACCCCTGCTTGTTTATGCAATCCATATGAGTGATATGTTTTTTTCCCATCCTTTCACCTTTAGTCTGTGGATGTCTTTACCCATGAGGTGAGTCTCTTGAAGACAGCATATTGTTGGGTCTTGCTTTTTAATCCAATCTGCCAGTCTATGTCTTTTGATTGATGGGTTTAGGTCACAACATTCAAGGTTATTTATTGAGGTATGATTTGTATTCCCGGTCATTTTGATTTATTTCTGGTTTTTAATTTGACTTAGTTTCTTCTTTTTTTAATATTCCTTTTGTGTAGATAATCCCTTTGCTGGTTTTTACTTTTTATTTTCATTCCATCCTCATAGAATTTTTTGTTGAGAATGTTGTGTAGTGTAGGCTTTCTAATTGTGAATTCTTTTAATTTTTGTTTATCATGGAAGGTTTTAATTTCATCTTCAAATTTGAAACTTAATTTTGCTGGATATAAAATTCTTGGTTGGCATACATTTTCTTTCAGAGCTTGAAATACATTATTCCAGGACCTCCTAGCTTAGAGGGTCTGGGTTGAGAAATCCATTGAGATCCAAATTAGTTTCCCCCTATATGTAATTTGATTTTTTTCTCTCGCAGTTTTTAAGATTTTATCTTTATTCTCTGTGTTAGTCATTCTCATTATAATGTGTCTTGGTGTGGGTCTGGTGTAATTTTGTACATTTGGGGTCCTGTAAGTCTCTTGTAAGATAAAGTCTATTTTATTTTCCATTCCATTTTTTAAGTTTGGGAAAATTTCTGCTATTATAACATTGAAAAGATTGTGCACTCATTTAGTTTGTATCTCTGCTCCTTCATCTGTTCTGATAACTCTTAAATTTGTTATTTCATTATTCTTGGATGTTCTGTTCATGGTTTCTTATCGTCTTCTTTGCATGGTCAACTCTACTTTCAAGATTATGTATTTTCTGAGGTTCTGTCTTTCAAGTGATCTAGTCTGTTGGTGATGCTTTCTATTGAATTTATAATTTGGTTTATTTCAAAGATTTCTGCTTGTTTTTTTTCACAATTTCTAACTCTTTATTAAAGTGATCTTTCACTTCCTGTATTTTTTCTTTGATTGTATTCCTTACACTATCCTTTAATTCACAGATCAATTTAACTATATACAATCTGAACTCCTTCTTGGACATTTCTTCTACTGTGTTATCAGTGGCTTCTGTTGTTGGAGCATCTTGGTTTGTTTGGGGCATTTTATTCCCTTGTTTTTTCATGTTGTTAATGTGTTTTCCCATCTAGTAGTATGTATCTAAGGCAGTACAAATTCTACCCTGTAGACTTATAGTCTCCATGAAGGTTTCCAGTGTCTCGCCTTTAATGGTGAGACCAATATCAACAGCACCTAATATACATAATATATAGCCTTAATCCTAATAGCTCCCACTAAGGCATCTACTGCTTTCTCACATTAAACCAAAATGATGAGTTCAACAGCTATCTATAGTATAAACAGAAAATTTGCTAAAAACAATTTGAAATGTCCAATGGTGGATGAGAGAATAGAAGTAGCATGATATGCAATGTTAACAAGAGAGGAAGAGAGACACTAGAAGCAAAGATTCACAGGAAGAGTGGAAGAGGAGCCAACAGAGATTGGCTGTCAGTTGGAGAAAAGTTGGAAAGAGAATCCAAGAAAACAAACAAGTGATAGGAAGAATACAAACAAAGAGAAAAAATTTAAGATATAAAAATACAACAAAAATGCAAAACACCATTCATATATCATTGTCCTCCATACACTAATGCATAAAAAACACCCTGATCCAAATATGGTAGAGATGTTAGCAAATAGAAAAATAAAATAAATCTCGATGGAAAGTCGAACTGTCTCTGTCAGCATTCAAAAGTGTCTTAGCCCTTTCTCTGATGTCTCATGGGATCACAGGCCCAGATCTGCCCTCACAGACTCAGTCACTATCCCACCAATCTGGGCTTCAGATACCTCAGGCTTGGCCACACTGCAGTCCCAAGATGTCAATGCTGCTCCCACTTTCAGAGAGATCACCAGAGATATGCTCATGCTAAGGAGCAATCCTGAGATGCAGCAGGAAGACAGAGGCACCAGCACTCCCAGCAGGAAGACCCCAGACACCACCAAACCCACAGGAATCCTCACACAGGACCTGCAAGTCTCTGCAGGAGTCCCCAGACAAATACTGTGGTGGTAAACCTGCTGGCACCCTGGCCCCAGGCCTTGGTTGGAGCCCCAAGATGGTTGCACCCATGTGAAACCAAACTGGAGTCTCCCCTGCAGCAGTCCTCTAGGGGGTGGTATCAGTGGCAGTGGCAGTGGTTGGTGGCAGCAGGTGGTAGGTCAGCAGCTGTGGTAGTGAAATGTGTCTCCAGGGATGGCTACAACTGCAGCTGTGGGGCAGTGCCACCCAGGCGATTTCTGGGGGGCAGTAGCAGTATACCTCAGGGACAGCGGTGTCTGTGGTGGCAGCAGTGAATGGCTGCAGCTGCATGGGCAGCAGCACCCAGAAAGAAGACATCCAGGTGACCTCAGGGAGGCAGCAGTGGTATCAGAGGCAGTGACAATGGTGGTAGCAATGCAGCCAGCAGATAACTGGAGAAGAGACCCCTGGGTGTCATCAACAGTGACATCAGAGGTAGCATTGGCTGTGCCCAGGGAAAAGACCTCTGGGCACCACAGCAGCATCTGTGGCAGTGGCCTGTTTGTTGTTTCTAATAGTAGTTACTATTGTTTATTTTGCCCCCATTCTGTGAGATACTGGGAACCAACAGGGGCACAGGTAAGAGGTTCTGGTGCAGAACTAAACATTCCCTCACATTGTTTCTATTCAAAGAAGGGAGAAGACAAAAATCCCCAAACCATCAAAAATAACCCAATAACCAGAGAGGGAGCTTAGGTCCCATCTACCTTGGCATCTACTTATACATCAAAAACAGAGAGAAGTCCCATAACAAATAAGATTATCACACACAAAAGGGCATACACCACACACATACACACATACACAAAAGACATAGTGAAATTCACTTCAATTGATGTGCAGGACCAAGACCTCTGAAAACATGAAAAAAACATGAAAGCAAATCTCCTCCAAAATCCACAATTCCCCAACAAAGGAGTCTACTGATAATAGGGTAGAAGAAACCCAGAGAAAGATTATAAAAAAAAAAAACCGATTATCAAAATGTTCACTGAACTAAAAGAAGATCTGTGGAAGAAATTAAGAGAGAATTACAGGAGATGAAAGACCATTTTAATAAAGAAGTAAAAATAGTGCAAAGCAACAAAGCAAAACTCCTAGAAATGAAAGAAAAGACTCAATCAAATTACAAACTAATTTGAAAGCATCAATAGTAGACTAGATGGTGTAGAAAATAGAATCTCAGCCCTTGAAGATGGAACTTCAGGCACTGAAGATAGGTTATATGATCTTGAAAACACAGAAGGCTATAAAGGGAAAAAAATTGTAAAACATGACCAGAATATTAAAGAACTCTGGACAACTTTAAAAGAAAAAACCTGAGAAACATTGTGACAGAAGAGAATATGGAGATACAAACAAGAGGGCATAAAGATAATTTTCAATAAGATAGTCACAGAAAACTTTTCCCATAGCAGCAATGAGATAGACATCCACATACAGGAGTTTTATAGGACCCTAAATAGACCAACTAAATAAGAAGTTTGCCAAGACATATCATAATCAAATTCCTAACATTGAAAACAAGAAAAGAATATTAAAAGCCACAAGGCCACAAGAGAGAACTATAAGATCACATTTAGAAGCAAAATAATAAGACTCACTTCTTATTTCTCTACCCAGACCCTAAGATCAAAGAGGGTCTGGAAAGAGATATTCCATACCCTAAAAGAAAACAATTGTCAGTCAAGATTACTATACCCAGCAGAACTCAGTTTCAAATTTGAGGGGGAAATAAAAACATTTCATGACAAGAATAAACTAAAAAAAATCATGACTACCAAACAAGCACTACAAAGAATACTTAAAGATAAACTTTACAATGAGGAGCTTAAAAATAATTCCCAGGGGCTAGAGTTGTGGCTCAGTGGTAGAGTGCTCACCTAGCATGTGTGAGGCCCTGGATTCAATCCTCAGCACCACACAAAAATAAAAAATAAAAGTATTGTGTCCAACTACAACTAAATAAAATATTTTTTAAAGAAAAAAAACCCCTAATTCCCAAAGCCCTAAAAAGTGAGAAAGTTTAATACAAGAATAGTCCATGAAATGAGAATCAAGATAGGATAAAATATAGAAACCACTCATGCATATACATACTCCTCAATTAAAAGGCACAGATTAGCAGAATGGATCAAAAAACAAAATCCAACTATATGCTGTTTACAAGAGACAACCACAGGTTGAAGGTAAAAGATTGGCAAAAAATATTCCAGACATATGGTCCAAGAAAACAAGCAGGAGTGGCTATTCTCATATTTGACAAAGTAGATTGCAAGTAAAAACAGGTCAGAAGAGACAAAGAAGGCCATTACATCCTAGTAAAGGGAACAAATCAACAAGAAGATATAACCATAGTAAACATTTATTCACTAAATGTCAATCACCTAATTAGATGGAAAAAATACTCCATAATATTAAATACCACATAGACCCCAAAACAATAATACTGTGGGATTTCAATACACCCTTATCACCAATAGACAGGTCATAAAAATAAAAAAACAACAAAAATATCACCATCCTAGACAACACCATAGATTAACCAATACCTACAGAATATTCTACCCCTAAACAGCTGAATTTTCCTTCTTATCTGTGCATGGAATTTTTTTTCAAAACAAATCATATTCTAAGCTATGAAACAAATTTTAGCAAATATAAATAAATAATATAATCCCATGTATCCTATCAGATCATAATGGAGTAAAGCTAGAAACCAATAGCAAGAGAAATAATAGAAACCACATAAACACATGGATATTGAACAGCACTCTCTGAAATAATGGATCAAGGAAGTGAGAACAGAAATCAAGAAATTCTTAGAAATGAATGAGAACAAAAACACAAAATATCAAAATCTCCAGGACAGTATGAAAACAGATCTAAGAAGCAAATATATAGCACTGAGTGCCTACATTTAAAAAAATAGGGAGATCCCAAATAAATAAACTTATACTCCACTTCAAGGTCTTCAAAAAGAAGAATAAACTAAGCCCAAACCAATAGAAGACAGGAAACAATTAAGATCAGAGCCAAAATCAATGAAATAAAAAATAAGAAAACAATACACAGGATCAATGTAATAAATAGTTGGTTCTTTGAAAAGATAAATAAAATTGGCAAACCCTTAGCCAAAGTAACAAAAAGAAAGTATGAGAAGAAACAAATCAATAAGATCAGAAATGAAAAAGGAGATATCACCATAGACCTCTCTGAGTATTATCAAATCCTATTTTGAAAATTTATACTCAAATAAACTAGAAAATCTAGAAGACATGGACAAATTTCTAGACACATATGACCTGCCCAAATTGAAACAGGAAGATATAAAAATCCTTAACAAACTACTATCAAGTAATGAAATTGAAACAGCAATTAAAAGCCTTTCAAAAAAGAAGAGCCCTGAACCCAATGAATTCTTAGTTGAGTTCTTCCAGACCTTTACAGGAGAACTAATACCAGGCTTTCCTAAACTATTCCACAAAATTGAAGGAAAGGAAACTTTTACAAATACTTTTTATGAAGCTAGTATAACCCTGAAATCAAAAGCAGACAAAGATACATCAAGGGAAGAAAACTACAGACCAATATCCCTAATGACCATAGATGCAAAACTCCTAAATAAAACATTAGCAAACCTCTTCAAAAACACATCAAGAAGATAATACACCATGATTAAGCAGGTTTCATTCCAGGGATACAAGGTTGGTTCAACATATGCAAACCAATAAATGTGATTAATCACTTACATGGAATTAAAAACAAAAATCACATGATCATCTCAATAAATGCAGAAAAGGTTTGATAAAATACAACATCCATTCATGTAAAAAATTCTGGAGAAGGTAGGGAATGAAGGAATTTACCTCAACATCATAAAGGCCATTTATGAGAAACTCAAAGCCAACATCTTACTGTATGTAGAAAAACTAAAAGCATTTCCATAAAATTCAAGAACAAGACAAGGCTGTCCACTCTCACCACTCCTATTCAATATAATCCTACAAACAGTAGCCAGAGCAATCAGGCAAGAAAAGTAAATCAAAGGAATACAAATAGGGAAAGGAGAAGTCAAACTATCTCTGTTTGCCATCAATGTTTTCCTATATCTACAAGATCCAAAAAGTCTACCAGAAAACTTCCAGAGCTTATAAATGAATTTATCAAAGTAGTAGGATACAAGATCAACACCATAAATCAACAGCTTTCCTATACTCCATCACTGATTCAGTCAAGGAAGAAATCAAGAAAACCACACCATTTATAGTAAACATTCACACACACACACACACACACACACACACACACAAATTTGGGAATTAATGTAACCAAAAAGGTAAAAGAGCTCTACGATGAAAAGTATAGAACACTAAAGAAAGAAATTGAAGAATACCTTAGAAGATAGAAGGACATCCCATGTTCTTGGATAGGCAGAATTAATACTGTCAAAATGGTCATTCTACCAAAAGCACTATACAGATTCAATGCAATCCCCATTGAAATACCAATGGCACTGTTCACAGAACTAGAAAAAACGATTCTTAAATTCATTTGGAAAAACAAGAGACTTCTAATAATCCAAGCAAAACTAAGCAAGAAAAGTGAAGCAGAAGATATCACAATATCTGATCTGAAAATATACAATAGAGCTGAGTAACAAAAACAGCATGGTATAGGCACCAAAGTGGACATGAAGACCAATGGAATATAAAACACAGAGGGAAAACCCACAAACCTATAGGCATCTGATATTTGACAAGGGTGCTAAAAATATATCTTAGAGAAAAAGATAGAGTTTTTAACAAATGATGTTGAGGAAATTGGATAGCTATAAAATTACATTAGAACCCTGTCTTTCACCCTGCATGAAACTCAGATTGAATTAGGCCAGAAATCTTAACAACTGCTAGAAAAAAACAAAGTCAACACTCCATCATATAGATGCTGGCACAGGCTTTCTTAACAAGACCTCTTAATCCCAAGAAACAAAATCAATAATCAATAAATGGGATGCCATTAAATGAAAAAGCTTCTGCACAGCTAAGGAAATAATTAAGAGCAGGAAGAAAGAGCCTATGGAATGGAAGAAAATCTTGGCCAGCTACTACTCCAATAGGGGATTAATATCCAGAATACTCAAAAGAACCCAAAAAAAGTTAACACCAAAAAAACAAATTACTCAATCAATAAATGGGCAAAAGAACTAAACAGAAACATCTCACAACAGAAGAAACATACACACACAAAATAAATATATGAAAAGCATTCAACATTTCTAGCAATCAGAGAAATGCAATCAAAATTACAATAAGATTTCATCTCACTCCAATTAGAATGGCACTGATTAAGAATACCACCAACAATAAACGTTGGTGTGATTGTGGGTAGAAAGGAACACTACTGATGGGACTGTAGGCTGATACAATTACTGTGGAAAGCAGTTTGGAGATTTCTCAAAAATCTAGGACTGGAACCACCATATAAACCAGCTATCCCACTCCTGAGTATTTTCCAAAAAGATATAAAATTGTTATACTACTGTGACACAGCCACACCAATGTTTATAGTAGCTCAATTCACAATAGCTAAATTATGGAATCAACCCAGGTGTCCACTAATAGATGATGGATTAAGAAATTGTTCTCTCTCTCTCTCTCTCTCTCTCTATATATATATATATATATATATATATATATGTATATATATATATATATATATATATATATATATATATATGGAGAAGAAAGAATAAGAGAAGAATTGGAAGAATAAGAGACCCAGAATAATCAAAGCAATATTAAGCAAGAAAAATGAAACAAAAGATATTACAATATCTGATCTGAAAATATACTACAGAGCTATAGTACCTTCATTATATATATGAAGTTCTACTCAGCCATCAAAAAGAATAAAATTATGGCATTTGCCAGCAAATGGATAGAAATGGAGATATGTGATATTCAGGAACTTATTTAAATGACCTGATCTCATTTCAATGTAAGAAACATCACATCCCTTTGACATTGGTTGCTGGCATAAATGCTCCATATATGATAGCCCTTATTAGCAGAAGCAGAGATAATCAATTTCAATGGGAAATTTAAACCACCACTTTTAAAACACATGACATGTCAACTGCTAAGATTATTCCTTCTTTTCTTCAGGAAAATTCATGCCTGGGGTGGTGTCTCTTGCTCCAGGCTTCTGTTTTCCCAGAATGGGCTGGGTGGGAAAGCAGTGCTGAGTGTCCCTACCTCTGCCCAGGGGTTTGCTCTAGCAGTTACTCCAGCCCTGCATCTGAGTGGGTGCTGGGACATCTCCCCAGGCAGGAGGTCTCCAGGGCCGGCACCAGGTACTGGGAGGAGTTGCACCTGGTCCTGGGCCTGGGCCAGCAGAGTTTGAATCACTCCTCCTTTCTTGTAGAGCTTAGTTGGCTCTGGTCTGCAAGTTTTCCAGCCTTTGTTCCAGGCCATTGGTTTCTGCTGGGAGCCTCCAGCTGCCTTTGTCAGCAGGTTAGCCATTGAGCCTTCTTTTTGGCTCCCCTCTTCTTTGCCAGGTTTTGAGGGCTTCCATCCTTCTTTCTGAGAAAAGAGGGACTGAGGGCACCTCTGAAGGCTGGAAAGTACCAGGTAGGAGAGGTTTTGCCCATCTGGGGGCACAGAATAGCTGAGTCTCAAACTGTGCCCTAATGGATCACTGAGAACAGACCGAGAAGCAACTCATAGGAAAAGTAAGAATATGGGTATAGGAGTCCCAGGCACATGGGATCAGTTCCACTTGGGCCTCCCACGTGGAGTCTGTTTCCCCAGCTATGGAGGGGACTTGTGCCTGTGCAGGCATATAGCTAATGAACAAAATGCAAGGGACACAAGAGCTGGAGATTGAAAACATGATCACTCTTTTCTGTTTTAACTTTAAATTGGAAAAAATACCAATGCTTCAAAAGTTACAAAAATAAAAATAGTGCAGAGAAAAACTGTCTCTTCTTTATGCTTTATACCCTTACTGTTGATAAAAAAATGATAAATATTTTAAATGAATAATTTCAATGTTTAAGCTATTATATTACAGAAACTTTACTGTGTGGATTCAGGGACACCACCCACATCTCCGAGTCTGTCTTTCCTTGCCTGTCAGTTGGGACGAATGTTATAGAATTTATATTATTGTGAGAGCTGAAAAGGAAGTATTGAGAAAACCTGGTGTCAGTAGGACTGATAAACTTGAAAACTTGGCCATCCTGCTCTGAGGATGTGTTGAAGGAAGATTCTAGAGACAAAAATCTAGACCAAGATTCTAGAGGAGCCTTGGTCAGGTGAAGTTTGATGCTGGGATTCTGTGGTAGCTTCTACTCCTGCTCTGGAACTGAATTATGTACTCAATGTCCTTAAATCAAGAAACAGAACTCAATCTGACATGGATTGAATTATGTCCCTCCAAAGTCCAGAGGTTTGTCTTTATAAATTTTTATTATATTTTTTACATTTAGTTGACACATAGCAATTGTATGTGTGTTGTTGTGATACAGGGTGACATTTCAGTCAAGGTCTACAAGAGGTAATGATCAGAGCAGGGTACATCAGATATTTATCTTTTCTTTGTGTTGGGAATATTCAAAATCTCCTCTACTACTATTTTGAATTATTCAACTGATTGTTGTCAACTATAGTTGACCTGTGACATTATAGAATGTTAGAAGTCATTCTTTCTATTCAACTGCACCATTAACCACCCTCTCACCACCACACCCCATCACCACCACACACATCCTTCCTAACCTTTGGTAATCATAGATTTAAGTCTTAATCCCCAAATGTGATGGCATTTAGAGATGAGGCCTTTGAGGCATGATTAGTGTCAGATGAGGTCATGAGGGTGGGGCCCTCATGATGGGATTAGTACCCTAATAAGATGAGGAAGAGACGTGAGAGGGCTTGCTTTCTCTTTCTCTCTGCCATGTGAGGACACAGTGAGATGGCACCTGTCTACAAGACGGGGAGAGAGCCCTTGCCAGAACCCAATCCTGCTGGCACCCTGACCTCAGACCTGTAGAACTGTGAGAAAATAAATGTCTGTTGTTTAAGCCGCCTGGCCTGTGGCACTCAGCCTGATAGATACCTCATACAAAATATCTATCAAATCAAGCACAAAGACTGAGCTGATGGAAACTACCTTGTCACGGGCAATGGCGCTCTCCCTTCTGCACCCCATGCCCCAGCAACATTGGACTTCACTTGATTCTAGAGAACACCCAGCTCTTTCTCCTTCTCAGCCTTGGTCTGCCTGAGAACACCTCCTCCAGGCTTCTCACACTTGACTTTTCTCTGCCTAAATGTCACCTCCTTTGAGGGCTTCCTTCTCTGACCATCCTCTGAGAATGTTCTGCCTGTCAGTCCCTCCTACTTCATTTCTGGCACTGAGGGGAATCTATAATCCCTGAATTCACTTTCAGTTTCTTCCTTTACTGCTCATCAGAGCTGTCCCCTCTCCAGCCAGTTCTCAGAAAGCCAAGTTCAGGTCTGTTTTGGGATCCATTCCAAACCCTTTCCCGATTCTTATCTGCACACACGACTGGGAAGAGACCTGCGGTTTAATTCAGCATGCCCTTTAGAAGACACTAGAGACTTTAAACAGCCAGTTTGATTATCCACCATCCTTCATACAAAGTAGAAATGATTTAAAGAGAAACACAGAAGATTTATAACAGACATTGCCTTTAGCACAGCATGATGAGGGGTGTTTTTTTTTTTCCTCTATACACCTCCTATTTCCCAATTTTCTTCATGGTCATCTATAGTTTTTTTTAATCAAATAAGGATTATTTTTGCACAAAGATCCTGGAGTTGCAGCTGGTCTAATATGAGCTGAGCATCATCTCCTAATATAATTAAGGAACATGGTAAGTGGTGAAAACAAGCTTTTCAAGTGAGTTTGCAAGGATGTTCATAGACAGAGCAAGGTATCTATGAAATAAAGCACAAAGACAAACTGACAGGAAGCAGTGTTTATGGAATAGCATAGGTGATGTTGTTTTATTCCCAGGGTGGAGGGTACATGCACTTGTTATCTCCATGGTATGATTTGAACAAACCCAAGAAGGACCACTGACCCTGCAGGGGCACAGAATGTGGAAATTCTCTATGGAGATGAAATATTTTGGGATGAAACATTTTCGCTTCAAACATCCCCCATGGAAGTGTAGACAACTGGATGGAATAATACAAATGCACTTTCTTCAGCTACTAATGACTCAGCACCGATGTAATTAATTTTTTTTTACTTTTTCTTAATCAAGTCTCAGTCAAGGCGAGCGTGGTGCAGAGCCTCAGAGATTGATCAGAATTTGGGTCTTTTCACAGTTGCACAAGTCAATGCAAAAGATCTTTCACTTGGGTGAGCAAAGAGCTTTTCACCCTTTGTCTAATCCCTTGCCATGACAATTGTTGGCAGTGTGAGTGACACACAAGTGCCAGAAACTCTTGTTCAGTAGTCAGAGTAGGAGCTCAGGAAGACAGCATAGGAACAACAAATCTTTAATTTAAAACACAGAATGTTTGCCAAAATATAAATAGCATAAAGAATCCTTGGTGCTTTTGCTTGGATACTTACTACCATATTTGTAATAAATGCAATATACACGATGTAAATATTGTAATGTAGTAAATGTAATGAAATAGAAATGTACCTTATATTGTATTTCCTCTCATTTGTTTTATTGTTTCTGCCTCTATGCTTTTTTCTTGCTCCAGTTGAGAGTAAATTACATACATCACAAGCCTGAATACTTCAGTGTGTATTTTCCAAGAATGGGCATATTCTCTTATATAACCAGTATCAACCTCAATATGTATAAATTGACACCACACTTTTGCTTACTAGCTCTATTCCACTTTTTTCCATAAACCAGTACTGTCTGAGCATTTTTCCCTCTAGTAAAATCTAGGGGCAAGGGCTGGGGTTGTGTGGTTCAGTGGTAGAGCACTTGGTTAGCATGTGCAAGGCCTTGGGTTCGATCCTCAGCACCACATAAAAGTAAATAAATAAAATAAAGACATTGTATCCAACTACAACTAAAAAATAAATATTCTTAAAAAATATCTAGGGGCAAGCATTGCATTTCTTATCGTGTCTCTTTAGTCCTGAAGCAGCCCTGTCTTCCCTCTTCTTCCATCCCTTTGACATTTTTGAAGATCACAGTTCTCAGAATCTTCTCCCCTTTTTTATTTAATATTCCTCATTTTGGTTTCAATTGGTGTTTCCTTCAGTTAGACTCAAATGATGTATAACCATACGTACTCATGACCCTCAGCATTAAGCTGCTCCCCCATTAATGGAGTAATTGATTAATCAATACATTTATCATTGGTGAGAACTCCTGTACATTCCCCCAGTGGCTTATAACTCGTTACTGCACCTGATTGTTCATATGCTCAAACCAGCAGCCCAGGTTAAACAGCAGGAACTCCTTCCAGCTGGATGCTGTGTCCTTGGGACAGGCTCAGCTTTGATAGGAGAGTTTCCTTATTCTCTAGCATAACAAGCCATTCCAGATTCAACTGACTTTTCTCCGACCTGAAAGCAACCATCTCTCTAAGCAGCCCTGTTCCCTTAGAGGATCTGGCCTTGAGTATGCTGGATATTTCTTACCTTTTTGTGGCCAAAGCTAGGGCTCCAATTCTAGGATTCTTGTCTGTCAACACAGGGGCCTTCTTGCCTCTCCCCATTTCACATTTAAGTGTTGCTTCTCGTACAAGGATATCTGGTTTTCATCAGCCCAGCATGTTCACCCATTTATTCAACGTGATCAAGCACCACTTCATCTCTACCACTACTGTAGCTAACGAGAGCTCAGGATATGCTTGCAATTTCTCATCACCTTCCTGTCCATGCTATTACTCCCATCCATATAGGGAGAAATATCTCAACAAATTAAATAGTGACAGTAAGAAATAGGATACAAGTGATATATGACTATACTCCCAAATTATTTCAAGTTTGGTATCAATGTTCAAAGAAATTAGGCAACCAACCTGGGACAATGGCAGAGGAAAATGGAGATGTGGTGTAGTACTGGGCCTGTTCCCCTGATGGTAGTGGACAAGGGGGTTATACTGCAGCCCAGACAGGTGATTCCTTAAAAGCTTTGCAATGCAGTGAAGACTTGGTGCTCAAATGGACTATTTCAGTTGATTTTGTTTGGGAATGTGTATAAGGCACTGGTCTCAGCTCTACCAATAAAATTCACTATGGGGACAAGACTATGTGAAGGCAATTTTTTTTAAATCAGAGCATTGTAATTATACACAATAGTGGGATTTGTTATTACATATTCATACATTCACAGAGCATAATTTGATCAATTTTATTTTCCAGTACCTTCACTTTTCTTCTTCCCCTCCCTCCCTGGTCTCTCTCTACTCTACTAGTCTCCTTTCTATTTTCATGAAATTCCCTCGCAGATTGTTTTTTCTTCTGGCTTCCACATATGAAAGAAAACATACATCCCTTTGCTTGATTAGCTTATTTCACTTAACATAATGCTCTCAAGTTCCATTCATTTTCCAGCAAATGACATAATTTCTTTCTTCTTTATGACAGAATAAAACTCTATATGTATGCACACCTTGGTTTCTTTATCCATTTAACTGTTGACGGACACGTAGACTGGTTCCATTACTTGGGTATGGTGAATTGTGCTGCTATAAACATGTATATGCATGTATCAATATAGTATGCTGGCATTCGTTTATAAATACTGAGGCGTGGTATGGCTGGGTCATATGGTGGTTTCATTAATGTTTTATAAAGAACCTCTTTACTGACTTCCATACTTGTTGTACTAATTTGAAACCCCATTAACAATGTGTAAGTATTCCTTTTCCTCACATTTCATCAGCATTTATTATTATTTGTGTTCTTGATGACTGGCATTCTAATTGGGGTGAGAGGAAATCTCAGAGTAGCTGCTATTGTCAGCTTGATTGCCTAATTTCATTGCAAATTGGTATCAAACTAGAAATAATTTTGGAGCAATATTCTTATTTCACTTGTATACTATTTCTTACTGTTAGTATTTAATTTGTTGTTAGATTTTTCCCTGTCTGAAAGGGGGATAGTGGCATGGACAGGGATCTTTCCTGATTGCTAAAGATGTTCAACAGTTTTTCATATATTTATTGGTCATTTATATTTCCTCTTTTGAGAAATGTCGGTTTACTTCATATGCCCATTTGTTGATTGGGCTTTGGGGGGGGGGCGGTGTTGGTGTCAAATTTTTGAGTTCTTTATGTTTTCAATATTAATCTTCCATCAGAAGAGTAGTTAGCAAAGATTTTCTCCATTCTGTAGGGTTCTTTATTCACATTCCTAATTGTTTCCTTTACTCTTCAGAAGTGTTCCAATTTGATGCTGTCCCATTTATTAATTCTTGGCATTATTCCCAGAGCTTTAGGGGTCCTATTGAGAGAGTCGTTGCCTGTGCCTATTGCTCGAGTGTTGCCCCTCCATTTTCTTCTAGGAGTTGCTTCGTTTCTGGTCTAATTCTTAGGTCTTTGATCCATTTTGAGTTGACCTTTGTGCAGGTGAGAGATAGGGATCTAGTTTCATTCTTCTACCTGTGGATATTCAGTTTTCCCAGCACTATTTGTTTAAAAGGCTGTCTTTTCTACAAGGTATGCTTTTGGCACCTTTGTCAAGCCTTAGATGGCTGTTATCTGTGTGGGTTTGTCTTTGTGGTGAGGGCGATTCTTGTTGAAGTCTACAACAGTGAGACTCTCACTCACACAGATCTGACTTCCTTTGTCTCCCTCCCTGTGCGTGGCTCTCAAGGATGTGAGACAGCTTGAGGTTTGCTTGAGGCTGTGAGGTGGCTTGAGTTTCTGACACACCTGTCAACAATTTTCATGACCAGTGATTAGTGAAAGAACATGAAAAGTCCTCTGCCCATCCAAGTGAAAGATCTTATTGACATTCCATGTCAATGGTCCCACATCACCTGCCTCTCTGTGAGTTCACCAAGCATCCTAAAAAGTTGTTAGATCCAATCAAAACAGCACTGTCAGAAGTCCTTCCAGAATCACTCTGTAGTCATACATGCAGTTGTTTCATGTAGACAGCAAAGTTTGCTTTTCCTACATTCAAGAACCTGACTTGTCTCAAAGAGACTTATTTTCCATTTTGAGGCCCTATATGTTAGTAACCAAGGATCTCTTGAGATTAGGATGAAACTTTACATCTACCCCATGAAAGGTGTTAAGTAGGATGGGTTGGGCAGATTTTTCTAAAAGAACAATTGAAAGTAGCTGGAAGGAACCCATTATCTTTGCCCTGATCCTCCATCTACATCTCCCTTTGGTCACTAATAACACATCTACTTGAAGCCTGCAAAGCAGGCCACATACAAGGTGTGGAGGGACAGGTGTGGAGCACTGTGGGCTATGAGGCAGCATGGTGACGAGGTCTACCTCACACTGAGGCACAAAAGGCAGAAGAGTGATCTCAGAGGAAGCGAGGTTTAAGCCAAGTCCTCAAATTCAGTAGACAAACAGGAAAAGTGTGTTCTGGGGGAGGGAACAGCACTTGCCAAGGAGGGAAGGGACTGAAAGACAAATGTGCACGGTAGTGAGGTGAAGCCAAGGGGCTAGGGGAAGTGATGCCTAAGAGGGACTGAGGGGAGAACCAAGGTGCTTAACTAGGACAATGAGTTTCTACTCTCTTTTATTTCATTCTCCATCCAAAGAGAAACCCCTAAGGGATTCTAAGGAAGGGAATATCAGGCTCAAGTTGCTGGCCAGTTGTGGTAGTGCATGCCTGTAATCCCAGCAGCTCAGGAGGATTGTGAATTCAAAATCAACCTCAGCAACTCAGTGAGATTCTCACTCCAAATAAAATACAAAATAGGGCTGGGGATGTGGCTCAGTAGTTGAGTGCCCTGAGTTTAATCCCTGATACCCCCCACCAAAAAAAGATCAATATGCTGTATGGAGAGCAGATTGATGTGGGGGAGAAGCTAGTGTAGTTGTGGCCCCCCACCTCTTAGCCTCATTGGAAGCCTCAGTGATGCCTAGTAGTTCAATTCAGATTGGCTCACACTTAGTAAGATTGCATGCTGTGCCAGCTCTAGTTAGGTGCTGTGTTATGCTTATACAATCATTCTTTGGCATCTATGGTGGATTGGTTTCAGAACCTCTCCTATAACAAAGTACATGGATGCTCAAATCTCTTACATACAGTGGCAACTATTTGCCTTTAACCTCCCCTTACACTTTAAATCACGCATAGTTTATTTATAACACCTAACACAATGTAAATGCTATGTAACTTGTCATTGTACTATATTGTTTAGGGACTGTGCCAAGAAAAATGTTTATACATGTTCAGTACAGATGTATTGTTTTTTTTTTTTAGTATTGTCAATCTGCAGTTGGTTGAATCTGTGAATATGCGATCCATAGATATGGAGAGATGTTGTATTTAAATTTCAAGCTCACAACAACACTATCTAGTAGGTATAATTGTTACCTACATTTCCAAAAGAGGAACTCTGATTTTAAAGGGTGAAGTAACTCTACAAGGGTTTCCTTGGCAGGGCCACGTCCCAGAGGCCCGTTCTTGATGGGGATACCACCTTCCCCCTCAGCATACCAGGAACACCACTTGTTATGGGCCCACAGTGCCCTCCCCAATATTCATGCTGAAGTCCTAATTCCCAGTACCTCAGGATGAGACTGTATTTGAGAAAGGGTCTTTAAAGAGGTAATTAAGGTAAAATAAGGTCATTAGGGTGAGCATCAGTACAATATCACTGGTGCCTTTGTAAGAGGAGGATACCCTCAGAACCCATAGACAAAAAACTACATGAAGACATAGGGAGAAGATGACTTAGGAGGAGAAAAACCTCTGGGACCTCCACCCTTCAGCACTATGAGAAAATATATTTCTTATTATTTAAGTTGTTCAGTCCATGGTACTTGTTATGTCAGCCTTAGGAAACTAATACATTGCCCCTTTGTCCTTGATAATGTCTTCTTGCAGGGACTCAGTCACACTGATAGCTCCTAAACTTCTCCACAGGAAGTTTTTTTTTGGTGTCTCTTTTTAGAGGGGAGGTGTTAGGGAATTTGTTTGAAGTCATATTTTAATAACAAATATAGTATTTTTATTGAGGACATATATTCCATTTGTGGTGGATTGAGAATATTTGTAGAGATTTGAGACCCCCCAAATCCTAAAGGTTACTATCATACATACCTCTTCAAATTCTACTGCTACCCGGGCAGGTGCTTACAAGCTGGCTGGCAGGTTGATGGGAATACAGGGCTGTCAACACAGTAGCCATTCCATGGGGCGTTCCTGAAGTCAATCCACTCCAGGGTTTGGCCTAGTTCAGTGACCAGGACCCCAAGTCCAACTATCAACACAACAGTATCTCAAGTGAATAATGACTTAAAATTCCAGCAACGTGGCCAAGTTGAGCAGCAGGTCTGGGGTGCTGAGAACATACCTCTTTCCCAGGGACAGGAAGATTTTTCTGTTCACCTATTTTTTGTGATACAAAGAGTGCTATTTAATACAATAAAATAAAACTAGGGGGTGTTCATAATAATTCATTGTAATATCATTCAAATAAAGCTCAATTCCTTTCTGTGAATGATGAAAAGTTGAAGAAATCCAGAATTTCAGTAAGGAAAAATAATCATTTCTAGTAGTCAACCTCTGTTAACATTTTGGTGTATTATTTTTCAGACCTTTTCTCTCTTCCTAGGTGTATTTAATATATCTTAATTTCTGAGCATCCCACCTTAGTCTAGCCTACCTTAAACATGCTCATAACACTTAATTAGTCTGTAGTTGAACAAAATCATATAACACAAAGTCTGTTTTTGATAAAATGTTAAATATGTTATGTACTTTATTGAATACTGTACTGAAAGGGAAAATAGAACAGTTATATGAGTTCACTTTCACATCACTGTAAAGTGGAAAAGTTGTTAAGTTGAATCATCATTGTGGACCATCTGTGCTTAGTTTACATGAACATTTTCTTCCATTAGACACTTAGGCAATTTCTACTCATATTTTACTTCTCTGAATAGCACTGAAACGAACATAAAGGTTTTGCCAGGGCCTTCTTATACAGTTGCAGCCAGATGTTGGCTGGGATGTTCATTATGGCTAATGTTGTCCGTCTCCATCAGCTAGGAGCTCAGAGAGGACTCCCACTTATGAACCCTCTTTAGTGCAGTGGTGTCAGTGTAGTTGATCTTCTTACACGATGGCTGAATTTCCCAGAGAGAGATTCCTCCCAAAAATCAAGTGACAGTTTCAAAGACTTTCAGGACTTATGCTCAGAAGCTATACTATGTACTTTCTACCTTGATCTATTTTTTCAAATGTCCACACCCGTTTGGTTCAAGTGGACAGGACCCAGATATGGAATTAGGAAGCTCAAAGGCTTAGGGGCACATATTTTCACACTGCCATCTTGTACCCCCTTGGCCCTTTATGCCTTATAATTACAAATTGTTTCTTCTACATGAAAAAATGTACCCCCCCTTCCCAAGAGTGCCTCAAAGTCTCAATACACTATCAGGCTCAGGCTCAAGGGCCAGAATCTCATTATCTTAATCAGGTTCAAGTGTGGCAGAGGTTTCCTGGATATAGTCCCTTATGTACTGTACTTCCTGATGATCTATGAAGTCTAAGGACCCCATTGAGCCAGTATGAAATTGTGGACAGGCACCAATACCTGCTTGTAGTAAGTTGCTTTGTGTCCCCCTCAAAATATATATTCAAGTTCTAACTCTGGAACCTCTAACTATGATCTTACTTGGAAAGAATGTCTTTGCAGATGTGAGTCAGTTGAGAATCTCAAGATGGCATCATCCTAGATTTAGGGATGTTTCTAAATCTGATGATGAGTATCCTTGTAAGAAAAAAGGAACAGGGAGGTTTGAGAGAAGAAGGTCTTATGACAATGGAGGCAGAGACTGGAATCATCTGAGCTAAGAAGCCCCTAGTTTCATCAGAAGGAAAAAGAGGCAAGGGAAGATTCTTTTCTAGTACCTTCTGAGAGAGTGTACTCCTGCCAACACCTTGATTTTGTCCTTTTGGCCTTCAAAATCAAAAGAATAAATGTCTGTTGTTTCAAGTCATCTTTTTTTGTTGCAATCTGTTGCAGCAGACTGAAGAATTAATATGCCACAATTAAGAATCCTATGAAAAAGGAGCAAGGAGACAGCTGTCACCGACCCATAGCAATTCTGAAATTCAGCTAGCCCAGATGGCCAATTCCTTCATTAGAGCCCAATTTGCTCTCTGGCAGTGATTCTCTGTGACTTTTGGCTCTTTCCTTGAGCCCTTGTTTGCCACGAATATGCTCTTATGCAGTTTCTGGGATGCAACAGTTAGGGAATCTAAAGTTCTTCTTTCATTATGTCCCATCTCTGGCTCCTTTTGTCTAAGGTGATGCCATTTCTTCTCCTTTTCCCAATCATAACAACTGGAGACTACAAAAGTATGAAAATAAGAGTTGTAACAGTGGGGTCATACTTAGATTCTCAGAAGGTAAAAAAAAATTTTAAAAAGTGGCATAAATAGAATTTGAAAGGAAACAAGTGTGACTATTAAGTGTGACTATTAATTTATCAAATAAATTGTAATTAAAAATTTTTTCATTAAAAACACATCCTGGGGGCTGGGGTTATAGCTCAGTGGTAGAGCGCTTGCCTAGCACATGTGAGGTACTTGGTTTGATCCTCACCACCACATAAAAATAAATAAAATAAAGGCATGGTGTCCATCTACAACTAAAGAAAAATTTAAAAAATACATCATGAAAGATTTTCTTGGTTTTTAAAAAGTATTACAAAATTAGTATGATATAAAATTTACCACTTTAACTATTTCCAAGTGTATAGTGCAGAGACATTTAGTCACCAACAGCAATCTCCAAAACTTTTTGTCATCTTCCAAAATTGACAATGTACCCATTAAACAACAGCTCCCCATAACCCAATCCCCAGTCCCTGGCAACCACAATTCTGCTTTCTGCTTTCTGAATTTAACTATTCTAAGTACCTCATATAAGTGTAACCATACTATATTGGGGACTATATTTTATTTCATTTAACATAATGTCTTTGAGTTTTATCCATGTTGTTAAATGTGTCTAAATTTTATTTCTTTTTTCTTCATGTGTGCATACCTGCATATGCCACATTTTGTGTATTCATTCATTCACCAAAGGACACTTGAATTGCTTTCACTTTTTGGCCACTGTGAATAACACTGCTATAAACATAGTTTACAAATATCTGTTCAAGTCCCTGTTTTCTTCTTTTGGATATATACCCAGAAATGGAATTTCTCGATCATATGGCAATTCTATTTTTAATCTTTTTAAGGAATAACCATGTTAATCGCCCTGGTGGATGTACTATTTTACTTCCCTAGTAGCAGGGCCAAAGTATTCAAATTTATCCAGGTGAAATAGATTTAAAACTATATAAATAATTATCCCTGTGTCCCCTCGGATAATTTTCTCCTTACCTTTTCAACAATAGGCACATAAAAATATGCATTAATAATATTTGTTCTGCCTTGCGAATCTTAGCTTATCCATTTCCCTACTATATACAGTAAACACTAAAAATTTTTGAATGATGCATTTAGACCATGTTGATAAAAGCTGTGACAGTTGATGGCAAAGATGTGTCATGATGTGGGGTATACACATGCTGGCTCTGCTGGCTCACTCCTCCATAAGTCATTCTGTGAAGAATGCAGGAGATGTCATGTGTAATAGCAACCAACCCTGCACTGGTCCTGAGGAAACTAAATGTACTCTTTCTCTCTCAGAACCATGACCCAAAGTCAAATCATTAGTAACTCATTTATTACCTTCAGTCATTGATCTTCAAAAACTTTGTGTGATAAAGAATGTCACTTTCATATTAAATTGAAAATGCATCCCCAATATATAAGCAGAAGAAACATAATCTACTTTGTTTCCTCAAAAGATAAAGTGAGGTGGGCTGGGACATATAACCCTCTAACTGAGGAATTTCTTCAGAGCATAGTTTGTAAACTAACACTAAATCCAGGTTGGGCAAATTATGGCCCATGGGCCAACCTGGCTCATTGCCTGCATTTGTAAACTAACATTTTGGGAACTCGGCCATGGCCATATGTTTTCATATTGCTCATGGCTCCCTCAATATGGTGGCAGTACTGGGTCATCCCAACAGACCAGATGGTCCACAAAGCCTAAAATATTTACTTTCTGGTCCTTTCCAGAAAAAGTTTGCCCATCTCTTTTCTAATAAGTGAGCTCAATTGACAGAGAGACTTACGAATAGCCATTTAATCAGGGCTCAAGCTCAGCCTGTCCAGGGATGTACTTCCTTAACTGACCAGCTGGGGCACTTGAAATCTGCAGGGAATTAACAGTCCAACCAGGAGCACTTGAAGTAGGATGCTGGTGTTTTCTTAAAGGAAAATAGGATGCTGTTAGCAGAAAAAAACTAAATAGGGCAAAGAGGAACACAATAGGAACACTGGAATATATGTTTTTAAAATAATAAAGAGTGAAATGAAGCCATAGCCAAACAAATGAAAAATAGGACACAGGTTTATTAATATAAATATATTATCATATTATGGAAGCAAAAGAATAAACTTGTGATTTGACATTGGTTAACATACAGAGCGAATTTTCAGTTGCCTGAACTGTCAGCCCAAATAGTTTAATCTATGATAAACACTGTAATCTCCAGCATTGCTTAAACTACCCAAAAGCAGGTGCAAAATCAGAGACAGGACTCTCACACTGGTTCTTAGCACTCCAAAAAGCTAGCAGACAATGCCAAAATTGAAACATAATTTAAGCATCTGAACTCCATTTCCACTTTATCTTGAAGTTGATTATATTGACTGGTAGATGATTAATATGATGTGATTGACTTCTGCACACTTCCAGTTAAGAAAAAAATGGCAAGGGTCTCTCCACCCTTACAACTGCTGTTTGTGTTTGCTGAGGCTCACAATGTGCTTTTTGAAGTCTTTCAGCTCAAAACCCTGCTGAGATCAAAGAGCTTTCAAAAGGAATCCAGACACACCAGTGACACTAACATACATACTCACTTTTGCTTGCTCCTTGCATATTATAATAATCCAGGCACTCTATACTTTATGCCAGGGTCCCACAGAGTAATAAACATGTTCTTTGGAGACAAAGGGAAATTTGAAAAGTAATTTATTTTGATATCACTCCTTGATTACATTCATATTTTCTTCACTACCGTGTAATTAGTAGTTGCAAATGCTTAGCCAAATAGGGATTAGGAGGAGGGGACTTAAATGCTACAGAGCTGACAGAGTGAATTACTTGTTCCTCCTAGCGTACATATGTTCAAATATTTATGGAATTTTACCTATAGTCTTGTTATGGTGGCCCAATATCATAATGTAATATGACATTGTGTTTAATTACTGGGTAGCCAGGTTTTAAAACAGATCCAGCCTTTTTTTTTTTTTTTTTTTTTTTTTAAATTGGTTTCTTTTAATAGGCTGGTTGGTGACTAGAACCTATTCTATGACCATGGTCAATACTGGTGAAACTTTCCCATTGCAAGCATCCCCTTTAGGACAGGAATTCTGAGGCAGTGCATTGGGCCTATGTAATTAGTGTCACCAGTGCCCCATGTTCAACTCACTTATTGTTCTAGCTAAAGCAAGCCAAAGTAAAGATCAATAAAGACTCTGGAGTGTGGCAAAGCCTGTGTCTAGGATCAAATCCTAAGTTGCCCCTTAAAGCCTGGGAAGCACAACCTCAAGCCTCCAATGACACTGACCTTTGAATGACCATGAAAGAGTTGTTGGTATCACACACAAATTCTGTGGGGCTGACTCCTGTCAACGATGTCACTATTCTGTTCAAGATCAAAAACTATAGCAAAAGTCATTGCTATATTTATGTATTGTTATATTGGTTCAAATAAATTTACTGAGGAAAATATTTTACTCAGATAGAACTGTAAGATAAAACATCAAGTTTTCTAATTTCATTTTTGTACTTAATCTTTTTAAGACTTTTTGATGTAAGGAAACTTTTTGTTGTTTGTACTGAAGATTGAACCCAGGGGCACTTAACCACTGAGCCACATCCCAAGCCCTTTTTTATATTTGTTTGAAGACAGGATCTCCCTGAGTTGCTTAGGGCCTTGCTAAGTTGCTGAGGCTGCCTTTGAACTCACAATCCTCCTGCTTCAGCCTCTGGACCATGCCTGGCCTAAGTAAACATTTTAACAACACCATTTTCGATGGCTGAAAGTTTTCTCTTGCATAGCTAAGCAATAGTTTATTTTACCAAGTCTCTCTTATTAAACATATCCTTGTTCATATATCTTCATGCTTTTTTTTCTTCCATAAGAATTCAGAGAATAAAAGAAATACCCAGCATTAGGTATGCATAACTTAAGCCTGAAATATATTTTCAAGTTGTCCAATGGAATCATTGTAATAATTTTAAACCATAGCTACAGAAATCATATTCATCTCCCAATACCCTCAGCAATATACTATGTTTTTGCCTCAGGTAATTTTGTTCCTATTTCTCTTATTTATTTATTTATTTATTTATTTA
This sequence comes from Marmota monax, assembly GCF_021218885.2. NCBI lineage: Eukaryota > Metazoa > Chordata > Mammalia > Rodentia > Sciuridae > Marmota > Marmota monax. The sequence goes on along the minus strand of NW_026692005.1, from coordinate 363,455 downwards.
TTTTTTTGAGAAGGAGTCTCGCTATGTTGCCCAGGCTGGCCTTGAACTCCTGGGTTGAAGTGACTCCCAAACTCAGCCTTCTGAGTAGCTGGGACCACAGGCATGCATCAACATACCTGATCTTGCCTTTAAAAATAAAGAATTTTATTTATTTATTGGTGCTGGGGATTGAACCCAGGGCCTTATGCATGGGAGGCAAGCATGCTACTAATTCAGCTATATGTACACCCCTTATTTTTTATTTTGAGACAGGGTCCTGCTAAGTTGCTAAGGCAGGTCTTGAACTTGTGATCCTCCTGCCCTAGCCTCCTGAGTCGCTGGGATCACAGGCATGTGCTGCCATGCCCAGAGCCTTAGGTAATTTTAAAGGTGACACTATTATAATCCTGCTTTTTAAATTTGCATTTCCCATAAACTCCTGAGAACCAATTATTTACTATTAAAACCTGTAGTCACAGCCATATAGGATTTTCTCAAACATCTTGCAAGATCAAGGAGGCTTTGATCTACTTTTCCTCAATTGTCCTGTGTTCTTTGCAGGGTGAGATTTCAGTATTTGGACACCTTCTGCTGTCCCCAGATACCCAACCCAGCCCTGAGACCCCAGAGTCTCCTCCAGGACAGCTGTGACTGTGCAGCATTGCTTCATGTGTGGTGGAAGCTCTCCACCTTCTCCCAGCTATGAATTCTTTGTGTTCACCTGACATATCACATCCCTGCCCCCTACTCTACCCAAAGGTTTCCCATGAGAAAAACATCACATCTGCCCTGTCACACCTATGGCATTCAAACACTGGTATGAGACATCTTTATCCTCTGAACAGTACTACCCTAAGGTCCAATGAATAGTTCCTATTGCTCTGCAGATTTTCTATGAAATTAAACCCTAAAAATGGCCAAATTCTAAAATTATGTTTCCCTGGTTTACCCCAGGCATCTGAAAATGGGCTGGATCTCTCTTTTAGCGATTTTCAGGATTTTAAGCTTCCAAGTTTCCATAAGAGAGAATAGAATTTGGAATATGGAAAGCCTAAATATGTGGCTGTGTCCATCTTCTCCCTGTGCCTCAGTTTCTTTATCTGCCCACCACTTTGGGTTTTTATGAGAATCAAATGCTGAACCTGTTTGTACAATATTATCCACAATAGTAACAACAAATCACAGTGGTTTCTGTTGCCATTTTTGTCTTCTGTTCTCACAGTAATCCTTATTTTTTTTTTCTTTCTGAATGATCCTAGGATCAATTCCCTCCCCAGAAGTAGAAGATGGAATGAAGTTCTGAATGTATTGTTCCTGATCTCTTTCCCACCCTGAAGTTGCTCCCTGAACCAGTACCCCTCAGAGGTCATGGCCTCTGGAGGTAACCAAGCAACACCATGAGGACAAAGGTGTGTCTGCTTTACAGAGTCCAAGGAGATGTCCAAAGGGAAGGTTGTGTCACCTCAAACCTAGCTCAAAAGACTTCATCTATGGGGAGAACAGGGAAGTTCACTCCCATTGCACAATTCCTTTGCTGTACAACTGCTCTGTCATTAGCTGCCTTCTGTAAGCAGTGCATGACATGTGGAGACCAGGAAAGAGGGAGACTGCAAATGATTCTACCTAGTTCCAGGGTGGACATGCTGAACAACCAAACCTTATCTAGTGACCATGAAGGTTAATTTTAGGTGTCAACTTGACTGGGCTACAGGGTGCCCAGATGTCTGGTTAAATATTATTTCTGATGTGTCTATGAGGGAGTTTCCAGATAACATTAACATTTGGATTGGTAGCCTGAGTAAAGATTGGTCTCCTCCGTGAGGGTGTCATTCAATCCAAAAAGAGACAGAATAGAATATGACTGAATAAAAAAGAATTCTCTCTCTGTGACATCAGTCTTTTTCTGCCTTCAGACTAGACTCAGACTGGAACTTAAAACATTGGATCTCCTGAGTCTATAATTCTCAACTTTCATAATTACATAAGCCAATTCCTTATAATAGATCTCTATATCTTTATGTATATACACACAAAAAAATTGACTATGTTTTCTGGAGAACCCAAATATTATATAATTATATTGAAAAAACTGTGGGACAATGGGAAAATTATTTATCTTTCCTAAGCCTCAGTGTCCTCTTTTATACAGTGGAGACATAGTATCTGCCACACATGTAAAAGTGTTGGAGGATTAAAAGATAGTTAGCACTTTGTGTTGAGTTCCTAGGAAGAGCTCAATAAAACACAGATTTTGAAAAGAGGTTTACAAAGCACATTCAAATACACAGTGCATTTTCAAAGCATTTCTTCAGGGTCTGTGGAGTCAGGAAACTATCTATACCTCTGTTAGAGTATTGCCTTGTGCCTCACTGACAGGGAACTGCTAGCTGAATCTGTAACACGCAGGTCTCTTCTGCCTTCAAATTCTGGTTCTCTTCTTGCTAGACAAGTGTTTCTCAAAGTGTCGTCTTCACACACACTAGAATTACCTGTAGATTTACATGTAGAACAAATATGCAGATTCTTGAATCCCATCCAGACCCACTGAATCAGAATACTTTGGCAAGGAGCCAGGGAATTTGCATTTTTAACAGGCTCCCTGGGTGACTCTAATGCAATTAAAGTTTGAGAGCCTCTGCCTTGTGCCCTGCTGAGTCCCCTCACTCCACACAGACATAATTAAGCCTCTTAATTACACTTTTTGCCAAGAATTAACAGAGTCTTAATTATCTGAGAACACTGAGTGACAATAAGAGGCAAGAGATAGTTTGGTTTTTATTCAAACTGAAGGCGAAATTTGAACATCAATGACAGTAGCCATCTCCTGATGTAACTGGGAGCTCACTAGTGAGAATACCATGGTCATTCTGGATAGCTTTCTCCATTCTAGATGGATCCATGTAAGCAAAATGGAGCTCACCATCTTAATTCTGTAGACCTCTAAGGAATTTCATACATAGATTTTTGTCAAGCTTAGTTTTTCCCACATGAAAAAGGACATCACCCTTGAAGTAGTATCCATTTGGGTGTGTGTGGATCTAATTAAGAATCTTGTTATTTTCTAATATTCCTACCTATAAGTCTGACACTAACTATATAAGAACTCTCCCCGCTGGTGAGTAAGTCTAGTTTCACCTGTCATTCATTTCAGTGTTCATTCAGTGCCTATTTGTGGACGATTGTGGACCATACCAATTTACCAGCACGGAAATAGAGGTCCAGTTGCTCTCTCCTTTGAATAGGGTCAAGACTGAAAATATGGTGTCTAATTCTGACTGTGGGTCTCAGGGACATTTTCTGTTCTTCCTTAATCTCCATTACTGCCTAGTGTCTGTTGGTCTTCACTCCAGGCCTGGAGATACAGCTGGACAAGAGTGGAAATTGGTTTCCTTGAGTCCTATTCTAACAAAGCCCTGGATCTTTCCAGAGGTGAAGCACCTCGTGGTTTACGTGGAATAATTCCTCTCCCCAGCTAGTCGCTGCTTGAATCTTTCACCACATCATCTCATCACAACAGAGGCATGGGGCCTTGAGAAGGATGCAGGGGTTCCTGGGAGGTAGAACATCATAGCCATTGGTCCATTACTTGATTTGTGCATTTCAGTGATTTCAGTGAACCATTTTGGTTGAATAAATAAATTGCCATTATGGTTTAGATATGAAGTGTCCCCCAAAGCTCACGTATGAAACAATACAAGAATTCTCAGAGGTGAAATGATTAGATTATGAGAGGTGCAAGCTACTTAGTGGTTTTATCCATTTCATCCCCATGGCCGTGGAATTTATCACCACGCTCAGCCACACAGGCACTCAGATGCTGCTGCAGCCATGGTGCCATGAAACTTGGCTACTACTCAAGATGATGGCATACCTTGGTGTCAACCGTATAATGCTGGTTCTGCAGGAATGCAGGATGTTGGAGTTAGGTGGTCATGGAGGCTTCCACTGAGATTTCAAAGGGAGATCTGGAAAGCTAGGCAAAGTGTGGCAGGGTCACAGTTCCTGTAAGCTGTCCTCAAGAGGGCAATGCAGGAGGATGTGGGAAGGAAGCTAAAGTTGCAGTGGAGACCTTGTGATTAAGAGATGCCATTAACATGGGATATTTGCTGAAGAAAGCTGCAGGAATCAAGCAGAAACAAGCCAAAAGAGCATCCATGTGGGCTGTAACCAACAAGGCCATAGGGGCAGAGCTACACAAGCCCTTTGGAAAGAACATTATGGTGCCACATGACCCAGATGCCGGAAGCAGAGCTACAGGACTTGCTTGCCAGCTGGAACTGGGTATTGCTTTTGTCCCATCTCTTCTTTATATGCCCGTTTCTCCCTTTTGGAATGGAAATGTTTACTCTGTGTCATTATATATTGGATATATGTAATTTGATCATTACAGGAGAAAACGTCCATGAGTTTGCCTTGAGACTCAGAGGAGATTCTGAACTTGGACTTTTGGGTAGGGTTGAAACTGTTAAGACTATGGGGGGAGCTGGGATTGTGGTTCAGTGGTAGAGCACTCACCTAGCACATACGAGGCCTTGGGTTCGATCCTCAGCACCACATAAAAATAAATAAAATAAAGATATTGTGTCCAGCTACAACTAAAATAAATAAATAAATATTAAAGACTATGGGGACTCTTGGAAATGATCTAAATGTATTTTGCATTTGTGAGATGGGCATGAGCTTTTAGGGACCAGGGCAAAATGCTATGGTTTAGATATGAAGTGTCCCCCAAAAGCTCATGTGTGAGAGAGAATACAAGAATTTTTCAGAAGTGAGTGATTAGATTATGAGAAGTGTAACCTAATCTGTGGAATCATCCACTAACATGGATTAACTCAGTGGTAACTGTAGGCAGGTAGGGTTGAGGAGGTAGGTCACTAAGGGAATGCCTTAGGGATATATATTTTATCCCACTCTCTCGGCTTCCTGGTTGCCATGTCCTGAACTGCTTTACTCTGCTGTATGTTTCCACCATGATGTTCTGTCTCATGTCAGGTCTGTAGCTAGGAAGTTGGCCAACTTCGGACTGAACCTGTGAACCTGTGAGCCAAAATGAATTTTTCCTCCTCTACATTGTTCTTGTCAGGTCTTTTGGTCACAGCAGCAAGAAGCTAACTAAAACATTCACCATGAAAACCTCTTTAAGAATGGGAAAGAGACACACTCATTTAGAGGAGAGCTGGGAAGAAAGAGAAAGTCACTGAGCTTTCTAGACACGATTGCAGGCTGGAGCCAGGTGAAGGACGATGGAATGGCATCAGAACAGAAGCTTCATAAGGAAGCTGGAGACATTATTTTAAATCAAATAATTCTTCTGATATCTGCCTATGTTCTTGCTGTTTCTACTGATTCTTCTCCCCAAGGCTGAACAACCTTGTGGTTCTTATGATGGCAGGAATTGCTGAAATAGGAAAACTCTTATCCCTGGATTATTGGCATTTTTTTTTTTCATTCAAGACCTTAGTTATTACCATGGCTTGAATGTCTACATCAGAACTCATGTGGAATTCTCATTGTGATGTATTAAGAGGTGGGACTTTAAAAATGGAATGGATTAGTGATTAGTAATTAATGGATTAATCCAATGATGGATTAACAGATTAATGAGTTAATAGGTCATCTCAGCTGAATATTCAAGCAGACCCTCTGCAGGGCTCTGGAGCTCTTTCTCCATGCAGTAGAGCCTTCTGTGGACTCCAATGGTTGTATTCTCCCTGGACTCTCAGCTACATCTCCTTTACTGAAGGGGTACACCCAACTCTGCCTTGTTCTCTCTTACTGCAACTCATCCGAGAAACTCTCGCCAAACAAAAAACTGGGGAACTTCAAGACTCACTGACTTGTTTCCCTTCATTTAAGGATCAATTAATTGCCAGATATTTAATATCTAGAAGACCCTTGTTTCAAGTATTTGTTTCTTGGTTGTTTCACATAGGAAAACAAATATATGTCTTCTAACTCCATTTGGTTAAAAGTGGAAGTTTGTAAGACATTGTATTTAAATTTAAAATATTTAAAAGAATGGAACCGAATGGAATCCTAATGTTAAGTGAAATAGGCCAGGCACAGAAAGACAAGTACCACGTGATCTCACTAACAAGAACTGATGGCATAGAAGTTGAGAATAGAATGGTGGTTAGCAGAGGCTGAAGAGAATGGGAAGATGGAGTTATGAGGAGACAGTGGTCAATGAATACTAAGAGTTAGATAAGAGTAAGTTAGATAGGAGTATAGATAATGATAATGTGCTATATATTTTTTAAAAGATGAAAAAAAGATTTTGAATGTTTTTACCATGAAGAAATTATAAATTATTTGAAGAGACAGAAATCTTTGGCCTGATTTAAATATTATATAATGTGTACATGTATTGAAACATCACATTGTATTCCAGAAATATGCACAAGTTTTATGCTTTATGTGTCAGTTAAAATTTTTAAAAACTTACATTTTGAAATACAACAAAAAGAACCAAAGATCACATATATTGACTAAATTAATAAATACAAATTGGTTTGACTCACCTAAAAACAGGAATTCTCCTCAGTTTCTACTAACCACCATTCAATTCTCAACTTCTGTAGATTCGCCATGTTAGTGAGATTATGTGATACTTGCATTTCTGATGGATTAAGAAAGGAAAATTCAAATCGCTACTATTTATAAGACAGTTAAAATAAAAGGTTCAGAAAGTTCAAAATAAAAATTGTGAATGTCAATATGCTAGGTACACATAGATGAGAAGAAAGCAGGGTTTATGCTCTGGGGCAGACATGTCGGGGCCTGGCTCATATCTCCTCATTCTTTGTACTTTGCTGCATACCAGCCTAAAGTTCCTCTTCCAGCTCCTTATTTTTTTCCCCATGGTGACTTTCTCAGGCAGTCAGAGTCTTCTTTTGTTCCCTATGTGGTAGACTAGACTTGCTGAAGAATTAATATCCCCTGAGTAGTCCACAGCTGAGTGATGGAAGATGGCGTACAAGTACTCCAGCTCCCTCACTGCTGGACAGAATCACCCTGAGACATTCGAATTCCACAATAGGTGGAGCTCCCAAGGGAAATAAAGCTCCCTTGGTTCCTAGGAGCAAACAGCTTTACAATGTACTATTTCTGGGTTTTCCATCCTTCCCTGACTCATTTTCTTATCTGCTTACTAGTGCTTTTTTCATTTTCTAGATAAACCACTTGCATTTGAATCCTTGTCTCAAGATCTACTCCAAAGAAACCCAAAGTGAGAAGATATCAGAAAACACAGAATGCAGCCCCCCAAAACAAAACACAACAAATACATGCATCAATAATGCTACAGATTAAAATTTGTACAGAAAATACCATCTTTATGAATGCTTATGTATTAAATACCAGAGCAATAACTTTTATGAAGCAGAAACTTGAGGAGATGCAAGGAGAAATAGATTGAAACACATTCAAACAGGAAACATTTCCTCAGTCATAGACAAAACATTTAATAAGGATATAAAATACCAAACCACCAAATCAGTAGGTTATTTTGTCACTATACATGGGATTCTGAAACCAGCTTACAGAAAACACATCTTCTCCCACATGCAAACTGAAGTTTCTCAAAAATTGACGGTATTTTAAGGCACAAGAAAGATCTTACGTACCTCAAAAATAAACTACTGACAGCACCTATGACCACCATACAGTAAATTAAAAGTTAATAACAATTTTTAAAGGCCTTCCAATAATTTAAAAGCAAGTTCAAAGCAATAAAACTCCCTTGAAGCAGTAAGAAAGGGCAATTGCAGGGCTCACTTTGCTTGCTTGCTTTTTCCCTCCCCTGTCCCCTCTTTCTTCCAGGGATTGAAACCAGGGGTGCTTAACCACTATCCACATCCCCATACTTTTTTATGTTTTATTTTGAGACAGGATCTCACTTCATTGCTTAGGGTCTTGCTATGTGGCTGAGGCTGGCTTTGAACTTGCAATCCTCCTGCCTCAGCCTCCCAAGTTGCTCAGATTGCAGGTACGTGCCGCTGTGCCAGGCTTGTTTTCTTTCTTTGTTTCGTCAAGCAACTGTTGGTTATTAAACAGTCCTTGGTTCAAAGAGGAAAAGCAATACTAAATTTCAAAACTTCTAGAAAATAGACATTATGGAAACACAGTACATCAGAATCTGAAATTAACTGTAGTAAATACTTATTTTACTAAAAATAAAATACATTAATAAATTGCCAAGTCAAAATGCTAGAAAAATATTAACAAAATAAACTGAAAGAAAGAAGAAATCAATAATAATATAAGCAGATTAACAAAGGAGAAACCCAGAGCAGATTAACAAGAAAATGTGAAACTTATTCTTTGCAAACAACAGACAGCTTTAATAAAATAAATGCAGAGAAACCACAAGTACATAAACAAGCGTTGACAAGAAAAATAACTACCAAAAGAGAAGAAATAAAAAAGAAGTCCTACATTTAAGCCAAATGTTCTGCAAATCAATTTTATAACTAGATAAATTGGGTACCTTTTTAGGAAAATAGAATTTCTTAAAGTTGATCCCAGGAGAGACAGAAAGTATTATCAGGACCAATTCCTATAGAAGTGGAGGAGGTTGTAAAAAGATCCCTTGTAAATGAGTACCATGACCAGATGTTTTCTTAGAAAAAATTGACCAAATCACTAAAAACCAGAAAATTCCAGGGCTTCCTAAAAGGTCTTTTAAAAGGAAAGACATGAAATGGAATGGATTCCCAACCTCAACAAATCTAATGTGAAAAAGTAATAGAGCAGCTCACCTAAATATGAGTTAATTGTGACCTAATGATGTTTACTCCAGAAAGAAAAAGGTGATTCAATACTGGGAATCTATGTTTCAATATATTGAAAGTCTGTTGAGCTGAGTTTGGTGGCACATGTTGGTAATTCCAGCTACTTGGGAGGCTGAGGCAGGAAGGTAGCAAGTTCCAGGTCAGCCTGGGAACTCTGTGAGATCCCATGCCAAAATTTTAAAAAATTAAAAATTTAGTTTAAAAAATTAAACTAAAAGGTCTAGGACATAGATCAGTGGGAAAGCACTTGCCTAGCATCTTTGAGGTCCTGTGTTCAAATCCCCAATATTAGAAAAAGTCTAATGAGAAAAATCCTATTATCAATTCGATAGATGTTAGAAAAGCACTTAACAAAATTTATGTTCACCATGATTTAAAAAAAAACTTAATAAAAGAAAATGAATAGATTCTTTCTTAAAAATTATATAACATATCAAGAGTCACCTTCCTATAATGCGGAAACCTTAGAGATAGTTCCTTCCTAGAACTGAAAAAGAAGAAGGAGAAAGGGAGGGAACAGGAAGAGGTATTATCTGTGACAAGGTGGTGGTGGTGGCAACAAGTATGTCCACAATCTCCACTACTATTTAACTTGGTATTAGAGGCTTTCAAACAATGCAATTAGAAGCACAAGGATTAGAAGGGAAGAAATAAAATTACCTCTATTTACAAATGGTATCATTGCAAATCTGCAAAACCAAAAGAATTGATGCTTTTGGTCTCAATACTTATGTAAACAATAAAATGACTTACCATTACATTAATAATCTTCATATATATAAAAAACTGTTAGCAGATATGCTAGAATAACAAATAAGAATAATTATGGGGCTGGCATTGTGGCTCAGTGGTAGAATGCTCACCTAGCATGAGCGAGGCCCTGGGTTAGATCCTCAGAACCACATAAAAATAAATAAATTAGTTAAAGATACTGTATCCAACTACAACTAAAAAATAAATATTTAAAAAAAGAATAATTATAACAGCAAACATTTAATAAAATGGTTAGAAGGAATGATTTTTTTAAAATAAAAACCTGGGGGGGAAGGAAGATGGCGGCGAGGGGAGTGCATTACCCCCGTGTGCTGCTTCACTGTGTGGGAGTATGACAAGTCAGGACGGCTAAAGGATATCTTGTTAGGAATTTCCAGCAATAGTGGGGTGCGCCGGAACCTGGAGGAAGGATTTCCATCGCACGAGGATCGGCTACGGGGACTCAAACGCGAGAGGTTTGTTGCACGGAGGGTAAAACTGCTTATTCAGCAAATCGCCCCGCGGCTAGAGTCTGCAACGCGCGCTGGGATAGAGACGCAGGGTTACAGTGCTGCAGTTTCTGCCAGACGCGCAAGCACCGCACTCAGGGCTGAATTCTGGGTTCGAGACGGGGGAAGGAAGCGGTCCATCTCGGTTCTCCACACCGGTCAGACCACAGAGGAGGCCAGCAGCCACCATGTTGGTAAACTGACGTCACCATACCTGTTTTTGACTGACTGCAGCTCATTCAGCCATAGAACAGGTAATTTCAGGCTGCAATTCGCCTGTGGCTCGCAGACAGATTGCTAGGGTTCAGCGCCTGGGTGCTTCTTAAAATCTGATCTTATCGGAGTGAACACCGAGCGCGGGGCGGCCGAGTTCCGGCTCCCGGAACCGTCCCGGAACCGCCCTGGCTCAGGGCTGCGGAGCCCGCGGAGGCTGCTTCTTGGACCCTGCTACTATCAGAGCATACACCAAGCACTAAGAAGCCGAATTCCGGCTCCCGGAACTGAGCCCGCGGGGGCTGCTTCTTGGAGCTTACACTTATAGGAGCTTACACCGAGCACGGAGTGGCCGAGTTCCGGCTCCCGGAACTTCCCTGGACCGGGGCTAGGAGCCCGCGGAAACTGCGTCTCGGTCCGGGTCCTGCTGAGGGCCGGTCAGGACTCACCCGTTGCTTGGGTTGCCCGGCAAGGGGAACGAAATGCTGCCATTCGCATAGGATAACAACATGGCAGAGATCTGATGTCAGCAGAAAGCGGTGGAGGAGAGATCTTCATCAATACCAGCGGTGACATAAGCAGTTGGTCTCCTGGTAAGGGGGGTGAGGCTCTGTCACCCGAGTCTCCTCAATTTGTCCTCGAGCCAGAGGGAAGGAGCCGGGCCGCCGCCAGCCCCCGGAGCAGGCCCAGCGGCTCGCCAGCGTGGTGACCGCGTGACCCCAATTGGAGAGGGGGCGGAGCGGAGCTGCCACCCACACCCGCCAGGTGGGCAGACCCACGACCCAGTAGTACATGGGCGTGGTAGGAGGGGCAGGGCAGAGCCGCCCTTCGCGCTTGCAAGGTAAACAGACCTGTGACAGCCTGGCGGGTCAGGCCCAGTGGCCTGCCAGTGTGGTACACACGTCACCCCAACTCGAGTAGGGGCAGAGCAGATCCTTCTCCCATGCCCGGATCAGGCCCTGCCGGTGTGGTGGTCACGTGACCCCAATTGGAGCGGGGGCGGAGCGGAACCGCCACCCGTGCCCGCAGGGTGAGCAGACCAGTGATCAACCTGCAGATCAGGCCCAGGGGTCCGCAGGCGTGGTAGGAGGGGCAGGGCAGATCCGCCGCCCGCGCCTTCAAGGTAGGCAGACCTACAACAGACCGGCGGATCAGGCCCAGGAGCCTGCCGGCGTGGTACAAACACCACCCTAATTGGAGTAGTGACAGAGCAGAGTCGCCTCCCTTGCCAGGAACAGACCCAGCGTCCTGCAGGCGGGGTAGTCACGACACCCCAATTGGAGTAGGGGCAGAGCAGAGCCCCCACCCGTGCCCGAAAGGTGGGCAGATCTGCGACCGACCAGCGGGACAGGCCCAGTGGCCTGCTGGTACGACAGACACGTCACCCCATTTGGAGTAGGGGCAGAGTAGACCGCCGCCCGCGCCTGCAGGGTAGGCAAACCTGCAACCGACTGGCGGATCAGGCCCGGTGGCCTGCCGGCGTGGTACACTTGTCACCCCAATTGGAGTAGGGGCAGAACAGAGCCGCCACCAGCTCCCAGAACAGGCCCAGTGACCTGCCGGCGTGGTAGCCACGACACCCCAATTGGAATAAGGAGAGAGCAGAGCCGCCGCCCGCACCTGCAGGAAAGATACGCAAGCAGTATGAAAAGACAAGGAAAGAAAGGACCACAAGCAATGCAGGTCAACGCAACTTTAGAAGAGGTAACAGCTGCAGCAGATGGAATGTCAGATAAAGAATTCAGGATATACATGCTTCAGATGATCTGGAGTATCAAGGAAGACATTAAACAGCAAAATCAGACAATGAAAGATCACTTCGACAACGAATTACGCAAACAAATCCAGGAAGCAAAGGATCAACTATACAGGGAGATAGAGGTTATAAAAAACAAACAAACAGAAATCGTGGAAATGCAGGAAGCAATAAACCAACTTAAAAACTCAATTGAAAATACTACCAGCAGAGTAGAACACTTAGAAGATAGAACATCAGACAATGAAGACAAATTATTTCAACTTGACTAGAACATAGACAGCTCAGCAAGACTGTTAAGAAACCATGAGCAGAACATCCAAGAAATATGGGATAACATTAAGAGACCAAACTTAAGAGTCATTGGGATACAGGAAGGTACAGAGCTCCAAACCAAAGGAATGAGCAGTCTATTCAATGAAATAATACAAGAAAACTTCCCAGACTTGAAGAATGAGACAGAATCCCAAATCCTAGAAGCCTACAGGACGCCGAATGTGCAAAATCATAAGAGATCCACACCTAGACACATTATAATGAAGATGCCCAACATACAGAATAAGGAGAGAATTTTAAAAGCTACAAGAGAAAGGAAGCAGATTACATTTAGGGGTAAGCCAATCAGGATAACAGCTGATCTTTCAACACAGACTCTGAAAGCTAGAAGATCCTGGAATAACATATTTCAAACACTGAAAGAAAATGGGTTCCAACCAAGAATTGTGTATCCAGCGAAATTAAGCTTCAGGATGGAGAATGAAATTAAAACCTTCCACGATAAACAAAAGTTTAAAGAATTCGCAGCTAGAAAACCATCTCTTCAAAACATCCTCGACAAAGCATTACAGGAAGAGGAAATGGAAAATAACAATGAAAACCAACAGTGGGAGGTAGGACAGTAAAGGGGGGGGGAAATAATCAAAGAGGAAAACAAACAATGTTTAGTAACAGAAATAAACAAATATGGCTGGAAGAACAACCCATATCTCAATAATAACCCTAAATATTAATGGCTTAAACTCACCAATTAAGAGACACAGGCTAGTAGAATGGATCACAAAACAAGACCCAACAATATGCTGCCTACAGGAGACGCATTTGATAGGAAAAGACATACATAGGCTGAAGGTGAAAGGTTGGGAAAAATCATATCACTCATATGGACTTCGGAAACAAGCAGGCGTGTCCATACTCATATCAAATAAAATATATTTCAAGCCAAAGTTAATCAAAAGAGATAAAGAGGGACACTACATACTGCTTAAGGGAACCATACACCAACAAGACATAACAATCATAAATATTTATGCCCCAAACAATGGTGCAGCTATGTTCGTCAAACAAACTCTTCTCAAGTTCAAGAGTCTAATAGACCACCACACCATAATCATGGGAGACTTCAATACACCTCTCTCACCACTGGACAGATCTTCCAAACAAAAGTTGAAAAAGGAAACTATAGAACTCAATAACACTATTAATAACCTAGACCTAATTGACATATATAGAGTATACCACCCAACATCAAGCAGTTACACTTTTTTCTCAGCAGCACATGGATCCTTCTCAAAAATAGATCATATATTATGTCACAGGGCAACTCTTAGACAATATAAAGGAGTAGAGATAATACCATGCATCTTATCTGATCATAATGGAATGAAACTGAAAATCAACGATAAAAGAAGGAAGGAAAAAGCATACATCAATTGGAGAATGAACAATAGGTTACTGAATGATCAATGGGTTATAGAAGACATCAAGGAGGAAATTAAAAAATTCTTAGAGATAAATGAAAACACAGACACAACATATCGGAATCTATGGGACACATTGAAAGCAGTTCTAAGAGGAAAATTCATTGCTTGGAGTTCATTCCTTAAAAAAAGAAAAAACCAACAAATAAATGATCTCATACTTCATCTCAAAATCCTTGAAAAAGAAGAGCAAAACAACAGCAAAAGAAGTAGAAGGCAAGAAATAATTAAAATCAGAGCTGAAATTAATGAAATCGAAACAAAAGAAACAATTGAAAAAATTGACAAAACTAAAAGTTGGTTCTTTGAAAAAATAAACAAAATCGACAGACCCTTAGCGATGCTAGCGAAGAGAAGAAGAGAGAGAACTCAAATTACTAGCATACGGGATGAAAAAGGCAATATCACAACAGACACTTCAGAAATACAGAAGATAATCAAAAACTATTTTGAATCCTTATACTCCAATAAATTAGAAGATAGTGAAGGCATAGATAAATTTCTTAAGTCATATGATCTGCCCAGATTGAGTCAGGAGGATATAGAAAACCTAAACAGACCAATATCAATTGAGGAAATAGAAGAAACCATCAAAAGACTACCAACTAAGAAAAGCCCAGGACCGGATGGGTATACAGCAGAATTTTACAAAACCTTTAAAGAAGAACTAATACCAATACTTTTCAAGCTACTTCAGGAAACAGAAAAAGAGGGAGAACTTCCAAATTCATTCTATGAGGCCAACATCACCCTGATACCTAAACCAGACAAAGACACTTCAAAGAAAGAAAACTACAGACCAATATCTCTAATGAACCTAGATGCAAAAATCCTCAACAAAATTCTGGCGAATCGGATACAAAAACATATCAAAAAATAAGAACCATATGATCATCTCGATAGATGCGGAAAAAGCATTCGACAAAGTACAGCATCCCTTTATGTTCAAAACTCTAGAAAAACTAGGGATAACAGGAACATACCTCAATATTGTAAAAGCAATCTATGCTAAGCCTCAGGCTAGCATCATTCTGAATGGAGAAAAATTGAAGGCATTCCCTCTAAAATCTGGAACAAGACGGGGATGCCCTCTCTCTCCACTTCTCTTCAACATAGTTCTCGAAACACTGGCCAGAGCAATTAGACAGACGAAAGAAATTAAAGGCATAAAAATAGGAAAAGAAGAAATTAAATTATCACTATTTGCAGATGATATGATTCTATATCTAGCAGACCCAAAAGGCTCTACAAAGAAACTATTAGAGCTAATAAATGAATTCAGCAAAGTGGCAGGATTTAAAATCAACACGCATAAATCAAAGGCATTCCTGTATATCAGCGACAAATCCTCTGAAATGGAAATGAGGACAACCACTCCATTCAAAATATCTTCAAAAAAAATAAAATACTTGGGAATCAACCTAACAAAAGAGGTGAAAGACTTATACAATGAAAACTACAGAACCCTAAAGAGAGAAATAGAAGAAGATCTTAGAAGATGGAAAAATATACCCTGTTCATGGATAGGCAGAACTAACATCATCAAAATGGCGATATTACCAAAAGTTCTCTATAGGTTTAATGCAATGCCAATCAAAATCCCAATGGCATTTCTTGTAGAAATAGAGAAAGCAATCATGAAATTCATATGGAAAAATAAAAGACCCAGAATAGCAAAAACAATGCTAAGCAAGAAGTGTGAATCAGGCGGTATAGCGATACCAGACTTCAAACTATACTACAGAGCAATAGTAACAAAAACAGCATGGTACTGGTACCAAAACAGGCGGGTGGACCAATGGTACAGAATAGAGGACACAGAAACCAATCCACAAAACTACAACTATCTTATATTTGATAAAGGGGCTAAAAGCATGCAATGGAGGAAGGATAGCATCTTCAACAAATGGTGCTGGGAAAACTGGAAATCCATATGCAACAAAATGAAACTGAATCCCTTTCTCTCGCCATGCACAAAAGTGAATTCAAAATGGATCAAGGAGCTTGATATCAAATCAGAGACGCGCTGTCTGATAGAAGAAAAAGTTGGCTACGATCTACATTCGGTGGGGTCGGGCTCCAAATTCCTCAATAGGACACCCATAGCACAAAAGTTAATAACTAGAATCAACAAATGGGACTTACTCAAACTAAAAAGTTTTTTCTCAGCAAAAGAAACAATAAGAGAGGTAAATAGGGAGCCTACATCCTGGGAACAAATCTTTACTCCTCACACTTCAGATAGAGCCCTAATATCCAGAGTATACAAAGAACTCAAAAAATTAGACAATAAGAGAACAAACAACCCAATCAACAAATGGGCCAAGGACCTGAACAGACACTTCTCAGAGGAGGACATACAGTCAATCAACAAGTACATGAAAAAATGCTCAACATCTCTAGCTGTCAGAGAAATGCAAATCAAAACCACCCTAAGATACCATCTCACTCCAGTAAGATTGGCAGCCATTAGGAAGTCAAACAACAACAAGTGCTGGCGAGGATGTGGGGAAAAGGGTACACTTGTACATTGCTGGTGGGACTGCAGATTGGTGCAGCCAATTTGGAAAGCAGTATGGAGATTTCTTGGAAAGCTGGGAATGGAGCCACCATTTGACCCAGCTATTCCCCTTCTTGGTCTATTCCCTAAAGACCTAAAAAGAGCATGCTACAGGGACACTGCTACATCGATGTTCATAGCAGCACAGTTCACAATAGCAAGACTGTGGAACCAACCTAGATGCCCTTCAATAGACGAATGGATAAAAAAAATGTGGCATTTATACACAATGGAGTATTACTCTGCATTAAAAAATGACAAAATCATAGAATTTACAGGGAAATGGATGGCATTAGAGCAGATTATGCTAAGTGAAGCTAGCCAATCCCTAAAAAACAAATGCCAAATGTCTTCTTTGATATAAGGAAAGTAACTAAGAACAGAGTAGGGACGAAGAACAGGAGAAGAAGATTAACATTTAACAGGGATGAGAGGTGGGAGGGAAAGGGAGAGAGAAGGGAAATTGCACGGTAATGGAAGGAGACCCTCAGGGTTATACAGTGGAGGGGGTAGAGAGAGAGGAGGGGAGGGGAGGGGAGAGGTGGGGAGGGGGGAGGGTGGATGATGGGAAAGGCAGCGGAGCACAACAGACACTAGTATGGCAATTTGTAAATCAATGGATGTGTAACTGATATGAATCTGCAATCTGTGTATGGGGTGAAGGTGGGAGTTCATAACCCACTTGAATCAAAGTGTGGAATATGATATGTCAAGAAATTTGTAATGTTTTGAACAACCCACAATAAAAAATTAAAAATAAATAAATAAAAATAAAATAAAAACCTGTATGAAGGAATCTATAAAATAAAAATAGACTTAGGCAAATGAATATCTATATACATATGTATCTACATATATGTATATTATAATTTTTTCTAAAATTTAATTTATAATTTGTTGGTATCATAATAAGTTGAGCAAGTTGATTTAAAACTTGATTTTCAAGAATAAATGATTTAGCTTAGTCAGGAAACTCTGAAATGAAGGGCTCTTTTGGAGGACTAGACTCTCAATATATTGAAAGATATTAATAATTAGTAACTAACTTTATAATTAAAACAATGTGTCTGAGGAAATATTTGCAGATCATCCATATTATTAAGGACTTATGTCCAGAATATACAAATAGCTCTCAAACTGGGGATGTAGCTCGGTGATAGAATGTTTGCCTAGCATGTTTGATGCCCTGAGTTTAATCCACAGCACAGAAAAAATAAAGTAGACCAAAAATTTGAATAGAACTGAATCAAAGATGTGTAAGTGGCAAATGAGCACTTAAAAATCTCCACATTATTAGTTATTATAAAAAAGCAAATCAAAACCAAAATGAGATGCCATTACACACCTATTATAATGGCTAAAATTTTAAAAGTCTAACTATGATTGTTAAATATATGTAGAAACTTGGCTGGGCCATGGGGCTTGGAAAGTCAGTATTCTAGATATTTCTGTGGGGGTATTTTTGGATGAGACTAATATTTAAATTGGGGAATTTTGAGTAAAACAGATTGTCCTCCCCAATGTGAGTGGGACTCATCTCAGCAGGAGAAGGTCTGAAGAGAACAGAAGCCTGACTTCTACTCAGTAAGAGGGAATTCCACAGAAGACAACCAAAGAGAGAGAAAAAATTTGGAAATGAATAAAATTGCATGTGGTCATTTAGAGATTTGTCAAGAGAGGAAAAAAATGAACAGATAAAGTTATTCTTTGTTTTTATAAAACAAAATGAAGCATTTGGGTAATGGATTAGCTTAAAGATGAGAGAGGGGGAGGTGTCCAGAAAGCCTCTTGGTTTTTTGGCTCATGTGGTGGTTGGCATGGCAAAAGGGGACATACGTTTAGCGCTACCTAGAACCCATTCTTAGTTACCTTTGGAATATGGGAATGTGAAAAAAACAAAACAAAACAAAAAAAAAAAACTCTTTTATCATAGTTACCAAAAAAAAAAAATGCAATAAAAGTCAACATAATGCAATCTGTAATAGTTTTGTGTTTTTATATGGACACTGGCAAATCTCATAGCTTCTAAGTTTATGATACTTTATTTACCTGATATATGGCCACTGACCCGGATTCCTGTTAGGGTCATGCACAGGGTATTGGGAGCTTTGTGCCCATGTTCGGTTTCTAGAACTGTCCAGGGTCCTCTGCATCAGCTCCATCTTGGAATTAATCTGGAAGACCTTCTCCCCTTAACCCTAGACAGCCTGTCAATTAGTACTTCTCTCAATTCCTTGGATTGCCAGTGGTGACTTCCCAATGGCTTATTTTCTCATGCTTGCTCTAGTCAGAGAGATGTTTCTGAACCAATCCTGTTACTTCCTTCTCAGAAACTCATGACTTCAAGATGAAGTTCCAAAGTATCAGTTTTCTTCTCTGAAGATTTATTTTCTGGAAATTTCTATCTGGTTTTATTTTTTTCTGTCTTTGCTAAACACTCTGTCTGTACAGAATGACTCACTAACCCCTTCTCATTCTCTGGCCATCAACGCAGTTGCCACTTTCTCTGGATGTTCTCTTGACACCCTAGCTGGAGTTTGGGACCTATGCTCTAGGCATCTATCCCACTCTGCATTTGCCCATCTCTCTTCCCCTCGCCAGCTCCCTGTGAGGAGGGCCTCTGGGTCAGACATGACTGCTCTGCAGTATGGAACCGGCCTCTGGGCAAAGAGCCTTTGGTTGGTTGTTGAAATTAAAAGGAAAGAAGGACACAGTTCCATTGATACCCCATATGTGTGTGTGAGACTTTGTTTAAATAAATATTTCCCTGTCATTCTCAAACCCTCCTAAGGGTCCCAAAGTTGATATATTTGACATGTGGCTATGAAATTACTACTTGGAAATTTATGGTGCTTAATTCATATTTCTGTCATTTTCTAGCCTGGTCCATAGAAATCCCACCTTACTGGTGAAAATTTGTAATTAATCTATTCTAATTTCTTAAACATTTAGTTTTTCTTTTAGCTGGGTTGTGTCAGGTCCTTTAGAGGAATAAAGTATCTTGTTAAAACATCATCATTAAGTATCTGTTGAGTTTCTTAGCCCATTTATTGATTGGGTTATTGGTTTTAGGGTGTTAAGTTTTTTGAGTTCTTTATGTATCCTGGAGATTAGTGCCCTATCTGAGATGCATGTGGGAAAGATTTTTTCCCATCCTGTAGACTTTTTTCTTCACATTATTGATTGTTTCCTTTGCTGAGAAGCTTTTTTGTTTGAATCCATCCTATTTTTTGATTGTTAATTTTACTCCTTGAGATTTAGGAGTCTTGTTAAGGAAGTCAGGTCCTAGGCCCACATGATGAAGATTTGAACCTATTTTTTCTTCTATTAGGTGCAGGATCTCTATTCTAGTGCCTAAGTCTTTGATCCACTTTGACTTTATTTTTGTGCAGGGTAAGAGACAGAGGTTTAATTTCATTTTGCTACATATTAATTTCCAGTTTTCCCAGAACCATTTGTTAAATAGGCCTTCTTTTCTCCAGTGTATGATTTCAGCACCTTTGTCTAGTATGAAATAACCATATTTATGTGGGTTTGTCTCTGTGTCCTCTATTCTGTACCATTGGTCTACAAGTCTATTTTGGTGCCAAATACCATGCTGTTTTTGTTACTGTTGCTCTGTAGTATAATTTAAGTTCTGATATTCTGATGCCATCCGCTTCACTCTTCTTGCTAAGGATTGATTTGGTTATTCGGGGTCTATTATTTTTCCAAATAAATTTTATGATTACTTTTTTTCTAGTTCTATGAAGAATGTCATTGGGATTTTAATAGAAATTTCATTAAATCTGTATAACACTTTTGATAGTGTGGCCATTTTTGACAATATTCAGGCACTTCAAAAAAAATACAACTGATCAACCAACATGAAAAAAATATTCATCATCTCTAGCAATTAGAGAAATGCAAATCAAAGCTACTCTAAGATTACATCTTGCTCCAATCAGAATGGCAATTATCAAGAATACAAGCAAAAATAAATGTTGGTGAGGATATAGGGGAAAAGGTACACTTTACATTACTGGTGGGACTGCAAATTGGTACAACCACTATGGAAAGCAGTATGGAGATTCCTCAGAACACCTGCAATGGAACCACCATTTGACCCAGTTATCCTACTCCTTTGTTTATACCCAAAAGACTTAAAATCAGCATAAATAAGTGAAGTTAGCCAATCCCCAAAAAACAAATGCCAAATGTTTTCCTCTGATATGAGGGGGTTGACTCATAGTGGGGTAGGGAGGGGGAGCATGGGAGGATTCGATGAATTCTAGATAGGGCAGAGAGGTGGGAGGGAAAGGGAGGAGGCAGGGGATTAGCAAGGATGGTGGAATATGATGGACATTATTATCCAAAGTATGTGTATGAAGACACGAATTGGGTTTCAACATAATATGTATATAAACAGAGATATGAAAAATTGTGGTATATATGTGTAATAAAAATTGTAATGCAAAAAAAGGTACATGTATAAAGGCATGAATTGGCATGAACATACTCTATATACAAAGATATGAAAAATTTTACTCCATATGTGTAATAAGAATTGTAATGCATTCCGCTGTCATATATTTTAAAAAACTAAAATCAATAAAACTATTTAAAAATCAGCATAATACAATGATGCAATCACATCAATATATATAGGAGCTCAATTCACAATAGCTAAATTATGGAACCAACCTAGGTGCCCTTCAACAGATAAGTGGGTAAAAAAGTATGGTACATATACACAATGGAATATTACTCAGTCTTAACGAAGAATGAAATTATGGCCTTTGCAGGTAAATTAATGGAGTTGGAGAATATCATGCTAGGTGAAATAAGAGCAAAACTCCCCCAAACCAAAGGCCAAATGTTTTCTCTAATAAGTGGATGCTTATTAGATGGAGTAGGTAAGAATGAAGGAACTTTGGATTATGTGAGGGGAGTGGAATGAGATGGACATTTTTACCCTCTATGCATGTAAGATTACACTACTGGTGTGCCTCTGCGCCATGTACAGCCAAAGGAAGGAGAAGTTGTGCTCCATTTGGGTACAATGTGTCAAAATGCATTTACTGTCATGTATAACTAATTGGAATAGATTTAAAAATAAAATAAATTATCATTAAAACATGTGACTCTTTGTTTTTATCTTCACATTCAGACAAGGTTGCTAATTACAAGGTAAAACTGGAATAGTTTTGGCTTCCTTGAACACATGCATTATGTAGGAAGGGAAGTAAGTAAATGATGACTTTAACTTTTGGTAAATGAGGGGGTGAAGGCACATATCCTCCGTCATGATAATGCAAGAGGAAAAATGAAACTGGAAACTTCCAACTGGTACAAAGAAAGACCAAACACTGTTTTATTGAAAATTTCAAAATTCACACTGAATTTAGATATTCACTGGTATTAATTCAAAGTCATCTTTTCACCTTAAATCATTACTCTTATGATGATGTATTGAGGTTTTCTTTTTCTATCATTAGGCATTAGAAAGGATATTCTATTTGCCCTTCCAGAACATTTTTCTATCTTTCCTTGCTTTCTGCACCAGGGAGCTGACTATTATGGATTGCATCAACAGGTTCCATTGCTCTGTGAAATCTGGTTGCATCTGAACAACAGAAAACACTGGAAGGCACTGGAGGCAGGAAAAGAGCAAGTTGGGTATTTATTGTCAAGCCAGGCTATGGTCTGGCAGTGGCTGTGTCTCCATTTCAAAGGCCCATCTCTTGTCTATGAGACCCTCGTAAGTGTAGAACACTTGCCAGGTTGTGGTCCCTTTACCTTTCCTCATCCTTCATTATGATGGGGTAAAAGACTCTCTTGGTTGCCAGCTCTAGGTTTGTCATACCATCCCTTGATGGTTTCCTTAAACCCTGCCCAATGTTAGTCCGCTTTTCATCATTGTGACCATAATACTTGACAAGAACAATTTAGGGGAGAAAAAGGTTATTTAGTACTCATGATTTCAGACTTCAGTCCATGGTCAGCCAACTCCATTGCTTTGGGTCTGACATGTATGTATGTTCTGCCATGAGGCAGAACATCATGGAGGAAGGGCATGATAGAGGAAAGATGCTGACCACACAGAAGCCATGAAGAGGGGGTAGGGGAAGATAGAGAGGAAGACACCAGGGACAGATCTAGCCCAAAGCCATCTCATTGTGGTTGGATTAGCACTGCCACGATGATCAGCAGTATCAGTGACTTACTTCCTTCAATCATCCCCCAAGTGCCCACAGTTACTACCTAGTAGTCTATTTGAATTATTAATCACCAAATGGATTAATCCACTAATGAGGGCATAGCTCTTACAATCCAATCTTTTCCCCTCTGAACATTGCTGCATTGCCTAACACATGAGTTTTGGGCAGGGGGACATTCCAGAGCCAAATGATAACAGCAAATAATCCTAGCAGTAACATTTCCTCAGATCACCCATTTGAGTAAGTCATTTGTTTCAGGTACTGTGGCTGACATAGCATCAAAGATCTTCCTGCCTAGATAACACAATTGCAGAACAATAGGGTTTTAGAGATACTTTCAGTTCTCATTGCTTATAAGAAAGAAATTGGTGCTCACAGAGAAGAGGCAGCTTGTTGGACTCCATGTAATCATGGACAGCAAACTGGAGACTAGAAACCAGGGCTCTTGTCTTTTCAGACCAGTGCTCTCACCTTGATGCCAAAAGGCATGAATCAAATCACTGAACTCTCTTATTAGTATTAACTATGATCCCTATAACATTAATTAGTTTTTATTAAGGTCTCCTGGCATGGCAGTCATTGTGCTAAACGTGTACATTTATCATCTTCAGTTCCCCCAGTCTCATGATATGGTTCCTGTGTTTTTGCCAGTGCTAGGGATTAGGAAACCTGGGCGCTAAATTGTTTATCCCTGGCCTTGGGTGATGTGTGACAGCATAATTCCCACCTGGGCCTTTCTGAAAACAGTCATATTCAAAACACTGTGTAATTGTCTTTTGGCCAAGACCCATTATTTGGGCTGAATCCAAAACCAAAGCAATGTCCATGACTGAATGTCAAATGATGCCTAAAGCAAGACAGTGGTGTGAAGACAGAAAGGGGAGGAGTGTTCAGACTGTCCACAAGTGTCATGTTCCCTTATTAACACATTCTTTAGTGGTTCACCCAAGAGGAAATGGCCATCATGCCAGGACATACCATGCCAGAAACGCTGTCCTTCTCAGGCAGACACCCTGGGAAAACAGAGGCCAAGAACCGATGGGCACAAGAGCTATCAGGGGCCCCCCAGGAAGGCCCTAAGGTTGGGGCCAAACTAGAGCCCACAGTCAGAACTAGGAAGTTGTCAAGGTCATGGGAACCAGGAACCTAGGAACCCAATAGTACTTGGACATGATTCCACCCAAAGCTATCTCTCTTACCCAGGAAAGTTTAAAGAATTATGCAGCCCTGAGGTTCCCATACTGCCTCCTGAAGCCCTGGGAAGCAGTTAGAACATTGGTCCTAAATGGCTCTGTTTACCAAAGCCCTGTGCTACAGTGTGAGAAAAAATGCTTGATATTGCTGATCATCATGGCAGTGCTAATCCAACCACAATGAGATATCATCTCACCACAGTTACAGTGGCTATAATCAAAAAAACCAAAGATAAGAAGTACTGGTGAGGACGAGGAGAAAGAGAAATCTTGTACATCATTGGTAGGAATGTAAACTGGTGCAGCCATTATGAACAACAGTACAGATCTTCCTCAAAAAATGAAAAAACATTTCTGCCATATGATGCAGATATAACACTACTGAGTATATATCCAAAGGAACTGAGATCAGCACACCAAAGAGACACCTGTACTCCCATGTTTATTGCAGCACTAGTCACAATAGCCTTGGTACAAAATCAACCAAGGTGTCCATCATCGGATGAATGGGAAAAGAAAATGTGGTTCATATTTAGCTATAAAAAAATAAAATTCTGATATTTGCTGCAACATGGATGGAACCAGAGGACATTAAGATAAATAAGTCAGAACAGAAAGACAAATACCACACTTATATGTGGAAACAAAAAAAATTAATAAAAACGTTGCTTTCATAGAAGTAGAGACAATATGGGTCACTAGAGGTAGGGGAAGATAAAGAGGAGAGGAAACAGAGAGGGTGGATAATGGGTACCAAAAGACAGACAGGATGAATAGGTTCTAATGATCTACTGCATAGTATAGTGACCATAGTTTATAATTTATTACATACTTTATAAAGAACTAGAAGAAATGTGCTTAAAGGCTCCCAATAGAAAGAAATGCCAATTTAAACTTTGTATATATGTGTGTTAATCAGCTTTTCATCACTGTGATCAAACCATCTGATGTCAACAGCTTAAAGGAGGAAAGATTCATTTTGGCTCATAGTTACAGAACTCTCAGTCCATAGTTGGGCTGGCTCCATAGCTCTAGGTTTGAGGTGAGGCAGAACATCATGGTGAAAAGGTGTGGTGGAAGAGAGCTACTCTGTTCTTGGCAATTGGGAAGGATGGAGTGGGGGAGAGGAAGAGAAAGAGGGACCAGGGACATCTAAAGGGCACGTCCCCAGTGAACTACTTCCTCCATTGGGCCCTATCTGTCTACAGTTTTTACTTCCCCCCAGTAGTCGATTCACATTATTAATTCATCAAATGGATTAATCCACTGATGTGATTAGAGGCCTCATGATTCATTCATTTCCTAAAAGCCTCACCTCTGGACATTGCTGCATTGGGGACCAAGCCTTCAATATATGAGCTCTTGGGGGACATTCCAAATCCAAGCCATAACAATATTATCACACTGTATTCCATAAATATCTACAATCTAAAAATGATTTTGAGGCCAGGCACAGTGTCACATGTCTATAATTCCAGCTACTTGGAGGCTGAGGCAGGAAGACCAGTTGAGCCCAGGAATTCAAGGCCAGCCTGGGCAACTTAGCAAGATCCTAAATCAAATAATAACAATGATAATAATAATTAATAGTAAATATAATAATGGTAATTTTAAATGGAAGTAAAATTTTAAAAGAATCATATACAGCATATTTTGCATCATCAGGTCAGTATCTTCTTAATAAGGAAAGGTGGGAGAAACAGGAAGTGGAAAACTCACTGCCTTCAGAAATGCTCCCATATTTTCCACCAAAGCCCATGTTCTTGGACTCCATGTTTTGGGGAGAAAGAGCTGGCTTCAGCATAGGGGGGTTCTGGCAGAGAACCACCCAGAAGGCACTGCCATGCCCCTTAGAGGCTGCACATCTGGGCTTTGCCTGTTGGCCCCCAAGGACTCGCTGCCACAGGGCCAGGGCACGAGACCCACCTGGTACACTTGGCTCTCGCTACCCTCACCAGCTCTGCCATTTTCCTGAGTTTAGGTTCCCTCATGTGTAAGGGAGAATGGCAGATTTTATAGAGCAGGTCCAAGCATCTTATGATGCCCCATCCTACAGATGAACTTCTGCTTGGGAACAAAGCTCAGCAAGGGCATGACAGGGGAGCCGGGCACACAGGATCCCTCTCTTCTCATCCTTACACCAGGGAGTGTTTAGTCGGAGAGGGTCCTGGTGGCAGATGCTCAGCTTCTAGTGACTCAAGAATCATGTATTCAAGGTCAGCAGAGCAAGAATCTCCATGGTCAGAAAACCCCCATTAGAAGCCCAGCCATGACAGGACCCATGAAACCTGGGAACTCCCCTCCCCAAGTCCTGTTCCAATGTCAGTCCTTGTGAGGTTTCTTGTGTGAGCCCTCTTGGCCATAATCTTGGTGCTTGGGTATATTTGGATTATGGTATGTAATTGCTTACCAGGAATTTTTCTGATTCTCTAATCCTTATTTATCAGAAGCTAGACCTTTATTGCTCAGAGACCTCAAAGGTACAAGAATGAGATCACCCTAGGACCCCAGCAATCCTGTTGGATGCTGATATTGTCCCCAACTCAGGGCTGCAGCTGTGATTTTTTTTTTGGGGGGTGGGTGGGTACTGAGGATTGATCTCAGGGGTATTTACCACTGAGCCATATTTTAGAGACAGGGTCTCACTGAGTTGCTTTTGCTGAGGCTGGCTTTGAACTCACAATCCCCCTGCCTCAGGCTCTGGAGCCTCTGGGATTACAGGTGTGTGCCACCATGCACAGCTGCAACTGTGATTTTATTTTTTACTTGTAGATGGGCACAATACATTTATTTTGTTTTGTTTTTATGTGGGGCTGAGGATTGAACCTAGTGTCTCACATGTGTGAGGTAAGCGGTCTCCCACTGATCTAAAACCCCAGCCCCTGCAGCTATGATTTCTGAGTGAGGAACTGAAGGCCCTGTGAGAGCCCTGGTTCTGGAATTCCACAATCAAAGATGATCCTCAGGATGCATTCATAATTATAGAAATTGTTCTCTACATTGAATCTAGTGAGTGACAAGCAGAAGGACATTTCCTTTCTACGACAACATAAAAAGCATTTCATGCCTCAATCCCCCAATGCAGGTACTCTTCCTGGAGTCCAATGGATGATGGGAGAGTAAGATTTGGGGGTTATGAAAATGTAAGGAGACCACATCTGTATGACTGTGGGAAAGCCACTGGATATCTCTGGGCCTCAATTGCTTAGATAAAAGCGATATTATGAGATCACATATTTGAGCCCTCAGATCAGTGTCCTAGCATTTAAGGGGAGTCAGGAAATGCTTGTGAGCTACGAGGCTGAATCATCTAAACTTTTAAGAAACCCCAAAGGAAGATAAAAAATAGCCAAGGAAACTAGTGTCAGAGGAGAGAGGGAGCCCCTGCCAGCTTCCCTCTTTGTCCTTGCATAGCTTAGAATGCTGCAAGGGCTTATGAGACCCTCAGAGGTAAGTGATTATGAGAGGTATAACCTAATCATTGGATTAACTCACTGATATAGATTAAGTGGGTGGTAACTGTGGCAGGTAGGGTGTGGCTGGAGGAAGTAGATCATTGGGAGTGTGCCTTTGAGGTTTATATTTTATCCCTGGTAGAGTGCTTGCACGCACTCTCCCTTCCTCCCTCTCCCCACCCCCACCAGCCCAGGTTGCCATGCCTTGAGCTTCTTTCCTCTACATGAGCCCAGAGCAATGGCCTTGGTTGATTGTGAACTGAACCTCTGAAAGTGTGAGACAAAATAAACTTTTTCTCCTTTGAGGTTGTTCTTGTCAGGGTTTTGGTCAGAGCAATGCAAAAGTTGATTAAAACAGGAGAGAATCCCAGGAAGCTTCTGTGTGTGTGTGTATGTAAGGGGTTGCTGGGAAAGATTGCTGTTGTCCCCAGCCCAGGCTCAGGGACTGGTTAGGAGAAAAATGTGTGGTCACCATTGGGTCTGAGAATTTCACCTTTCCACCTTGTCTCGTGATCTTCAAAGTCTTTGCATCTACACACACAATCTAGGATTAAAGTGCAGCAGCCATAATGCAATATATATATTGCAATATATGTGTATATACATATATACACATATATGTATATGCAATGTATACTATATGTATATATGTGTGTGTATATATACATATAATACTTTACATATATATATATGTGTATATATATATATATATATATATATATATATATATCCTGGGGAGGATATATGTATATATTATATGTGTGTGTATATATATATGTGTGTGTGTGTGTGTGTGTTTCAATTGAAAAAATAGTGGGTTGCTTTTGGCTCTGGGTTAGCTCTTGCCACTTGCACTTACCTATCAGTACTCCAATCAGGAGCACAGCCAAACCACTCACCAGCAAGTGCCAACCAAGTTAATCGCTTCTCAGACCAATCCTTCAGCTTTGAATGCATTCACACTTCCAGTGGAGTACATGGGTTGGAAGGCAGTGGCCTCCATCCAAGGAATGTTTTCAATGGTAGAAATAGCCCCAGTGAAGAAACTTCACCCTGAGACACCCGAGAAGTGGACCTGATGTATGATCTCTGCTTCTGGATATTTCCAGGCATTTCTCCCTCTTTTTGGTTGACCACTCCTTGCCCTTTCCACTTGTTAAGCAGGACTCACTCACTCTTGTTGTTCACCTCAGGGGCTTCTGCCCCCGCTCCTCCTCCAGAAAGAGTCCCCAGCCTTGCCTGTGTCTCCCTCTCCTGGGATATGTGTCACATTCACTGATTGGCCATTTCCATGTGAAATTTCCTCTTCTAGTGGCATTTTTGGAAGTCAGGGACTCCATTAAATTCATAATTGTCCCCAGCACCCATCACAGTCTGGTGTAGAGAGGTTTAGCGTTTGTTGGAAAGATAGTGGAAAGGAAAGTGGGAAAAGGAAGGGAGGGTGGGAGCAAGGAAGAGAAGGAAAATATGAATGAAGGAGGAAAAGGAGGATACAGAGAGAGGAAGGGAGGAAGAAAGGAAGAATGGAGGAAAGGAAGGAGGGAGAGAAGAATAGGAGGGTGGGAGGGTTGTGCAGGGAATGGGTGTATCACCTTAGAACTCAAATGCATATGGCACAGGTCTGAGGAACCCAAATGCTTCTGAGGATCCTGGAGAGGATCTGCCTGAGAGTTAAACATCAGACACAGCAGAGCTCCATCTAGCATGCCTGGTTGGAACCAGCAGCACACCCTGGTGTCTTGGGTCACTAGAAAGCTCCTTCCCCGCCTTCTCTCGTTCCTCCTAATTATGTGGGCACCCTGTTCTGCCAACGCCAGATAGGTCTCAGCCTTCCATCTCCATTATCATCACTGCCCAAATCAGGCATTGCTGTCCTCTGCCTGAAACCTTCCACGTATCAACTCCTGCCTCCTCGTGGCCAGTCCAATCATCTCCCATTAATAGTATTTCTTTGTGGTGAGATTTTAAAAAAAAATTTCTCAGTGGATCTCCACTCTAATAAAGTACATTGTCTGAGGCAAACTCTGGGATTGGTCAGAACCTCCAAGTCAATGTCTCCAAGAGGAAACGCACCCACGCTGGGCTGTCAGAACCCCTCTCAGAGCATCCACAACCAACCACACAAGGAATGACCCCGGGCTGTAGCCTGAACTACCAAGGTTTTCTGGGCCTGGAAAGTTCTCTCACATGGAAGCTTTCAAGAGTCAAATGGAGGAGTGGAACCCCCCTGGACAACCTGGTCTTTCTGTCCATGCTTCCACCTGTGGAAGAAGGGTTACTAATGTGGTCAGATTGCAGAACTCCATCTGAGCATTCATATGTCACCATACATCCAAAGGTCCTAGTTCTCCCGGGGTTAGCTGATATGGAACTATGCCTGGGATGGACAGAGGTGCTGCATGCTTACCCTCTTCCCTGTGCGCATGCACACACACACGTGTGTGTGTGTGTGTGTGTGTGTGTGTGTAGAGAGAGAGAGAGATGAGGAGAGAGAATGTAGCCACTGACCTCAGAACACAGGAGGAGGCCATCCTGCTAGGCATTGGGTTTGGTGCTGATATTTGTCTTCCTCTTTACCGTTTTTTGTTTCTTTTCTTTTTTGTTGTTTCTGTGAAGAATGGGAGAACTTCACACTCTTTTGTCTCTTTTAAGTTCAAAACCAATTGAGAGATGTAGTCAGACGTTGGTATGATGATCAGTTTATGACATGGCCTAGTATGCTGCCCTCTGCAGAGCAAGTTTCACCCCTGGCACAGGCGTAGCTGCCACCACAGAAGCTACTGTTCTGAGTTAACTCTGGGTCCACGTAAGGAAGGTGATAAAAGATAAGAGGCTAAACCACCGGGAATCTGCCTAACTCAAAGGTGATCAGACACCATCGAAGTAGAAACAACAGGCTGAACACTTGATGACTGGGACAGGTGAAAAAGAAAAAGGTTTTGGTGATGGGGGAGTTGTTTCCTTTGTTATTCTGAGGGGAACACCCAGGAGGTAGGTTGCCCAGAAGGTATGAGCAACAGGGCAAGGGTATTATCTGTCTGGGTCACGGTCACACAGGACAGTGGGCAAAACATAAAAGTGAGAAGTATTGCAGGTAACTGGAATGTCAGACGAGGAGCTTAGGTGGGAGCCTACCTGGGGACATAGATATGGTCACGATTTGTATAACTGGAAGGCTATGATTATGGAAAGATGCCCACAAGGGAACGCTAGGGAAGCCAGCGTTGAAGAGGCAATGTGAAATCCTTCTCCAGGTTGCAAATGATCTAATCTGGGGCATGTGTCATGAATAAACTCCTGTTTTAAGGTGATGAGCAGGTTTTACAAGCTAGATCCATCAGGGAGAGTCTCAACAGCCTTTGCTGTGGTCACCTGCCTTGCAGGGGTTCTGTAAGGACCTATATGGGTTCTCTTCTGGGCATAATGTATAACACAGAGGCAGAGAGAAACTGCCAAGAACCCCAGAGCAGAGGTGAAGGGACCCAGGCTCCAAATCCACTAGCTTCTCCTTGCTTCTTTCATTGAAACTTTATTGACTACCTCATTTGAACCAGGGCAATAAGAGAGAATGTAGAATTTGCTATTCAAACTGGAACATTTGGGGAGAGAGGGAATGCTATTAATAACGATGCTGGTATAATAGGCAGGCCTTTTCCTGTCTCCCGTGCTGAGACTCTTCACTGTGGTCAGGACAGTCAGAGATGAAGAGTGATGTGTGTGTGGGAAAGAGTTAGGGGAGCCTGGGATGAGCATGCAGGGGTGTGGGGAGAGGGCTGACCATGGTGGATACATAGAGCTGCAGGGTCTAGGACAGGGCTGGATTTTCCAGTTGAAGGAGGTGTGTAGTGGAGAGTGCTGGGCATTTTTGGCAGAGGAAATGCTCAAAGAATAAAGGAGGCACAAAGGAGCTCTTAGGATACATGCAGGAAACAGGTGGATTGACTGCGGTAGAGACTGGGAAGCTAGAGGGGGAGATCTAGGCTACGAAGAGTCCTGTGAACGAAGGAAGCAGTTTAGATCTAACTCTGTAGGCAATAGAGAGTCCTGAAGGGTGGCTGCAGAGTGAGAACTGCAGGATTCCCGGACTTGCTTGATCTTCTCGGGCCTCAGTTTGCTCCCCTGCAAGACGGTGTCTTAATGCCACTTGGGTTCACCCAGAGATGAACCAAAAATAGTTTTGAAAACACTCTGGAAAAAGACTAAAGCATGACCCAGAAGGCTCTAAGTATTCCATATTCCACATCCCAAAACCCAAGGGTTCAGCATGGCTTGAGATGCAGATTATAACACAATTTCAACAAAGAATAAATTTACTATAAAGTGGATCCTTTCTCATATGAGCAAAATAAACTAATGGAAGGGGGAGTCCTCTCCTCACCAAGGCCCATTTCTGGGTCTTTCATGTCTGGCACTCTCTTGGTCTTGCTGGAAAGCAAGACTGTTATGAGAAATGGGGCTCCAAGTGTGTGTGAAGACTTGGGGTGGGGCAGAGGTCAGGGAAAACTACATAGTATTTTTGTCTCTTCTCCCATCTTCTACAATAGCCTCCTTCTTTTTTTTTTTTTGTACAGGGGATTGAACTCGGGGCATTCAACCACTGAGTCACATCCCAGCCCTATTTTGTGTTTTATTTGGAGACAGGGTCTCACTGAGTTGCTTAGAGCCTCATTTTTGCGGAGGCTGGCTTTGAACTCGTGATCCTCCTTCAGAGCCGCTGGGATTATGGTTGTGGGCCACCTGCCTGGCCTACAATAGCCTCCTTCTTATTCCTCTAATGCTCCAGGCAAAGTCCTGCCTCAGGGCATTTGCAGTTGTGCTTCTTGCTGCCAGCTGTGTAGGCACCCAAGACTTCCTCTCTTATTTCCTTCAGGTGTTTGCTCAGACGTCTCCTCTCACTGAGGCCTTTCTTCATTATCCTAATTGAATCTTGCATCCCCTTTCTCCTGATGTTTTTTCTCCTCAGTAGTTATCAGCATCTAAATATAAACATCATTTTGCTGAGTTATCTTGTTTGTGGTTTGACTCCTCTGCTGTAATCTACACTCCATGAGGGTGAAGATGCTTGTCTGTTTTCTTATCTGATCAGAGAAGGAGAGCAGACAGCTTTAGCAGCTGGTAAAGTTTGGATGTGGGGTGTCTCCCAAAGGTCCACATGTTAATGGTTGGCCCCTAGCCTGTGCTGCTACTGGGGAGGTTCAACTTTTAAGGTTTGGTGCCTGGTAGAAGGAAGTTAGGTCAGTAGGGATGTGCTCTTGAAGAGGCTATTGAGATCCCAGCCCCTTCCTCTCTCTTTGCTCATCTCTGGGCACCATGAGGTGAAGAGGCTTCCTCTGCCATGTGCTCCCATCATGATGTACTATACTGCCATAGACCCAAAGTAATAGGGCCCCATGATCGTGTATTAAAATATCTGAAACCATGAGCCAAGACAAACCCTTCCTCATATATATGAGTTCTTTATCTCAGGCATTTTGTCACAGCAATAGAAAGCTGACTAATATAGTAGCTGAAAATATTTGTTGATGGAATGAATGAGTCCTTTCTTCACATTTTGCAGGTGGGGGTATCCAAACACATAGCAGTATGAAATTCACAAAACAGAGCTATGATTTGATTTTTGTTTATTTGTGGCACTAAAAGAAATAGTGGACAGCTGTGACTAAGAGCAATTGGCTGGTAGCTCTTTCCTCACTGAGAAAGTTTAGCAACATTAATCAGACAACGCAAAGTTCCCATTCTACCTGATGCCTGGATCTGAAATAGTTATGAAACATTAAAATGATTTCATCATATTTTGTTTTTTTCACTAAGAGATTTTATTTCATGAACTCCTCTTGATATCTATTACTCTCTTGTTTTCCTTCATTTAACAAAACATTTTAGAGATATAGGTGAAAAATTACGGCTGTGGTTAAACTTTCTTATAAATACTGGTGACTGAGCACCTTGTGCTGCAAGAGGACTATAATATAATACAAGGACAGCTACTGAACTGTTGGGAAAAGCATCAGGATCACATCCAAATCATTAAAACAGAAACACAACTTTGACCCAAACTGTGACACATAGGTACCTAACAGCCTCACTCCTGGGTGCTCTGCAGGATTTCAGAAGGTTCCCAGCCACTTCACCAGGCTCCATACTCAGGTCCCTGTGGAGCAGCCTGCTGTACTTCATAGCCTGCCAGGGAACGTCTGTCCACATGGGGCACTGACCATCCCTCCAACACCATCCTGATACCTTCTATCTACTACTTTGAGGGCCCAGAAATGCCCTCTCCACACAAGTAAGATTGTTAGTTTAGTGGAAGTTGTCGATTTTTTAAAATCTTAGTTGCTCCAATCACAGCCCAAGACCTTCTATGAAGTATTAGCCTCAAAAACTTGAGGAATAAAAATTGAATCGTTTTATTACCCAACATGAATTGTCTTTGGAAAAGCCTCCCAATTCTCTTTTTACTCCCTAAATGCATAGCATCATGTGGCATATAACATTCAGATTGTTTCTCTTGATTTACGGATTTTTCCCCCTAAAATTCAAAAGATTTTAAACAATTCAATAATTTTTAACTGTCTATATGTGGTCAAAGTCTCCAAGGTCCAAAATCAATCTAAGCCATGATTCTTTTCACTGTGCTCATAAATATAATTAAGCGTGAGTGCTGGGCTCCAGCATTTATATTCCCATTAACCTGCCAACAAGAATAGTTTATTGGCAACTTTAAGTATTCAGAGGCAAAACACATTTCCTTGGCACACAAGCCGCATAGCAAAGCAGCATTTTCTCCTCCTTTGAACCATTATGCAGGAACACTGAAAATCAACTGCACGCATTTTGGCCTGTAGACAAGAAAATAACACCAAATCTTGAGGTTCCTTGTCACGTGGAGTCCTTGAGTGATGATTGGGGGTGTCTTATAGGTGAGTTTCTGCAATTCTGACTTTTACCAGTGATTCACACGAGCAAGGGCACCTGCAAAGAGGATAGATGTATGGTTATTCAGGATCTGTGGATAAGCTGAGGCTCTAGACCGATGCTCAAGGACCCGTGTTCCTAACTGTCCTTGTAAACAGTGCTCGTGAAACACGCTGAGACCTTTTACACTGACATCCATGATGCAATCTTTTTAAAATAAAAATATGCCTGAAAGCTTTCTGTTTTTTTTTCTCTTTTAAATTTTTTTATTTATATATGACAGCGGAATGCATTATAATTCTTATTACACATATACAGCACAATTTTTCATATCTCTGGCTGTATACACAGTATATTCACACAAATTTGTATCTTCATACATGTACTCTGGATAATAATGATCATCACATTTCACCATCATTTCTAACCCATGCCCCCTCCTTTCCCCTCCAACCCCTCTACCCTGTCTAGAGTTTGTCTATTCCTCCCATGCTTCCTTTCTCTATCCCACTATGAATCAGCCTCTTTATATCAAAGAAAACATTCAGTATTTGTTTTTTTGGGATTAGCTAACTTCACTTAGCATTATCTTCTCTAACTCCATCCATTTTTACCTGCAAATGCCATGATTTAATTCTCTTTTATTGCTGAGTAATATTCCATTGTGTATATATGCCACATTTTTTAATCCATTCATCTATTGAAGGGCATCTAGGTTGGTTCCACAGTTTAGCTATTGTGAACTGTGCTACTATAAACATTGATGTGGCTGTGTCCCTGTAGTATGTTGTTTTTCAGTTCTCTGGGTACAGACTGAGGAGAGGGATAGCTGGGTCAAATGGTAGCTCCATTCCCAGTTTTCTAAGAAATCTCCATACTGCTTTCCATATTGGCTACACCAATTTGCAGTCCCACCTGCAGCAGTGTATGAGTGTACTTTCCCCCCCAAAATCCTCGCCAACTTATTGTTGTTTGTATGCATAATAGCTGCCATTCTGACTGGAGAGGAAATCTTCGAGTAGTTTTTTATTTGCATTTCTCTAACTGCTAGAGATGATGAACATTTTTTCATATATTTGTTGATTGACTGAATACCCTCTTCTGAGAAGTGTCTGTTCAGATCCTTGGCCCATTTAATGATTGGTTATTTGGTTTTTTGGTGTTTAGTTTTTTGAGTTCTTTATATACCCTAGAGATTAGTGCTCTATCTGATGTGTGAGGGGTAAAGATTTGCTCCCAAGATATAGGCTCTCTTCTCACCTCACAGATTGTTTCTTTTGTTGAGAAGAAGCTTTTTAGTTTGAGTCCATCCCATTTATTGATTCAATGACTTTTTATTGCATTCAAGAAAAAGAAGAAACTGCTGGGGAATCTGGATATATTTGCAGGTTGCTGTCATTCTCCCAGGCTGCGTGCTGTCTCTGTCCCTCCCACCAGTTCCTCCAGCCTGTTTTTCAGTTCTTTGGGTATAGACTGAGGAGAGAGATAGCTGGGTCAAATGGTAGCTCCATTCCCAATTTTCTAAGAAATCTCCATACTGCTTTCCATATTGGCTACACCAAATTGTGGTCCCATCTGCAGCAGTATATGAGTGTGCCTTAGGACACTGTACAATGGTGTCCTAATGGTTTGTCTCTCATGGCTGGAAGCAGGGCTCTCTGAGGCAGGAATCAAGATGGCCTCACCACTCTATCCCCAGCACATGGATATCTGAGTGAGCAAACGTTTGTGGAGTGAGTGAATGAATCAATGGGAACACACAAGTTCCTGTAACACTTGATGAAAAAAAAAATTTCAACTGTTAGTTCAGCCAGGAGTCCTCCTGTGATAACCCAACCAAAAGCTAGATTCCTGGGCTTCTGAAGGAAATAAGTTTAGTACTTCTAAAGGCAAAAATTAAACCATATTTTCAAGTAAATAAATGGATTCATGTGAAAAGACACTGGATCTCTTGCTCTTTCACTGAGTTCGACACATTCTAAGTTGAACTGTACTATAACTTGGGCCACTGCATTTCACTTCTTCAGTGTGCCAAGTGAAGCAAATATTCAAGGATGCAAATAGATTTCTCTTAATATGAATGACCACTGCCACCGCAACAGTACCCGGGATATTTCCTGTGTGCTTCCCATGTGATGAATGCCATTGTGAGCACTGTACAAATCCTATGAATATCAGCTCAACTTAATAAATGATGCATTATTTCCACTGTTAGGGGTATTGTCACTAACATAAAGATGACAAAATTGAAATCTAGGGAGGGCAATTTGCTTCTAATCAAGTGCTTATAAGTAGTGACTCACAGGCCACCCAAATAGAGAGCAGGGGCCCTCTGCCCACTCACTCACACACCTCAAATGCCTCTTGTATTCACAAGGCCCACTAGCCCTCTGACCTCTCAGCTCCATCAGCACCACCTCCACATTCAGTGGTCCCCGCCTCCCTGGGCAGCCTTTTGATGAAGCTTAAGATGAGGTATGTGGTAGCAGCCCATATAATAGCTAGCATTTCTGAAGCATCTTTGCTCCAGGCATTGAGCCACCCCTGTACACACTCTCCTTCATTTTGTCCCTCACAATAGTCTTAACAGGAAAAAATGAAGCCCAAAGGCCCTGAAAACCTGGGAGGGGTATGCAGATAGGCCAGTGTCTATCTGACACTGATGGCAGCTGTGCCCACTTTCCAACATCTCCACACAGCTCTCTGCTCTCGTTTCCCACTCTGGGTCCTTCTTCCAGGACACTCCAATACCACAGCTTTAATGACTACCTGTAGGAACACAAGGGCTCTGCTCTCACTATCCACTCTCCTGGAGGTTTCCTGAAGATCCTACTCTCTTAACAACAGCAATGTCATGGGTTGCATGTTTGTGCTGCCTTTGCCTTTCCCCCCAAATCCATCTGTTGAGATTCTCACTCCCAGGGCAATGGGATAGCAGGTGGGGCCTCTGGGAGGTGAGGAGGTCAGGTCAGGAGGATGGAGCCCTCATGAATGGAATTAGTGCCCTGACAACTGAGGATGGAGGAAGCTCATTCCCACCTCCACCATTATACTCTTCTACCAAAAGAAGCTACCCTCAGTGAGGAAGTGGATACTTGCTGAACTCTGGATCTGCAGCACCTCCATCCTGAACTCTCAGCGTCCAGGCCCATGAGCAGTTGTGTCTGTTGTGTATAAACCACCCAGCCTGGCATTTTCTCATAGCAGTCTGAATGGACCAAGATGGAGAGGCATCACCTTTACTTCCAGTCCTACAGCTTCACTCTTCTCTATATTCCATAAGTACTTACTGGGGCACAGACTTTAGGGTTGGTGCTGAGGAGTCATGAACAAGGTGGGTGTGCATGGTCCTCTGCCCTCCCAGGATGATACTCTAATGGGAAAATGTGCAAATGACAATCCTGTGGGAATGAGTGATGTGCAGGGGAGGCAGAGGTAGTGAGACACTTAGTAGGAACGGATGTCCCTGGCTTTGGGGTCAAGAAAATATTTCCTATAGGAATGACATTTAATTGAACAGCTGTGAGACACACAAATGGGAATTGGCAAGTGGCATTTATGGCAGAAGCAAAAACATGTGCAAAGACCCTGGGGTAAGAAGGATGAAGGCTGGGAGAGGTCAGCAGAGATTTGGTTGTGCAGGGAGGTCCTGTCATGGTACCTGCACTTTGTGCTGGAGAAGAAAGAGCCACCAAAAGTAGGGGAGGGACACTACTGCATTTGCTTGTGGTTGGGGTATGGGGTCAGGGCAGGGAGCCCCAACAGGAAGCTGTGGCCACAATGCACACTGAAGATGGACTCAAGATTTTTGGTGGGAACAAAGTGGGGAGAAGGGCAAAGGTCAAGGGGTACAATGGCCAGGGCTTAGCCTGTGCCCAGAGCAAGTAGATGCTTGACAGAGATGTGGCATAAGGGGAGGTGGACCATGGTTGTGAAGCACGGGGTGAAGAGTGTGGGGGGAGCAGGGCACTGAGGCAGATGGTTCAATTCTGAACCTGCTGAGCTTGAGCCTGTGGGCCACATAGTATGAATGTCAGGGAAGGGCTGAAGACATGGGTATAAGGCATAGCCCAGGACCAACTGATTGGGGATAGAGAACTTGGGGTCACTGGCATCCAGGTGGTGATGAGAGTCACAGTGGAAGAAGGGTATTTCTGGAGTGGTGAGTAGATCCAGAAGAGAAAGAGGCCAAAGGATCAACTCCAGGGCTATAAATAGGATGGACAGAGGAGCCTGTGCCCATGGAGAACACATGTCCAGAGAGGAGGACAAGCATAAGGGGCCCTAATCATCGCCTAAAAGCCCCACCTCTGAACTTTGCTGCACTGGGGATCATGTTTTCTAAACACAAGTTTTCTGGGGTGCATTTCAGATCTAAACCATAACAACGAAAGAATCATACAGGTTTGAGTTCCATAAGGTTAACTAAGAATGGGAAACGAAGACTTTAGGCTTGCTTGCTTGCTTGCTTGCTTCCTTCCTTCCTCCTCCCTCCTTTCCCTCCTCATTCCTTCTTTCCTTCCCTTCCTCCCTCCCTTCCTTCCTTCCTGGCCTGACTGCAATGGCTGGAACTTTCATCAGTGTGCTGAACAGAATCAGTGAGAGATGGACATTCTTACTTTGTTTTTGTTCTTGGGGAAAATATTCATTCTTCCACTGTGAACTGTGAGGTCAGCTGTCAGTTTTTCCTTGATGCCCTTTATCAGACTGAGCAAGTTCCTTTCTCTTCTACTTTATAGAGTTTTTATCAGAATGGATGATGAATTTTACCAAATACTTTTAATGTGTATATTGAAATAATCATATGACTTTTTATGTTTTTTAGTTTTTAGTTTGTTAATGTGGGGAATTATTTTTAAATGTTAACCAACCTTGCATTCTTGGGATAAGTCCCTCTTGGCCATCATATATTATCCTTTTTATATACTGTTTTCTTCATGTAATATCTTTGGTTTTGGAATCAATAGTAGTGGCTTAATAGAGTAAGTTGGGAAGTCCTTTTTCATATTCAATTTTAAGAAAGAATTTATACAGTAGTTTGGGTGTATGTTTGTGAACTCCTCATTGAAGTCATCTGGGCCTGCAAAGTTGTGTTTGTGTGTGTGTGTGAGAGAGAGAAAGAGAGATAGCACATGTCCATGTGTTGTGCATATGTGGATTTCTAATTTAAAATTAAACTTAAAAATTTCTTTAACAGATACAGAGGTATTCAAATTATGTATATCTTCTTACATGAGCTTTGTGTTTAACAGTTTTTGTTGTTTGCAGTTTGTTCATTGCATGAAGTTGGTCACATTTTCCTTATGATGATATTCTCTATTTAATATTGGTAGAATTGATAGTGATATTATGCCTCTCCTTCCTGATATTGCCAAATTGTCTCCGTTTTTTTCCTGCTAAGTCTGGCTACAGGTATATCAATTTTATTGGTTTTGTTAAAGAACAAGCTGTTGGTTTAATTGATTTTTCTTTATTACTTTTCTCTTTTTATTGCATTGATTTCTGCTGACCTTTACTACTTATTTTTTTTCTGCTTACCTTGGATTTTAGTTTTGCTCTTCTTTCTCTAGTTTCTGAAGGTGATGGTGAGGTCCCTCCCAGGAGACTTCTCTTTCCTAATGGAACAATGTAAGACTATGGAATTTTCATTACATACATCTTATATTGTGTTCAAGTTTACATTCACTTCAAAATACTCTTTCTATTTTCCCTTTGATCCTTTTATTTTACCTGTGGATAATTTAAATCTGTGTTACTTCAATGTTTGGGAATCTTCTTGAGATGGTTTTGTTACTAATTTCAAATTTAATCCTGTTTTAGTCACAGAATATACTTATTTGTATACTTTAAATAGAGTTATATTAACTGTTTAAATATCCTCATCTGCCAATTCAAACACCTGCGTTAATTTTACGGCAGTTCTAATTCATTTTCAATCTATCAGGTTTCATATTATATTGCTCCTGTGCATGCCCGATCATTCCTGAATGGATGTCAGACATGGTACATGCCTTGCTGGGTACTGGGTGATTTTATATTCCTATGAATATTCCTGAGCTTTGTCTGGGATGCAGTTTATTAGGACATAGTTGGGTAATTTCAGGTGTTGTTTTTAAGATCTGGGGGGGCAGCACAGGAGCCAGGTAAACTACTGAGGCAAGACCCTTCTGAGTTTTCTACCCAATGCCCAAGCATTGACATCTTCTCATCTGGATGGTGAAAACAGGTACTATTCTCAGACTGTGTGAGCTCTAGATACTGCCCTAGTTAATCCTACTTGCCGGTTCTATTCCCTCACTTGCATGGGATGATGAGTGATCCACGGAGTCTTCCAGAGGGGCCTCTGGAGGCTTCTGGAACCCTGTCTTGGTGCTATGGTGTCCTCCTCAGTATCTACTCTGCCCACCTCAGCTCTCCTGGCCTTGGCAGACTCTGGCACTGCTCCTCAGTCAGGGAGCTTGTGGATCTCTGTCTGGGTTCCCCTGACTGCACCACAGCATAGGCAGGAAGGAGAGGGACTCACAGGCCTTGCCCCTTTGCTTCATGTCTCTCACGGATCAGTGCTCCATCATTACTGGAAATGATGTTCAGCAACCTAAAGATCATGTTTTGTCTGGATGTTTGGTTGTTTCAGGTAGGACTGGAAATCCAATCACTGAAACTATATTTGGGCCACTTGCTGAAGCTCCCTGGGGATTCTTGTTAAGCAGGTGAGAACTGAACATATTAAAAAACTTTGTTTTGTCCCTATTTTTGCTTTGAAACTGTCAGCAGCATTAAATGGTCCACATTCACTGCTCTGGGTTAGCTGAGTATCTTCTAATGCCACCAGATCTTCCCTTTTCCAACATCTTACGTACAGCTGTGCTATCAATCTCTCCCTTCATCCAGATGGTATAAGTGACCTAATCACTCCAAAATATCTGTGTGTGCATGCATAGCTATACATACACACATATATACATCCTGAATCTAGAAATTCTATATAACTAGTTCTGTTTCAGCTTTATTCTTCTAATATTTATCCAAAACCAAACTCAAAACTCATCAGGGATATTGAATGTTCAAATGAGTTTCAAGCTACTCACATGTGACCCACAATATGTGTACATTCCACTGAATGTGCATTCTATCTGAAAAACAACCATAAAAAATAAACTCCAGTAACATGCATATTACATTTTTAGCT
This sequence comes from Marmota monax, assembly GCF_021218885.2. Taxonomy (NCBI): domain Eukaryota; kingdom Metazoa; phylum Chordata; class Mammalia; order Rodentia; family Sciuridae; genus Marmota; species Marmota monax. Next base: position 322,181 of record NW_026692005.1, on the reverse strand, counting down.
GTGATACATACTGATATTGGCAATGCATTTTGAATGCATAAAAAACAAAATTCCATTTGGATGGTAGAAAGATAGATAGGTGGACAGATCTAATATCAAACAAATACAGAAAGATATCATCATAAGCCCTTGGGGGTAGGTGTAAGGGTGTTTACTGTACAATTATCTCAATTTTTAAATATCCTTGACATTTTTCATAATAAAATGAGAGAAATGATCTTTTATAAAATGAGAAAAAAATCAGGGCTTGTTAAAACTTAATTTATCAAAAGTCATAGGAACAAATGGCTGTGAGGCCTAGGTAGATTTCCTAGCCAATCTACCAGCTGACTTTGTACACTAGAAAACACAAATTATTCCTGGATTTAAAATAAGAATGTGTAGAAGTATTAATAGTGAGTACACACTTTGGAGTGTGGATTTTCATCTTGGCTGGTTGTGTCTAGAGAATTGCTCACCCACTCTCATCTTTTCCTTCTTTCACTGGTAAAATAGGAATGCTAGCCAAATTATAGAATTCCAAAAGAGTGGCTGAGATCATCTGCATAGGGTCCTCAGCACAAGGATTTTGCAATACCTTCACTATATCATTTCATCAAGCTTGCAGTTTTAGCCAGCCTCCCATTAATGTAACAGAATACCTGAGATAAGTCAATTCATAAGAAAAAGGTTTAGTTTGGTCCACAGTTTTAGAGGTTTCCCGTGACTGGATTGCTCCATGGTTTGGGGCCTGTGGTGACACATTGTGGTGGGAGTATGTGGCAGATAAAACTCAAACCCATTCACCTCATGGCAAGAAAGTAAACAAGAAAGTGGAAAGGGCTGGGAATATCCCTTTTGAGCACCCACCCGCAATGACTGGAAGACCTCCCACTAGGCCTCACCTCTCAAAGTTATGTGCCCCCCCGCCATAGCACCATGAGCTGGGGACTAACCCTTTTAAAACATGGGCCTTTGGGGGATACCCCAGACCCAACCTACAGCAAGTAGCCAGAGGATAGGTTTAGTGAACCTATAATGAAGTTTTGGAGATAGGGCTGCAGAGATGCTTGAGCATCTCTGGTTCATCTAACATCCAGCACAGGCAGCTAATTCTCTTTTGGGATGCTCTCCCACCTTGCCAAGGAAAATCTCTCTGAGCCTGTAACTGGCAGGACAGGCCCAAGAGGGAAACTAAGGGGCAAGTCAGTGAAGCAAGGAGGGACTGATCAACCTCTGCTCTCAAGGCAGCAGCCCTGCTAGGACTGGCCTAGCAGTCCAAGTATCAGCACCAGGATACTTACATATCAGCACCAGGCTGGGAATGACCAGCAAAGGGTGTGCACAAAGGAAAGAGGAATGTACCTGTTCCTGAAGGAGGCCATGCTGCAAAGCAGAGCTCGGAAGTGTTCCCTGGCTTCCCACACATTTCAGGCTTTCTAAAAGATTCTCTCTTTATTTGAGTTGAACAAAGAGAAAATTGGTGAAGGGTCAAGGCTTGCCAAGTGAGGCCCACAAAGAAAGCTGTAAAAATATTCCAATTTTGTTTACTTCTTTGCTGACTAAGGAGAATAATCTTTATGTGGGTAAAAGGTAATATGAACAATGATGATAGGGAAATGGTGCTGAGGAGAATAGAGAAGTCTCTAAGATAGCATTCAAACTCTCTAGCTAAATTCCTCCCTTCCAGCTTGGGTGGAGAGGTCCAAGGCACTGAAAAACTCACATGGAAGCCTGCTACGCAGCACTGGCTGGCTCTGGAGGATGCAAATGGAGCCTGTGATAGAAACCTGGAAATGTACAAATCTTGTCTTATTTTCCAAAAGGAAAAGAAGGTGGATTCTTAAAGCTTGAAGTGGATTCCTGGCATCATTGTATAATGATTATGAAATAGAGGAGTTATGAGCACATGGACAGCAAGTTGTACTAGGACAGCCAGGAAGCATGGTGTACAATGAATGAATCTCTCTCTCCTCCCAATAAATAATTACTGAGTTCTTACTCTGTGCCAGGAACTACAGAAGGTGCTGACTATTCAATGGGCAAGACTCACAGAGCCTATGCCATGGAAGGAGAGGTGCACATTCAACAAAAGTTACACCAGTTGTTAGAGAAATCAGAGCTGTGATTTGCATTATGAAGGAAAAACTATGTGATGTTGTAATGGGAAGCTTAATCAGTTTGGGGAAGAAGAAAGGTTTGCTGAGGACTGGGTAAATATGGAAATATGAAGAATGAGTAGGAGTTTGCTGGTAAAGTGTGGGGATGTGGGGAGTGGTGTCTGTGAAGGCCCTTGGTGTGTCGGGGGCAGTCACTGTATTCAGTGGTCTCATGAGAAGCTTTCCCACCACCTTTCCTCTTGTAGTAAGGATAGGCATCTTGGAACACTGTCACAAAAAGAACGATTCTGCATAAAGAAGTGAGCAAGGACAAAATTGACCCCCTGTACCTTGATACCCTTCCAACTCAACCAGAACACAATAAAGGCTTACATAATGAGTTTCCAAACCCAGTGTGTGACACAGCTGTACTTATGAGTCTGTTTGTGTCCTGACATAAATCATTATTCCTTAGTCCCAGAACTTGGAGTTCTCTAGCCACTTGTGATAGTGCTGAGGCTTAGAAGGAAGGAGAGCTGTTGCTGCTTCTCATTCCTGGCTCAGGGCCTCCTGATAGTGTCATACCTCTAATCGTTACTCACAGGGACTATGGTCAAGGCCAAGTGGTGTGATGTGTGCATGTCTGCATCCATTAATTCCTGCAGTGAGAAAATGGGCACCTGTGGGGGCCCCCACTGTGAGACTGGAACTTGGCATGGCTCCATGGGGCATTTCCCAAGGCAGTCAGGAGCTGATAAGATGTCTGGATGCTGTGGCAGCACTGACCTGGGGAAGGGTTAGGATTAGTCATTGAGGACATCTACACCCTACGCCCATCTGTCAACTGGAAACTACATCCTCGCCTTCCAGGAAGGTCACCAGTTGGGGCTCGCACAGCTCCTCTGTGAGACAAAAGACAAAACATGTCGGCAGAAAGATATGGAATTTTTTACCAAGTCCATACCTTCTGGAAATTTTCTCAGGTCAACCACAAACCCTGCCCAGAAACATGCAAACACTCTCTATGGGTCTTTCTCTGGCTGAGAACTTCTGCAGGCACAATGATGCTTCACTCATCTTTCTATGGACCCTGGTAGGTTCACTGAAAAGGCTTATGGAATGAGTGCTGGACAGACCCATGTGTTACATCTAAACACAGATTTAGAGGGTACTCGGTGCATATTCCAGGCCCTCTGAAATGATACATGTAAAGCAGATGGGCAAAGACACACAGACACACAGCTTTACCACTGATGTGTATGACGGGAAGAAAGAACTGTATGTGGAGGTGGGTATGTACTTAATATCATCTTTGGTAAGGGTGGACATTCTGTGAAGAAGCAAGAGCAGGTTATAACAAAGGTGTGCATGCCCCTTTGTAAGCTGGAGGAAACCCAGACAGCTGGGGACTTCTCTGACAGCCACAAACAGAGGTAGAGACACTGCTCAATTCACACTGTTAAGGCGGATGTCATTTCAATTATCTTGAAAACTGACAAACTCGTTTTTAAGGTAATCATTCTTTCTCCATCAAATGTACTCTTCTATGTTTTACCATAGGCAGCATTACTGCCTATGCCTATATGAATTACAGGCAGGGTGACCAAATGTTGCATCTGGGACCATCAGGTTTTTAGTGCTGAAAGTTCCACATCCCAGGAGACATCGCTAGGGTGACTAGGAACCCTGGTTAAAAGGAGAAGGTAGCATTGCAAAGGGAGGAGGGGAGCCTGCAGACATGCACTGCAGCCCTCAAAACTGCCTTGATAAGGCCAGACCCAGGAGGCTCACCCAGCAAAGCCTGCTCAAGAGCCCCCACTAACACCTAAAGAGAAGAAGGAAATTCTGCTCAGACCAACTGTCTAGGGAGAGCTCAAACCCACACTGGACGGATATGGATGTCTTTATGTTTACTGCAGTTTCCTCAAGGTTAGCAAAACTTCAAAAGCCCAAACAGGTAAAAGGAAGCTAAAGAAACAATAAGAGGCAAAGTTCAAAAGATGTGATGCCCAAGGGCTATAAAACATACCACAGTATTTTTGCTTCAAAGACAACATAAACCTTCATGGCCCATGCATAGCAGGAAAGTGCCATCTAACCAGCTTGTTAGAAAAATTACAAGTCATTGCCCGAACTGAAAATGTTTCCCTGATGACATGGTCTACTGTTCAACAACAATGATCCAATGGGGCAAGCCCCCAGGACACAAAGGCAAGTAAATATTGGATTCAAGGGAATCCAACATGGTCTCTGGTGAGGCCAAGTTGGTCCAGTGGCAGCTGTGTACCCCTGAGAGAGGCTGAAAAGGGGTGGCTTAGGTGGAGGGGCCACCCCATTCTTGGCCTGCTCAGCCACATTTTCTTCAGCAGGTTTTATGTGATGAAATATGCAGAAGGAAGAGAAGATCCCAGGTCATTCAGGTATAGTAGTGATAGAGTGACACTCACCCCTGTCACTCAGGGCCTAGCTTTCAGACTGAGAGCAACTTGTAAACTTCTTAGAGCATCCAAATCTCAGAAGTGTCATAAAAATATTTACTGACCAGAACTTTCCAGGGTGGACATGGTGGGCCGCATCCAAGAAATAATCAAAACTTCTGAATGCCATTTAAGTAGCTGACAGAAAGCTGAGACTGTGCTAGAAATGACTGACTGGTCTCACACTCCAGCCAGGATGTTCCAGCCATGGTGACCTTTTCTCCAAGCATGACTGGGGCTCACGCCACCCAGCTTCTTCCTAGTCCCTAAGTGTGGGACTGGCCTTGTCTAGTCTGGGCCCTTCTCATCTCCTGTCTTTTCATCTCTCCCTACTTTCTTTCTCACAGCACAATTTCCTCTGTTCTTTTAGACTATTCCCCAGCATGTGTTTTCTTTCTGGAAAGCATTCTCAGAGAAAGAAGATGTATGTTTAAATTTGTAGCCCACCAACTGCTAGTTATGACCCCAAGCAAGTCTTCACCCTCTCTGGGACCAGGACCCTCATGACCCCAGCAGGATGGAAAAAACAATTTCTATTTTGAAAAGCTTAAAAAAAATCAGACAGAAATGATGTATATGAACTAACAAGAACAGTGTGTGGTCACAGAGAGAAGAGGAGACACATCCTAAGACCCCTGATAGATGCCTGAAACTGCATCTAATGTAGTACTGAACCTTACATGCATACTTATTATGCATACTTACGGCAAAGTTTGACTTATACATTATGTACAGGGAACAATTGAAAATAACAGTAATAAAATAGAGCAATTATAACAATATACTATTGAACAAGTCATTTAAAACTTATGAACTGCTTATTTCTGGAATTTCCCATTTAATATTTTTAATCCTGGTTTACTGTGATGAACTGAAAGTGTGGGAAGCAAAACCACAGATAAAGGACAACTACTCTAATTCTACTCAGTGTTATTCAAAGTAGATCAAAAGCTTCAATGGGATATTCTGATAATTATCTCAAATCTTAATGTAAAGTCACATGGTAAACATTTAAAAATGGCAGATGTGTTGGTTGAAACTTCCAAAAAAAACTTGATTCAGGATGTAGCTGTCTCAATGTGAAGTTCATGTTGAGAAATATGATTTTTAAAACTCAGATTATGTGCCCTGGGGTCAGCCAGACCCTTGGAGCTGGTTCCAAATGCATCACTCACTTTGGACTTTTCCAGGGAGCCTTAGAAACAACAGCCCTTAAAATCTGTCAGAGGACATCCCAGGGCCTCTTTTACATCTTTATCAGAACTTATGCAGTCTAATTTTTATCATCCCTTTGTTACCCTTCACTACATTTCCTTTACTTCTCTGTCATTGTAAATAAGCATGTGAGGTCATTGATGCATATATCCCATAGAAGAGGGAAGCACAAAGCACAAATAAACTCAGAAAGCCCTGAATTATTTTTAACTTTTCCCCCTTCTGAGGAGATGGCATGAGATTTGGGATGTTTCACTGCCATTCAGTTAAGGATGTGTTTCCCCAGTATCCTGAGGTGAGGTGTGCTTCCATTGAAGACTGACTGGCCTCCTGGACAGATGATGGCTTGTGTCCCTAATCAGGGCCAGACATACACTGGCATGAATGCCTCACACTCAAATCAGGATGAGCCCTGGGGAACTGACCTGAGAGCTGGCACAAATGCCATCTGGGGGACATGGAAAGCCACAGTCTTTGGGCATCGAGGCAGCTCTTGAACAGGGAAACAGAGCTGAGACCTCTGAGCACCCACAGAGCCCTAATCAAGGAGGGACAGCCTTTACAGCCATGTTGCCTGGGCAGTCCTCTCCTCTGTCTCCTCAGGTTCCTATGTGTGAAATAAGTGGAGAAGTCTGCCTTGTTAATGGCCACAGCAGTGCAAGTGGCCCACATCCTATTTTCTGAGTGACCTGCTCTCTATAGAGCACACAGCTTGTTACCTAATGTCAAAGACCTTCAGTGCTTAGTCCAAAGCCAAGACACTTGGCTCCTCTGAGCCTTGTTCATTTTATATAAAATTGAGAATAATCTTTGGCTCTGACCTCTTGAGAGAAAACATAAGCTTAGTATATAGAAATAATCTCTCAAAAAATAGAAAAACATACCCAAGACTCCTTATTATTAGCATAATTCCAAAACCAGCAGGAATGTGCAGGAATCAAGGGTCAATGGATTTACAGAACCATTTTGGAGTTGAAACACATCTCAGAAGCCATCTGGTCCAAGTGTTCCTTAATTTCTGAATCCTATTGCAGGAGCCAGAGATTCCACTGGGACCAGGTGGGCAACCGACTTGAAGACCAGCATCAGACTGTACAGAAAGAGGAACTGGGGAAAAGAATGCTCTGCCTAGGAGACTTCAAATTAGATCACAATTAGGCATTATGCTGGGAGAAAGAGAAGATAGGTAGACGGGGAGCGGAGAGGAAGGAAGGAAAAAATGAAGAAGGGCAGAAAGAAAGAGGAGAAAGGAAGAAGGGACCGAGGGAGGCACATAGGCAGAAAGGAAGGAAAGAGAAAGGAAAAGAGGGAATAAGGAAGAGGGAGGAAGGCAGAGAAGGATATTAGAAGGAAAAGGAAGAAATGAAGAAAAGAGGAGAGGAGAGGAAAGAAGCAAGGAAGAGGAGTGTGCTAGCAAGCCTCACTGAAGGCCGAGGGCTGTCTGTGACGTGAGCTCTGTGGAGCCCATAGTGAATTATCTTCTCTAGCCTATCCATAGACCAGTACACTTGTGAGTTCAGGTGGGGGCTGGAAGTGGGGTTTGACCTTCACCTGCTGAGGAGCCAAGGGCTGGGCAGGCAGTGAACATGCAGGAAGCTAGCCTGCTCTCTGGGGCCAGCTCTCACCTACCCACATCTGACTGGCCTGAGGCTCTCCCACAGGCAGGTGCACCTCCCTTTCTCTGCCCCCACACAGCACTCACCTTTCTCAATCTTGCAGCCCCTGTGCCAGAGCGGATGGCATCCATCAAGGCTTGCCTGGCATCCACTGGGTTGCTGAGGGTTCCTGAGCTGAACCTGGAAGATGTCCTTGATGCAGAGAGAGCCTGGGAGTTCGGTGGAGGAGGTGGCGGCAGGGCCGGTGGGGGTGGAAGGCCATGATCTTCTTGCTGAGGATTTTCCACACCCAGTGAATTGAGCGCAGCATCTCGAAAGCTCTGGAGCTCTTCAGAAGCAGAGGAGGACACCTAACAATGAGACATTTAAATGATTGCTCTAAAGGTTGAGTATCCATGGCCCCCCAAATTTTCATGTATGAACTCTTTAATCCCCAAGGTGATGACATTAGGAGGCAAGACCTTTGGGAGATGATGAGGTCAAAGGGTGGAGCCCCCATGAATGTGATCGGTGACCTTATAAAAGAGACCCCACGGAGTCCCTTGACCCTCACAATGTGAAGACACAGCAAGAAGTTGCAATCTATGAACCAGTAAATAATCCCTCACCAGACAACAAATCTACTGATGAGAAATAAACTTCTGTTGTTTATAAGCCACCCGGCCTATGGCATTTTGTTATAGCAGCCTCAAAAAGATAGTGTCAGTGTCTATACAGGTCCTTTTCAAGAGGGCAATGCACAGCTTACTGTCTTACCCTTAGACTTCAGATGGCTTTTCTGTGCTAAGCCCAGGAAGTCTCTCTGCCCAAGGCTTAGACACTTGTCCCTGTGTCCTGCCAAGTCACAGATCACAGGGACCAGGATTTGGCAGTGATGTCTTGCTGAGAACTTTCTGATCTCGTAACTTTTCTTGGCATGTGAGGAAAGAAACAGGGGCAAGAAACACAAATCTGACCAGATTGGAGGGTGGGGAAGACACACACTCAGAACCCTCTGAGTAGTAAGTTATGTTGTTCTTTGAATTCTCCATGTGGAAGCCATGGGTGATACCATGCTGCCCTAAACTGAAGACCATGTTGTTCCTGCAGTTATGCAAAAACCAGCACTTTATTCATTCCAGCAGGTGTGCAGTTGTATGCTGCCTGGTTATCAAAGCCCTGAAGCCATGCGGGTGCCAGAAGGAACTTGGAAAAGTGTTCCATGCTAGGTGCAGGCAGGGGTTATGTTTTTGGAAGAGGGTGGGAGAACCTCTGGGTAGTCTCAAGTCTCCTGTGCAGTGGCTGCCCCAGCCTCAAGTAGTAGCGTGCCTGCCTCCAGTGCCAATGTGCCCAGCAGGAGGGGTTGGCTGCTCTGAAGCTGGATCACCACCCTCTTGGAATAATGGCAGTTTCTATGCCATCTACATAGGATGCTGGTGGGGAAGGAGTGGGTGGGCACTGGCACCCATCTCACCAGGGTCTTTCTTACCTTCCTCAGGCTGTGGGCACCGCTGTGCCCGCGGATGGCGGCAAGCAGGGCTGATCGCTCGCTCTCTGCCTCTGTGTAGGATGGTTTCTTTGGCCCTCCCTCCAAAGTGTGTTCTGCAGTCTAGAATATTAATAGTGTCAACACATTTCACTCCAAAGATGGAGAAATATTAACTGTAAAACAGCTTGAAAGAAAAAATACTGCAGATCAGTTGAGGCCTCTAAGATCAATTCCCTGTCTGCTAAAAGGTGCATACAGAAGGACTCCAACTTATTATAGTTCAACTTTATCATGTTATGAAAGTATATCAGAAGACCAGTTTCTTTTTACATTAGTAAAGCATTTAATAAGTTACATGAGATATTCAATACATTTTATGAAATAGAAGATTTTGCCCAAATGGAGGCCAACCTAAATATTCTGAGCACGTTTAGGGTAGGCTACACTACACTATGATGTGTGCTGGGTATGGTGTATTAAATGCATTTTTAATTTCCAATATTTTCAACTTTCCATGGACTTACCATGACACAACCTCATTCAAAGTCAAAGACATGTAAAAAAGAATCAAATATTGTATATTTGGGGTAGCATCAAATGTTGCCTCTTAATGACAGATCACACCTATTATCTGTCCTGTCTTCCCAAGGCTGAGATGTGTGGTGATTTCCTGCCTACCTGAATAAGAATCCTGGGTCCCTGCTAGTGAGTGTGTAGCATTGGGCCAGGACACTTAGCTTTCCTGAATTTCAGTTTCCTTATCTGCAAACTGGAGGAAATTATACCCAATCATTAGTGTTAGCTTCACAGGCAATATTTTTGACATGTTAAATGCTTAGATAATAGAGGAAGAATGTCATAAATCTGCTTCTTTTGCTATTGGAGAGTTACAACATGCTGATGCTACAAATACAGTCATGTGCCACATAACAGTTCAGTCAAGAATGGATCACATACACTGGTCCCATAAGATTACAGAGCTGAAAAATTCCTGTTGCCTGGAGACACTGTAGGCACCCTGCCATCCTGTAGTCTTTGCTCACACATTTGGGTGATGCTGCTATAAACAAATCTATGTGCTGCCAGTCATATAAAAGGATAGTATGGACAATTACACATGGCACATAATTCTTGATAATAATAACAAATGACTAAGTTATGATTTATGTATTTACTATACTATAATTTTTATGATTACAGCAAACTCCTACTTGTAAAATAATGTTTTGTATACAATGTGCCATGTTACATCAGCAGCAGTCTCACACACCTTGTGTCTACCATGCCTTTTTTCCTTGGTACTAGGGATTGAACTAAGGGGCACTCGACCACTGAGCCACATCCCCAGCTCTATTTTGTATTTTATTTAGAGACAGGGTCTTACTGAGTTGCTTAGGGCCTCACTTTTGCTGAGGCTGGCTTTGAACTCATAATCCTCCTGCCTCAGTCCCTTATACTGCTGGGATTACAGATGTGTGCCACCATGCCCAACCTACCATGTCTCTTGATGCAGCAAGAGGCCATGTCTAGTGACTGATCTATACCATACAGTTTTGTGTGAGCCCACTCCATGATGTTTGCATAATGATGATAACAATAAGCAACACAGTTCTTAGATTGTATCTCCACTGCTAAACAACACAGGATTGCAGAGTAAAGCAGTGGTGTTGTCTGGATTTTTTATTTGCCCACTTCAGTATGCTATAATTTGGGTCTTAAATGTTCCAGAGGCTCATGTGTTAAAGGCTTGGTCCTCAGCTTGGAAAGTGGGGGAATCATTAGGATGTGGAGCCTAGTGGGATGTCCTAGGTTATTGGGGAGTGGCCTTCAAGGATATATGAGGTGCTGGTCTCTAATTCTCTCCTTTGGCTTCCTGGCCATCAGGTAAGCAAATCTGCCCCACCATGTACTCCCACCATAATGTGATGCCTTTCCACAGGTCCAAAAGTAATAGGTCAGCTGACTATAAACTGAAACCTCCAATCTGTGAGCCAAAATAAACCTGTCTTTTATTTAAGTTGGGTATCTGAGGTTTTATGTCAGGGTGCTAGAAAGGTGACTAACACACAATGTTTGAAGTCCAATATGTGCAGGGTCCCACCATACAGCATCTCTATTTCTCCTGCCGGGTGGATGGACATTCATTGACTGACATCTTTTACTCTCATGTTTGAGCCTGAAAAACCAAAACACATTCATTTTAGCCTCTTTACTAGTTCTATTCAAATATTCTTGAGGAAAGGAGGAGACAGACATTCTAGTTAAAAATGAAACCTGGGTGTTAATCCTTATTGCTATGCTTTTCCTGTCTCTCCTCTGATCCTCTTATAAAAATCTAGGACAGGTGTGGGTATTCTGGTCAGGACATCCCTTCACCTGTTTCCCCCATGGCCACTGCATTCACCTTGCGGAGTTTTTCCTTCCCTCCTGCAGAGTGGATGGCTTCCATCAGGGCGCTGTGCAAGGATGTATCTTTTGGAACTGGCCTCTGGACAACAGGTTTAAATTTTTTCTTTGGCCCAAAAATGCTGGGTGGCAATGTACCATCTGTTTCATGCACATCTGTAGATAATGAATTGGGTTTTTGTTCCATTTCTAGGACAATGTGGCTACTAGTGCTGGGCACTTTGGGAGAGTCAGGAGGCTTGCTTTTGTCTGGGGCCCCTGTATAGCCATTCACCAGTGCCCTGCTGGAGCTCTGAGCATCTGCCAGGCATGGAGGGGGCGGGTGTGCCCTGTCCAGTGTGAGCCCAGGGTCAGATGCTGAGCTGGTCTTTTGGTTACTCGCGCCTTGCTTTTCATTGAAACCACAGCTCTGTCCCACAGAAACATGATCCTTCTGGGAAGATCTGACTAGTGGGAAATAAGAGCTTCTGTGGACAGTGGCAGGACAGTCTTGAGTAGACAACTTCCCACATGTGCTGCTGACCTCCCCTCTAGGCTGGGCTCCCGCGGCTGACTCTCCCCCAGCATTGCTGGGAAGGCTGACGCCAGGCTGCTTTGCCTCATGTGTATGTCCTCGTGCCTCTGAGTACAGGTTGGGGGCTGTATCATGCTTCAAAGTGACAGGCTCTCCTGGTAGCTTTGGTACTCTACCCACATGACACTTTTCCACATTATTGTGCTGCCTCACCACATCAGTATGGACTTTGGGAGGTCCGATCCGCTTGGCAATCGCAGAGGCCACATACTGGCTGGATGTTCTTCTCTGAGGTTTGAGGAATGTGACTTCTGTGGTGTTAGCTGCTGGCACTTTCATGTGACAAGTGACTGAGGAAGGTGGTCGGCTACTCCCCTCTTCCAGGTGTGTCCTGCATTCTTGGGGGCCAGCCTGCTGCTGGGGTGCAGTCAATGTTGGGGCCACCTGGAGTCTGTTATTGGGCTGTGGCTTGGCTGGTATGGTGGTGGTGGTGGCGGAGGGGTTCCTCCTGGCTGAACAATCTGTGGGCTGGTTCAGCTGCTTCTCCAATGAGCTGCACCTCCAGAACTCCTTGACTTTCCCAATGGGTTGAGCTTCTGTTTCAATAACAGATGATGAGATGGGTATGGTCCTGCTGCTGTTCACATGGGGGCTCACTAGGTTCCCCAGCTCATCAATCTTAATGGCGCCCGTGGAGAGGGACACATTTCTGTCATAGCATCTCATCTCTGACTTGGGAGGAACAATTTTGTAGGTAGTGAGGCCGCACTTCAGTCCGTAACTTCCCCTGGGGGTTTGGCCTTGCTGATACCATGATGGTGGTACTGAGACAGTGGTTTTTCCGTTGCTTTCCTTTTCACTTTTTGGCTGTAAATTCACCCTCTGGGCAGGATGTGTTGTCTCACTAAAAGCCAGAACAGGCACTTTCCCTTTCTCCTTTGCATTTAGGCCATCTATTTGAAGTTTTGAAATGAAAGAAGTCACCTTGGGCCCTATTTCAACGAAATTCCCATCTTGAGAGGTACTGGATTGGGTTTCCTTTCTGAGGTCATAGGAAGGAGTGTAGGGGTCAGGAGCTTCTTCCCTCATCCTTTCATGAGGCTGGCTGTGCCCAGCCTGAAATGAGGCCTGGGGGTCTCTTCTGCAGGCAACGCTCCCCACGTCAAAAGAACCAGCATTGTTGTTTCTATTGGAAAACAGTCCTGAATCTATAGGATCATCTGAAACTTCCCCGATGAACGTCACTGGGATGGAATCTGCGTCACTGTTGGGGATGATGGCATCCTGCATACTGTGGTGGGACACACCATTTGTGGAGCTGGTTAGTGAGCTAGTGTCTGTTTCATAACTCTCTTCCATTTCTGAAAGAAAGACAAATGCAAGTCACTGGTCAACATGGCATGCACAATCACCATACTGATGACCTAATCATGACCATGACTTTGACTTCCCTAGAGCGACTTTGAGTAAACTACTTACACTTGTGTTAAAATTTATTTTTTAATTGTAATCTACATTACCTGGGGCCAGAATTTCAACTTTCATAAACTACAAAAGATCTGTTTGCAGATCTATGATGCTTCCAGGTAATTGTTCAGTTGTAACATTTTGCCAATGCTGTTCAATAAGAAATAGATTTCTAAATCCAAGCTTCTGGAAAAATCTATTTTCAACACAGAAGCATGAAAGTGAACTTGACCTCTGCATTTCTGGTGCCCACCAGGAGCATGGCAAGACATACAAAACTTGCTCTAGCTTTAACTTCTTAAAGAGAGAATGACCAAGCCTGTGTTCCACAGAGTCATCAACTCTTCTAACTGCTGAGTGAGGCAGTGGGTTATGTGTTCACAGATTGTGGGACACTGTACAGCTACGTCAATCATAGCTGGGAAAGAAACTGGAAAGCAAGTTGAACGCAACTACTGATCAGTTTTATAATCTGTTTCCTCTTTCTTGTTTTAAGGCATCAGCAACATCAAATTTCTAGTTTACTTTCAATTTGTGCCTTAGAGAAAGTAACATAGCTCTTTTGTTTGAAAGATTTTTTTATTTGTTTACTGAAATTATTTGCACCTGCCCTGACCTTAATAGTATTATTCCCTGCCCCCCATATAGCAACAGAATAAAACGTTCCATGGGATGCTCCTATATAAATGGGTCTAATGGACAAAACTTTGTGCCTTTCCTTTTTAGCAAGTAAAGGGTTACAAGTTTTAATAAAAACATCTATTTATCTTTGTGCACCTTCTGTTTCCCTATCCAGACCTTTTCATTTTCTTAAATGTATATGGGATACTTTTTAATGTGCAAAATTAGTATTAATCAGAGCACATTAATTAAGCACATCTTAAGCAGTCATTCAGACATTTCCATGTACTGCTTGGAGCCCTGATGGAAAGATGTCCATTAAAAACCATGCTCCCCTGAGAGCTCAGTCCTCAAGTCCAGTTCAACCTTCAAGTTCAAGACCTCCTGAGAGTTCAGCCCTCAAGTCCTATCTCTAGGATGATGCTGTAAAACCCTCTGAAGACTTCTTCCCTGGGTACTTATACAAAAGTGTACTCAGAAATACTAAACTTCAACAGATATGGCCACATAGTATACCACCAAAAGAGTAGGTTGGTGGCTCTTACCTTCTAGGTCTTCATCAAGTTCTGCCAAGGTCTTATGGAATTGTCCAGTAATGAATAGTTCTTCATCATTATTTAAGACTATTATAGCTTTCTCAGATCTAGGGAAGTCCAAAGAGTAAGAAAAAGCACTTATTTACTTCTCTCAGTATTGATTTAATGAACTCCTTTCTAGAAATATTTGAGAATGGGACAGTTCATCAAATTCAAGCAGTCACGTACTGTTTAGCCCACCATTGCCCTTGGAACTACTGACAGATTGTGTATTTGTGAGTGATGTCTATGTGCATATGTATGGTATGAGTGTATATGTGAGCATGTGTGTATTGGAGATGTGTATGTGGCATGTGTGCATATATGAGGTGAATGTGTTGTATGTGATGTGGTTTGAAGGTGGTATTTGGTATATTTGGGGTATGTGTGTGCATGTGATCCCAAAGTGTTAGCAATACCCAAACCACACAAAGTGCCATTCAGTCTGCAGCCTGAAGTCCAATTTTAAATTCTGCTGCACAATTCTAAGCAGGAAGAGTGAATTAGGCAGTATAGCGATACCAGACTTCAAACTATACTACAGAGCAATAGTAACAAAAACAGCATGGCACTGGTACCAAAACAGGCAGGTGGACCAATGGTACAGAATAGAGGACACAGAGATCAATCCACAAAATTACAACTATCTTATATTTGACAAAGGGGCTAAAAGCATGCAATGGAGGAAGGATAACATCTTCAACAAATGGTGCTGGGAAAACTGGAAATCCATATGCAACAAAATGAATCTGAATCCCTTTCTCTCGCCATGCACAAAAGTTAATTCAAAATGGATCAAGGAGCTTGATATCAAAACAGAGACTCTGCGTCTGATAGAAGAAAAACTTGGCTCCAATCTACATACTGTGGGGTCGGGCTCCAAATTCCTTAATAGGACACCCATAGCATTATGAAGTCAAACAACAACAAGTGCTGGCGAGGATGTGAGGAAAAGGGTACAATTGTACATTGCTGGTGGGACTGCAAATTGGTGCGACCAATTTGGAAAGCAGTATGGAGATTCCTTGGAAAGCTGGGAATGGAACCACCATTTGACCCAGCTATTCCCCTTCTCGGACTATTCCCTAAAGACCTTAAAAGAGTGTACTATAGGGATACTGCTACATCGATGTTCATAGCAGCACAATTCACAATAGCTAGACTGTGGAACCAACCTAGATGCCCTTCAATAGATTAATGGATAAAAAAATGTGGCATTTATACACAATGGAGTATTATTCAGCACTAAAAAATGACAAAATCATGGCATTTGCAGGGAAATGGATGGCACTAGAGCAGATTATGCTAAGTGAAGCTAGCCAATCCCTAAAAAAACAAATGCCAAATGTCTTCTTTGATATAAGGAGAGCAACTAAGAACAGAGCAGGGAGGAAGAGCATGAGAAGAAGATTAATATTAAACAGGGACGAGAGGTGGGAGGGAAAGGGAGAGAGGAGGGAAATTGCATGGAAATGGAAGGAGACCCCCATCGTTATACAAAATTGCATGTAAGAGGAAGTGAGGGGAAAGGGGAAAAAAACAAGGGAGAGAAATGAACTACAATAGATGGGGTAGAGAGAGAAGATGGGAGGGGAGGGGAGGGGAGGGGGGGTGATAGTAGAGGATAGGAAAGGCAGAAGAATACAACAGACACTAGTATGGCAGTATGTAAAAACATGGATGTATAACCGATGTGATTCTGCAATCTGTATAAGGGGTAAAAATGGGGGTTCATAACCCACTTGAATCAAATGTATGAAATATGAGATGTCAAGAGCTATGTAATGTTTTGAACAACTAATAATAATAAAAAGAAATTAGCCAATCCCCAAAAAACAAATGCTGAATGTTTTCTCTGACATAAAGGCTAATTCATAGTGGGATAGGGAGCGGGAGCATGGGAGGAATAGATGAACTCTAGATAGGGCAGAGGAGTTGAAGGGGACAGGAATGGGTATGGGGTTATTAGTGATGGTGGAATGTGATCATCATTATTATCCAAAGTACAGGTATGAAGACATGAATTGGTGTAAATATACTGTGTACACAACAAGAGATATGAAAAATTGTGCTCTATATGTGTAGTAAGAATTGTAATACAGTCTGCTGTCATATATAAATTAAAAAAATAAAAATCTGAAATAAAAAATAAATAAAATTAAAAATAATTCTGCTGCACAAAACAAGTTCATGTGCAATGGGAAATGCTTGCATACTTGTGTCACCTGGCGCAGTCACCTATACCTAGCACCTGGTAATAAGGAGTAGGAATATGAATCCCCGGTATGCACATGTAATATGGTAGCCAGGAGCTGGTCCAGCTCATTTCTATGTGTTAAGCTGTCCCTGAGCACTTGGGTTTTCTCTCAGTGACCCTCAGGGCCCCAGTGATGAAGGCTATAGGCTCTGGCACAGGACATGGTCATACAGTTCACATTGTCAAGAGAACAGTGGGGAGGACATTTCAAACTCCTTGGGTGGTTTCCAGAAGCCCTGTCAACTTTTTAAGCTCATACCTTCATCTGTGCCGTCCCTAGCGGTGACCTACCTGCCAAATTCTGAAAAAGGATAGACTTGCCATTCCTCTATAATAAGGGGCTTTTATATATTCTTTGATCTGTTCCTTTGTCATGCTTTTATTCTGGCTTAGTTCTTGTACTGGGCAGGTGATGGAGGGGACAGGAGCATGAGGGGGAGGGCTGATCATGCCACCCACAGAGCTGTGCTTCCCTGGCCTGCCACTGGGAACATGAAGATAATGGCAAAGGTGACACCAAACATGTAGCCACTGTAACAGTACAAGAGCTCCTATCCTTGCCTCTCATGCTCTTCCCCGATTGCCTCCTCTGAGACCCAATAGGAGGAGATGGCCTGGCAAGCCTTTGTTTCAGAGCAGGTGACCGTCTCATGCCAAGCCCTGAACAGACCTCTTTATTATACATTATCTTATTAGAATCCGCACAAGCAATTTATGAGATAGGTAGTGTTGTTATCATCATTGTACAGATAGGAAAGTATATACAGAGAGCCTCAGAGATCTGCACAAAGTCACACCAGCATTCAGAGCTAGGTGTACCTGCTCCAAAGCTTGGGCTTTGCCAACCAGGTGGTCTGGCCATGTCTGAGGCCAAGAGGCACAATACATCCCCCTGTGGCTCAGAGTGTCCCAGAAGATGTCAGCCCGCCTGCTCAGGAGAGCGGGGTGGTGCTTGATTTGCGTCAAGAGGACAATGGCATCCGTGAGACAACTGCTGCCAAAACAATTTGAGAGCTGTCTTTGCAAGGGCTATTGCCTCTATTTTCCTATTGTGCAGAAAACACAGAGACATGTCTAAGGCAATTGTCTCTCTTTAGTGAAAGCTGAAGGTTCTTTTCCGCTGATTGTTAAAATTGAGGACCAATCTCCATCGTTGCTAATCAGGCCCAGATAATGATGCATAAAATATGCCTTGCACAATCCTCACTTACGCAGCGAAGTTTTTATTCTGATAAATGAGTCTTTCTTTCTTTCTTAGTGACTATGTCCATTTGGGAGCCAGGAAGTGGCTTCAGAATCAGTCTCAGCTAATGTCCTCTGACAAGCCAGACAAAGGCGGCTGGTCGGAGATGTGTGTGCATGTGGACCAATTAATAAGGACCACAAGAGGTGCACAATTGTCCTTCCCATTGCTTTGGCCTTAGACTTTAATTATTTGAATGCATTTTATAAAAGCATTTTCTCTTGCATGGAATGTGATGGTATAAATAAATTTAAATATTTAATAAAATACATATCAGAAGAAAATATGGAAATTGATGGACAAAATAATACTTGCAGTGGAAAACAGAGCACTTTTAAAATGATTACTCTTGATTTAGGATGCTGAAAGCCCAGCCAAACAAAATTAATTACATACTTTTACTTCAAAGCATTTGCCTTTATTCAGGGTATGTGTGATCATATCACTCAAGGAGGAGCTGAAAAAAATAATATTAATAAGAACTAAAAACAAATTTAAAATAAAAATTACACTGCTTTTGAAAACATTAAAACTAGCAAAAATATGTAAAAATATATCATCTGGGGCTGATAAAGTTGCAATGAAAATGAGACATGCACACTTTTTACTGATTTTAACTGGAAAGAAATGTAGAAATATACACCAAAATACAGAACAAAAATCACTTTATCTTTGTAGCAACTTTGGTGTGTTAAGTCTCTGTTTTAACAATGTATCTTCAGAAAACAATCCAAAAGAAGGAAAAATATAAACACAACAGTAGTCATTGTATTTATGTGAAGAATTCTAAAATGTCCAGCAGCAGGGAAAACTGTCTAAATCACTGCATGTTGTAAAAGTCTTTAAAATCCGTAACTGACAAATCATGAAGCCTATGTAGAAATACAGACCTCTGTGTCATCTAGCACCTTTTGTAAATAAATTAAAAGACTTTTAACTATATGTAGGATAATTACGATGATGTAAAAATATCATGTGCCACTGGATATAGTGGTAAATACCTGTAATCCCAGCTACTCAGGAGGCTGTAGCAGGAATGGTCACAAGTTTGAGGTCAGCCTCAACAACTTAGCCAGGCCTTGTCTCAAAATAAAAACATATAAGGGATGGGGACGTAGCTCAGTGGTAGGGCTCCTCTGGGTTCAATCCCATGTTTAAAAAAACATATATGTCATATGCCTGTGGACAAGGGTGGGATAAAAAATCCAGACATCAACAAACCAACCAGTATGATTACTAAAAACGATGGAATTAGGGTAAATGTTTTGTCCTTTTACTTTAGAATTATACTCGTTTTGGTAAAAAATGGTTTGAGTGATAAAGTATTTTTAGCAAGCAAAATTTTAAATAACATTTTCATTCTCCAGTTAACAATAATTCTTCCTTTTTTTTTTTTTACAATGGAGTTTACATTTTTTTATACCATGCACAGTCTGCACGACCTTGTTTCCTTACTGTGAGCCCCATGATGCCAATACATAGCTATTAGTCTGACCACCATTGTGAGAAGACAGCAGCAGACCAGAGCTGTCTCAGGCCTTTAACATTCTCCTACCCAGGCTTGGCTGCAGCTGCTCCACAGAAAGCATCAGTAGCCAAGCTCCAAAGACTTGGAGATTCTGAGCTGCTTTCTTCCCTACCTTCACCCAGCTCCCTGCAAAATAACAGCAGGGAACCATTCTGTCCAATCAGCACCAGGAGAAATAGAGGGTTTTTTGATATTTTGTTTTCATTGACTTAAAAAGTGAATCTGAAATTCACAGATTTATAAGATCTATTCATAGCACACTGGAGTCAAGCTCTCTTGTCAAAGTATGAGGACTCAAGCTTAGTCCTGTCCCCTTGTGTCTGTATTACTCTTTACTGCCCTGTCCCTTCACAGGCTTGTCTAGGGATGGTACTGCTCAGTCCCAGGCCTTGATGACACATCCTCATTCTACCATGGCCTTGGCCTTGCTCCTTGGCATTCTGCTGTGGGTCTGAGTCTCTGGGCCCTGCTTGTCTCAGAAGAGAGTAGACATGTGCCAGAAGCAACAGTCCTAGGTGCATTGTGGAGTGAAGGAGAGTCTGAGTTGAGACAGGGCCTTGATTGGTGTTCCTCTGGAGTCTGCCAAACCTCTGGTATATCTGAGGGAGGGCAGACATACCCTGTCAACTGCTTCTGCAACTTGTTCTTCTGTTGACACAACTCAGGGGCTGCTATGTTCTGGGTCCTGGGCTTCTGTGTGAACAGATTATCTAGCCAAAGCCAAAGTCAGAGGAAACATATCTATTTTGATTTTCAACTCAAGATTTGCAGAGAAAGAGATTAGTGATATTTGCTCTTCTTCCTCATTTTCATCTTCTTTTTCCCAAAGGGTTGCTCGTAGATTATAATTATTCCACCTTCTTTGAAAAACTACCAGATTCATGCACTTAATCACTGGGTTTGAAGGGAAGCTCCCTGTGGGCTCAGCAGGGAAGCCTTAAGCATGTCTTCAAAGTCAACAATGGGCAAAAAGCACCATCTCTGTTGGTAGGAGTAAAGCAAATGGGCACAGATGTTCCTCTCCTAGGCTTCTTCTCCACCCCCAACCTACACCTAATCTTCAGATATATTTCTTGTTGACAGTTTTGTTTATTTTTTAAATGGCTGAAGATCAAGAAAATAAATCAGACAAACACAGGGCAGGCATTTTGCTATCAGGCTGCACACACTGAATAAACATTGCCAGAGCTATTTTCTCACAGTCAGTGACTGCAGAGAAGGTGATAACGTTCAAGCCACTGCTGCATAGGATATGAGGGACAGAGAACAGCACTGAGGGGTTTCAAGCCACTCTTCTCAGAGGTGGAGCTGCCTTCTGGGGTCCACTCCCTTGCCTCTTGGGGTCCATTTCTGGGGTCCACTCCAGGGTACAAGCAGAGGCCTCCACCCAGCGGAGGGGGCACAGGGCACAGGCCCTGCTAGTCTCCTGCTCTTGGTTCATCCAGCTCCCTGCAAAAATGACAGCAGGGAACCATCCTGTCCAATTAGCACCAGGAGAAATAGAGGGTTTTTTGATATTTTGTTTTCATTGGCTGAGAAAGTGAATCTGAAATTTATAAGATTTATAAGATCTATTCATAGCACACTGGGTCATGTTTGTTTCTGAAGTAGTTAAATTAATGAAAAAGAATGAGAGGAAAATGATGTTGCTTTCAGGTAGTGATTCAATTTGCTGATGACAATCAGTCCAACAACACTGTGATTTCAGAATTCGTGACTGGACAAACTAAAGGCAAGAAACCTGGGAAGACAGAGGAGGTGACAGTCACATATGCTTAACTTCCCATTTGTAAATGTGCCTGTGTTGACAAAGATACACAATGATGTCTAATACAATAGGAGCCACACATAGTTTAAAATCTCCTTGAAGTAACATTTAAAAAGTAAAAAGAAATAGGTGGTTTAATTTTAGTTATATACTTCAAGTTTAATTTTATTTATTTCCACCTATATATATATTTTTTCTTTCAGTACCAGATTTGGTGCCTATTTTACTCTAACAATATATTTCAATTTCAACCAGTCACTTGGCAAGTACTTAGTAGCAAAATCATTGTCCTGTAGTATAGCCAGCCACTAAGGAAACCAAAATCCCATATATCAAAAATATTCTTCAGAAAAGAAGGAAAAATAAATACATCTTCATATAAAGCAAAGCTAAGAGCCAGAAAAATTGTTACAAAAATAATACTTGGTCCTTCATAATGACACTGGAAGGAAATGTGGGCATCAGGGATATAGAGAAAAAAAAACAAATATATGGGTAAATGGAAGAGGCTATTTTTCTCTTTTTAAGATGTTTTGACTATTGAAGGGAAAAACTGAGAAGATATCTGGAACTGAACAACAATTAAAATACATCATATCAAGTTTGTGGATGCAATGAAAACACTGCTTAGAGAGAGATTCATAGCATCAAATGCTGACATTAGGTAAGTAGAAAGTTCTCAAATCAATAATCTAAACTTCCACACTCAGAAACAGAAAATAAGGATCAAAATAAACCCAAAACCAGCACAAAGAAAAAAATAAACATGAAGACTTAACATCAGTGATACTGTACAAACCCGTAAAATACGGATGAAGTGGAAAATTTCTGGAGAAGCGGGAACTACCACAACAACAGGAACCTTTAGGTGGCTGGGTAACTATCAAGAAAATTAAGTTCCTAATGAGAAAAGCTCCACAAAGATCTTTAGGTATATAGGTGATATCACTGGAGAATTCTGCCACATATTTGAAGAAGGATTAATACCAATTTATATAAACATTTATTACAATGTATTTCATGAAGCTGGTATTACCCAGCCATGAAACCAGAAAAGACGGTTCCAGACTAAAGCCATGAACAAAACCCCAAATTGACAGACTCAAGTCCATCATGAATGTAGATACAAATGTCCCTACATAAGGCACTTCATGGACAAACCAAGAAAGACTTATGATGATATAGATTGATACAAAATAATTATATGAAAAAATTCAACACCTATTGGTAAAAACTCTCCTATAGGAAGGACCAGGGAAGGTTATGGATTAATACTTGGTCCTCCACTTCCCAAAGACATGTGTAGGTTCAAAACTCCACATTTAAGGGTAAAGTCTTTTATTTTTAGAAGTGGCATTATTATGATATAATTACCTATGATGGGGGGTCATAAGGGGCTGGGGTGAGCTCATGATTCAGCCTGGCTAGTGTCCCTATATGGAGAGCCGGTGGACTCTTGGTTTGGCGTGGCTTTCTTCCTGATAAGGAGATTAGGGCAAGATTTGATTCATTGTGACTTATGTCTATACATGACTATCTTCTCTCCTGTTTTGTTAATGTTTGTGCTGAAACATTTTAATTCTTGTATCTCTCACTTTGTGTATGTCTATAGGTATTTCTTTGTGCTTCCCATTGGGGATTCCATTTAACATGGGAAAGGGACACCACTCTGATGCAAATCTGCAGCAGGGCAACTTCAGTAGTGTAGAGAAAGCTTCTGCTACTGATGTCACAATATGACGTGTGTATGCACTATGTGTTCAATACTACAGAATATAGTTGGGGTTTTCTGCTACATTATTCTCTTATATGCTGTAGAAAACAAAAGTGGCACTAGCTTTTTAAATTCTCATAAATAGGCTTTACCAGAGATATTTCTGCCTTCATGGAGATCTGAGTTCCTAATCTGGTGTCCTTCAGGTCAACCTGAAGGACTCCCCTCACACAGGGCACATCTAGTAGGGACCAACTCCTTGGGCTCTTGTTTATCGGGTGCTGTGGTTGGAATGTGTTTGTCTCCAAAATTCCTGTTGAGCCTCAATTTAATGGCATTGAGCAGTGGGCCTTGAGCAGGTGGTTAGGCCATGAGGCTCCAACCACAGGGATGTGACGTGAACCTTAAGAGTGCTTCTCCAGCATGCACAAGGACTGATTCACTTCCCAGCACACCCCCTTGCACATACACATAACACACACACACACACACACACACAAAGTACATATGTCAAGCTGGGCGTGGTGGCTTATGATGGTGTTTTAATGAGCTTTTCCATTGCAGTGGCCAAGACACCCAACAAGAACAACGTAGAGGAGAAAAAAATTAGCTGGGGATCCCAGGTTCAGAGGTCTCAGACCACAGATGGCTGACTCAATTGTTCTGGGCCCAAGGTGAAGCAGCCCTCATGGGGGAGGGGCCCAGTAAAAGAAAGCTGCTCATTTCAGGGCAGCAAAGAGGCACAGGAAGGGGCAGAGAGAAGATGGAGCAAAGATCATAGGGACGAAGCACCCTTCCAGGACATGTCTCCAGGCACCCTTCTCCTCCAGCCACGGGGGCATTCAACATACATGGACTCTCAACTCGGGACATGAGGAAGGAGGATCACACATTGAAGCCCAGTCTGAGCAACTTAGAGAGACATCATCTTCCAAAAAAAAAAGGAAATCTGGGGGGCTAGGGAAGTACTTCAGTTTTGTACAGCAGTTTCTTGACATGCCTGAGGCCCTGGGTTCAATGGCCAGTATGTCCAAAAAAAAAAAAATACAAAACAAAACAAAATGCAGGGCTTGAGAGAATGTGGTCAACCCTTCTGGCCCTCCCATCAAGTGAGAATATAGCAACAAGCCCCTTTGATCTTGGACTTGCCAGTTTCCAGAAAGGTGGGAAGGGGATTTCTATTATTAATAAATTACCCAGTCTAAGGTATTTTGTTACAGCAGCAGGAAGGGACCCAGGTATGTGGGAATGCCTCCATTTCTTCCGCTAATGGGAAGGACACTTTTGCTGGTTCTTGGATTCTCGGTTTGCATATTTTCTCCCTTATCATTTTGAATATATCAACCCACCACTTTTCACATTCCAGGTTCCTAGCAAGAAACCTGATGAGAACCTGGTTAAATGATGATGAACACTCCTACCCTCTCAATCCCATAGGTGTTAATGCCTAGCTCTGGAAGAGTCCTAGGGACCAGAGCATTTTGTTACAGCATCACAATATGAGTGAAGTGCTACCATCCCTTGAACCCCAATCATTCTGAGTTGGAAGAAAGAGGAATTAAATAGTTTGAGTGTAGATATGATGAGATCTTTGAAAGTTGAAAGGTCTTACAGATTTTCAGACTCAAAAAACCATTGAAGTATCCTACTGGTTTTAATCTCTAAACATGTAAATATCAGTCTCCATGACCCACAGATACAAAAAGCTTCCAGAGTCCTTTCCTATCTTATCATGAAAGTCAAAAAGGTCCTGGAGGCCCCAACATGAGATGACACCTAGGGTGCCTGGGTCATTTCTTGCTCTGACTTCACAAGGAGCCACTGTGAGACAATCTCAAACACCAGCTATATAAGAGAGTGGCTGTGGGTGAGTTTTTGTCCATAAGTACTGGAAGCTCTTGGCAGTGACTTGTTGGACTCCCAGATAGTTAGCGTGTTTGGTGGTTGGTGGTTGGTTTTTGTGGTGATTTGCTGTTGGTTTTTTGATCTGGGTTTTTTGTTTGGTTGGTTTATGTTTTGAGATTTGGTTGTTGGTTTTCGTGTTTTGTTTGGGTTTGTCAGTTTTTTTTTTTTTTTTAAGCTAGCATTCTTCATGGATATTCCAGTTTAGGATGTGCAGAAAGTAGCAAGAGTAGTGTAGTGGTGCAGGGGCCCAGCTCCTGCTACGAGAAGGCCCTCATGGACCATTATCATGTCCTGAGGGCCATTGGGGAAGGGGGCTTTGGGAAGGTGGTGCCAGAAAGAGGGGAACAAGCCTGTGCTGTGTGAACGGGATTTGTTGATGGCCCTGGAACACCAAAATGTGATCCAGCTCTTTCAGGTCATTGAGACCACCCACAATATGTGCCTTGTTATGGAGCATGCAGATGGAGGACAGCTATGGCGTCACATCCCGAAGGATGGAGGCATAGCGGAGGAGACAGTCTGCAGAGTGTTCAGGGAGATGGTGCATGTTGTGCACTACTGTCATGTGCACACCTGGGCCTCAAGCCAGAGAACTTTGTGGTGGATGCCAGGGGTCAATAAAGCTCATTGACTTTGGCCTGAGCACCAGCTTCATGCCTGGGCTGAAGGAATTCAGGGGCACTCTCCTGTACTGCACCCCTGAAGTCATCCAGGGGAAGGGAATCAAAGGTGCCTCGACATATGTCTGGAGCCTGGGTGTCACTCATGCTCACAGGGCAAAGGACATTCATGGGCAAGCACCACTAAGGGGCTGCAGAGCAGATCTTGCAGACAAGCTACAACATTCCCCCACATGTATCCAAGGGAGCACGCAGCCTCATCCAGCAAATCCTGACAGTGGACCCCACACAGAGGCCCACCCTGGAGCAGGTAATGGGACACCCATAGCTGAGCCAGGGTGAGGACTCTTAACCCAGTCATCCCAGAGAGCCACTCCCCAAGCAGCCTGACCCCGCCATCTGACCATGATGTTGACATGGGTTACAACCTCTATAATGACTGGTTGTCTCTGGCAAATCATCAATTCGATGAGGCCATGGCTACCTACCTCATCCTCCAACACCAGAGAAGCCAGGGGACAGGCTGCATGCTCTGGGCAAAGCCTGTGTGTCATCAGGTGGCTGGGCCTCACCCAGGCCCCACAGTGGATCCTCCCAGTGTCCGCCCCAACAAGGGCACCAGTGAGCCTGCCTTTCCCTTGCCCTGTGAGCAGCAGTGGCCTGAGGAGGCCAAGCCGTGAGGGCAGAAGAGCGTGTACGTGCCAATGTGCCTGCCATTCCTCTCCACTTCCTCCATGTGAAGACACCCCCTTCCAGCCTGGCCTCCCAGCAGGACCCTGGGCACCAATGGCATGAGGCCCAACCCTCATAGGCGGATAGCAGAAGATGGCAGCTCGGCCTCCCAGGGGACCTCGACAGGACAGTCCCATGAGAGAACCTGGGGCTGGAGAGGGGTCAGTAGGAGGATTGCGACCTGCCTGAATAACTCTGCTGCTGTGTGCAGTGCTTTCCTGGGCTCCACTCCAGAAGAGTGGCTCCCTAGGTTCCAAAACAGATACCCTAGGTTCCAAAACAGAGTAACTTCAGTGAACCTGCACACGTGAGAGACAGACCAATGGATAGCCTGAAAACCCCGAGCTCTAAGCATCCTGACATGGCTAGGGCATCAGTCAGGAAGTGGACTCAAACAGCTGTAGGAGTGAGGCATGCCAGCTGGCTCAGGCTCCTCTGTGTGGATTCTGGCCAGGAGCCATCTGGATCCACAAGGACTTTCCTGTGCCCCCACCTACCAGAGACATCAGAGACTCTTTTCCCTGGGACACTTTCCCCTGCCCTGCTCTTCTCTGGGATAGCAGACGTGATTTTTAATAAATTTCTGTTTTCTTGCACTATAGGAGTCTTACTAAGGAAGTTGGGGCCTAATCCCACATGATGAAGATTAGGGCCTCCTTTTTCTTCTGTTAGATGAAGGATTCAAATTTAAAAGTTTCTTCTCAGCAAAAGAAACAATCTGTGAGGTGAACAGAGAACCTACATCCTGGGAGCAAATTTTTATCCTTCACACATCAGAAAGAGCACCAATCTCTAAGTATACAAAGAACTCAAAAAACCTAAGTACCAAAACAAATAACCCAATCAACAAATGGGCCAAGGACCTGAATAGACACTTCTCAGAAGAGGATATACAATCAATCAACAAACATAAGAAAAAATGTTCATCATCTCTAGCAATTAGAGAAATGCAAATCAAAACTACTCTAAGATATCATCTCACTACAGTCAGAATGGCAGCTATTATAAAGATAAACAACAATAAGTGTTGGTGACCATGTGGGGGAAAAGACACACTCATACATTGCTGGTGGGACTGCAAATCGGTGCAGCCAATATGGAAAGCAGTATGGATATTTCTTAGAAATCTGGGAATAGAACCACCATTTGACCCAGCTATACCTCTCCTCAGATTATACCCAAAGGACTTAAAAACAGCATACTATAGGGACACAGCCATTGGGTAGTAGCCATTGGAGAAGATACATCAGGAAAGGCACTAGAGATTCTGCAGTATTCTGTGGCATCAATGTTTATAGCAGCACAAATAGCTAAACTGTGGAACCAACCTAGATGCCCTTCAGTGGATGAATGGGTTAAAAATGTGGCATATATACACAATGGAATATTACTCAGCAATAAGAGAATAAAATCATGGCATTTTCAGGTAAGTGGAGGGGGTTGGAGAAGATAATACTAAGTGAAGTTAGCCAATCCCCAAAAAACAAATGCTGAATATTTTCTCTGATATAAGGAGGCTGATTCATAGTGGGGTAGGGAGGGGGAGCATGGGAGGAATAGACAAACTCTAGATAATCAGAGAGATGGTAGGGAAAGGTAGGGGGCAGGGGTTAGTAAGGATGGTGGAATGTGAGGGACATCATTATTCAAAGTACATGTATGAAGACACGAATTGGTGTCAACATACTTTATATACAACCAGAGATATGAAAAATTATGCTGTATATGTGTAATAAGAATTGTAATGCATTCTGCTATCATTAAATATTTTTTTAAAAAATAAATTTGTATTTTCACAAGTTGTTTGAAAAATTGATTTTCCAAAGATTTATTGAAAAAAAAATCAGGTTTAAAAAAAGACAGGGGCCCATAGAGGGAGGTCTCTGGGCAAGGGCAAGAGCCCAGTCCACGGCCTGGACCACTTTGCCTCCCTCTCCTATTCAGGGTAGATACTTCTGTGCCTTGAGCCAGTTTAGATGGTGACTCACTTGGCTTGAGCTAATATAGACAAGGAC
Organism: Marmota monax; assembly: GCF_021218885.2. Lineage (NCBI taxonomy): Eukaryota > Metazoa > Chordata > Mammalia > Rodentia > Sciuridae > Marmota > Marmota monax. The sequence continues at coordinate 293,962 of NW_026692005.1, read as the reverse complement.
TCACTCCTCTTGACCTAGTGTAGGCAAAGGTTCTCCCTTGGAGCCACTGTAGAATTGATTCCATTTGAGTGGATTGCTTTGGCCTGTCTTCAGGCCTCTCCCTGTGGTGTGTAGAAAGGGCGGAGAAGACACATCAGGAAAGGCACTAGAGATTCCGCAGTATTCTGTAGCATCATCTCCACAATAGACTCTTCAGGGAAGAAAGATGTGGACCAGTGGGCAGGATGGGCCTGATTGCAAGCAGTGGCTGGGTTCACTGCATGCCATGCAGTCTCTGTACCCCAGTCTCTTCCTGGATGCTGCCAGAGGTCCCAGGGAGCCAGAACATGGGCTTGGGGAACTGGAGATGCTAAATGGTCTCAGGGTTGCTACTGACATAATAGTCACGTACACCCATGTGGAATTGCCCTTTTGGGGGATTCTAGGGATACCAAATTTTGTAAAATTAAGTGTGCCCAAATAAAGAGTTAGAAACCCCCAGGGCAGTTGGGGGGAGGGTGGGATATTTGGGTCCGTGCAAGTCCACACCTCAGAGGAGGTTATGGGTAGCAGCCAGAAACCTAGAAATGACAACCATCTTCACAGACTCTGAACAGAAGCAGGCCTTAGTGATCAGTGAAAGCAAGACCGTGGCCCTGAGAGCCACCATGTGTACAGTGCCCAGGATGATCTGTCAACAGAGTTTGATCCAAGAAAACAATGGAGAGAAGAAAGTTTGTTGTTGCTACTGCTGCTCTTGTAATTTTTCATGAATATAGCTTTAGGGACCTATGGGATGGGCTAGTGTTAATGTCATCAGAGATGTAAAATGAGAGGATAGAGTACAGCACAGAAAGAAAGTATGGTTTAATTTTTCAAATGTGATGAAAGAACAGCTTAGCAAACCTCAAAAGGAAAAAACCCAAAGAAGTCCATGCCAAGACACAACAAGAGTACTTACAAACCGAGGATGAAGGAAAACAGATGAAGAAAACCAGAAGAAAATGATACTTTACCGACAAACATGGAATCATTTAAAAGACTGTGGGATTCTTATCAGAAATTTGATAAGACAGAAGGCAGTGAATTGACATTGAAGTGCCTTAGTGGCTGCACTACTGGACAGTAAAACTCTCAAAGTTCTTTTAAGTATTTTAAATGCTACTTTTGAAAACATAATTACAGCTCAATTCACAATAGGTAAACAGTGGAACCAACCAAGATGCTCTCTGACAGATGAATGGATAAAGAAAATGAAGTACATATACACAATAGAATATTACTCAGCCTTAAAGAAGAATGAAATCATAGCATTTGCAGGTAAATGGATGGGCTAGAGAATACCATGCTAAGTAGGATAATCCAATTCCCCCCAAATCAAAAGCAGAATGTTTCCTCTGATTATCAGATCCATAGTGGCATGGGGGATAGAATGAAGGAACTGTGGTTTGTATAGAGGAGAATGAAGGGGAGGGGTGGTTTTGTGGGGATAAAATGGTGGTAGAAAGATATGGACATTATTACCCTATATACATGAATGGTTATACTAGTGGAGTGACTCTGAACCATGTACAGCCAGAGGAATGAGAAGTTGTGCTCCATGTGTGTACTATGTATCAAAATGCATTCTACTGTAAAATAAATGAATTAATTTTAAAAAATTAAAAAGAAAACATAATTACAAAGTTTCAAGGTTCTAGAAGGCATCTAAACTGCACAGTGTACTTCTAAATGCTCTAGTAGTCACAAGGCACTAAAAGTTATGGGGTTTCAGTGGTCTGCACGATGTTAAATGTTCCAAATGCTCCTGTAGTCAGAACTCAATAGTCACAACATTTCAGGGCTCAAGAGGTTGTAGTGACCAGGAAATCTATGGCCTGGGTCTCTTTTCAGCTTCTCTACTGTATGAGCTCAGTCTCCTGATAGGACTTGAGTCCACAAGCCCTGTAGGCAATGCAACCATTGCTTACTAAGCACTTCTGAAGTCATCATCTCTACCACCCATGGACAAGTGGGGGCTGAGAAGGAACTTTTAGAGTTGCTAGATAGAAGGTGAGGCCCCCTTTACCCGGAGAAGCTACATTTTCTATCTTTGGGGTCCTGCATGTGTTTGAATTTGGTCCTATGCTAAAAGAGAAGAAGAAATAAGAAAGAAGAAGAAAAAGTGTTTGAAACCCACTCATTTACTCTATATTACTTCTTACAGCATTTCTGCAGAACTGATGTTCCCAAATGATGGAACCCCAGAACTCAAAAGTTCCACAATATTTAAACACAAATAGATAAACATCAAGTTTGCCTTTGAAATTCAAGTGTTAGAAACAAGCAAATTCCACACTTATTTCATCTCCGGTAGAAGGAGGCAATTCCTCTCTGTCTCTCTCCATATCAGTTTCATTTTTTTTTCCAAACATAGTTGTTATAAAGAGGGGGATAATCAGAGTTAGATATACTTATACATCAAAATTTCTCTTCTTCCTCCACCAGTTGGTAAACAGATACAATAACAAGAATATCAGCTACCAGTTTTGAAAGCTGGCAATGTGCCAGGCACAATTCTAAGGGGGCTATACTACCCATCTTAATTTTACCAAAAGGAAAATTGAAGCAAGAGGTGAAGTTGTGGGGTCCCAAAGTAGGCTGCTATGAGCAACGGGCAATGTGACCATAGGCAGTCTAACTATGGAATTTTAATCTTCACATTAAGCAGTTCTTTAAGAATTAGGAATTTCGGCCTGGATCATAGAGGACAAATGCATCTGAGGAGACATTTGTAAGTCAATGTACCATGAGTGGCACACTTGCCCAGGAGAAAGCCATTATAGAGGCTCAAGCAATCTTCCCTGAGGCTATTCTATGTGTTCCCAGAACAAGGGGCAACCACCAAAAGCATATCTCTGAATTCTTCTTGAGGAGTTTATTTACTGACTGAACTAAGTTTAGAGGAAGACTATGTCCCACTTACAAGGTCAAGTTAGAATTGAGGTACAGACTTATTTTGCAGTGAAAATTTACAATTGGATTCAATCAAATGACTTTATGGAAAACATATTCATTTTAAACTGCAGCACAACAACATATTGCCATCATTAATAAGCCTTCACACTTATTCTTTTTAGAAGACAGGGATTTACTCTTGAGACTTTTCAGTTTAAGTCTTTGGCCCCAAAGGAATTGGGTGATGACCACCAATGCTCCCATTGGTGAAGTAGCAGCTGCAGCAGCAATGAGCTGAGCCTCTAAATATAAATGCACAGAACCACCTAACTGCATAGAAGAAAAAAAGATAGCTGTAGCTGAGGCCAAACTGCACAGCAATCTTTGGACAGGTGGCAGAAGCACTGACGGAAACATATTTGCCTCCAATTTCCATATATGTGAACCCAAGCAATCATAGCCCAGAAGTCCAGATGACTTTGACATGTATAGGAAACACAGAGAGCCAAGAAAACTCTATCTGAACCACACAGATCTTACACACTTGGGCTTTCTCAGATCATGAATAACTTACTGCTATTTCCAAACAGTGTTCCGTGAATTATCCAGTAACAGAGGGTGGCAACAGAAGATACTACATTGGCAAGTTGAAACCTATGAGCAATAATTCCTTTCCTGGTGACTGACCCCATGGTAGATACTTCCTGCAAGCTGACGGTGTCTGTGACTATCAGGGATATCTTCAAAATTTAGCAGAATCCATTCCAAGCTGAAAGGTATGGCCTTGCCAGTTGTGGAAAAAGCTGACTCTGCTTTGCCTGAGCCCCTAAGGGCTAGAATCCAAAAGGAATGGAAAGGGCGACATCACAGTCAGGCCCTGGACCTTTGTCATGCAGGATAAATGTTCCTCATAGAATATTCAAGATTAGATAAAGAAACCAGGTATTAGAATCATGTGGGATAGGGACAGAAGCTGCTTTCAGACACCACCTGGCTTTTGCCACCCAAAACAGGAGTAATGCCCTTGGGGCATATATTCAGGGTCAAATAAAACAGAGGCTCTACATTGGGCAAGGACACTGTTCATGCTTCCTGGGAATGTGAGTTGTCAGAAAACCTATTCATTACTATGTTTCAATTTCCAGTGTCATATTCTCTGAATATGGATGCCACTGGTCTGTATTTTTGTTTTTTTAAGAAACTTTATTGTTCTTTTTAGTTATATATACTGTAGAATACATTTTGACATATTATGCATACATGGAGACTAACTTCCCATTCTTGTGGTTGTATATACTGTGGAGTTTCGCTGGTCGTGTATTCATATATGAACATAGGGGAGTTCTGTTCCATTCGTTCTACTGTCTTTCCTATTCCCAGTCCCCTCTCTCTTCCCCCCATTCCCCCTGTCCAATCTGGTGAACCTCCATTCCTCCCTCCCCCCATGCATATTGTGAGTCAACATCTGCATATTAGAGAGAACATTCAACCTTTGGTTTTATGGGACTGGCTTATTTCACTTAGCATGCTAGTCTCCAGCTTGATCCATTTACAGGCAAATGCCATAATTTCATTCTTCTTTATGGCTGAATAATATTCCATTGTGTATATGTACCACAATTTCTTAATCACTGTTCTGTATTCTGATCTGGTTTTTCTGTCCAGATGGCTACCGTTAATACCACATTCTCACGAATAGAAGTGGGTTCTCCTCTCTTCCAGTGTCAATTGATTCTAAGTCACCAATCCCTCCCATGGGTTCTCATTTCACTGAATTTGACCATGGACAGTCTTGGACATCTGTTCCACTATGCATTACCTATGTTTTACTGACTGGTGAGCCCCCTGCAGTCTGTCTGGACCAAATCCTTCCCCTTCCATCTTTCTCTACCTTTGTGTATTCCAAGATCTCAAAATAGTCTTCTGTAGATATGAACACAAAGCTTTTCACTGGAAGGCACCATTTTCATCAAAGGAGACATATTCTTTCTATAGCCAGATAACTGAAGTACTTGTATCTGCCCCAAGTGTGACCTGTGTCAGGGAACAGACATAGAAAAGCACTTCCCAAGAGCCCTCAAAGGAGCACTCATCCAAAAGAGCATTAAGAGGTGTTCACAACAAAGACATTTGAACAAGTTTCTTTGTAAGATTTGCAAAAAGCCTTTTATATCTCATTGAGGCTAAAATAAGGACATAATGGGGGGCTAGGGTTGTGGCTCAGTGGTAGAGGCACTGGGTTTGATTGTCAGCACCACACAAAAATAAATACATAATAAAGGTATAGTGTTAACTACAACACACACATACACACACACACACGTGTATATTTTTTTTCAAAAAAGAAGGATATAATGGCTTTCCAAACTATTTGTGAACAGATATTTTTCAAGTGATAAGCCACAGGAAATACCCACATCAAAGTTGGCAAACAGGAAAGAAGAGTATGCTTACTTCTCTGGAAGAGAAGTGAAATGACCAAAGCATCCCTTAATCCTCAGATGAGGGCATATCTGGGAACTGGCACACCCAGCTTGCATGTGTGCTTAGTCTGGCCCTGAATGTCTGAGTTGGTAGCCAGCAATGAAATTTTGGGAGTCATCACATAAAAACCAGGATGCTTGGCTTCTCCACCCCAAAACAGCCACATGTGGTCTATAATCTCCTCACAAGATGATGACTGGAAGGAGGAAAGGCTGCTGTCTTTAAAGAAAATCCAAACTTTCCTCCACTCTGGAGGCTGCTCACCTCTCGAGTTCTCCTTAGCCTTACCATCTGCCCAGCCCTGAGCAATTGAGTTCACAACTTCTCTTAACGCTATAGACATTGCTTTCAAGTCATCCTGAAGTGTACTGAAAATCATGTATTTGTAAATAAATGTGTGATAAACAGTGCTAAATCTTGGGGTATGTTTAATTTGTCATTTGAGATAATCCCTGTAAAATAATTTAAAAGTCCCTCCAAAACTATAGTGTTTTATCTCATGAAAAATCACAGGCAGAGATTTGATTTCACCCCTTGGGAAAATAATGTAGTATCATAGACAGGGATGAAGGACTCATTTTTATCCTCACTTGATTCATGAGCTTGCTGGAAACCAGTGAAGAAAAGTAATCTGCTGCAGAATCAATGGTGTCCCCATTTCCTAAACTAACAGGAGCCATTTTACAATGTAGAAGATTGCTTCATAGCTATGCAACATGTCCTACATTGTACTGAGCTGGGCTCTTCACAGTCATGACGCCTCTGCTGGGTCAGTGTCACTATCCATATGCGTCATCAGAACATGAGGTTTGGCAAAAGTTAAGCGAACTCTCCAAGGTCAAGCAACTTGTTGGTGGGATTCTACTGTCAATCTTTCAGGCTACCAAACTCCTTCCCTTCCTACCAGGATATTGTCAAAATTCAGGCATACCTAGGAGATAACAGTAGAAAAACATACCCTGTTTGGAAAAAGTTCCAAACACTCAATGACTACTATCCTTGATGCAGCCACAGACAACATTCACTCTTATATCTGAATGATTTTAAATAAGTCTCAGCACCAGCAAAACAAACTATGAGTCCTATGTGCAGTATCCCTGGGGCCCAAAGTTTAAAATGCCTGATTAGTTTTAGGTGGAGGACTCATATATGTATAAGTCCCATGCAAACAAACCTAGAGATTACAAAAGAAAAAGATTTTTCTTCATGTTAAATGACTGAAAGGGAAATGCCATAATTTTGATCTTCTCTCAGAGCTACAAACAACAGAGGCTAAGTTCAGTTAAAGGCATCATGAATGGTACAGAGGTAGAAAGGAAACAATTGCTGCTTTCTAATTCCCTCCCTGATGAATATGAACTTGGTTTTGGAATTATCTTTAAGATGGAAGATTTACATTTTTAAATTATCAGAAAATATGTATGATAACATGGGGAAATACTCATGATAAACTGTTAGGTAAAAATAAATCAAAACAAATATGATTGATTATATAATTACTTAAAACATGTGAAGATTCATGTGTTCATATGGGCTGGGTTGGAACAAAACATAGAAAATACAAAAGCAATCATTCATTTTGATGACTGACTTATGCACTATTTTAAAAATTATTTTACTTACTTCTTTTAATGTTTCCAGAATATTGTTTATCAGATTAGTTTTTTTAAGTTATGTAAAAGGTAAAAAAAGTTGACAGGTGAAACAGAAGTAACATGCCTTTCCATATGAAAAAAAAAAAAGAATCAAAACTGTGATGTTGGTGCAGGGATTGAGAAATGAGCCAGTACTATGCTGAAGGGCACTGAAACAGACCAGTGCATATATGAAAACATAATATCCAGTCACAGTCAAAGTAGGAGCCTGAAAAAAAATAGATTCTTTCTTCACACCACACCCAAAAATAGACCTCAGGTAGAGGAGAGCCCTGATGTGAGAAAGCAACATTAAAACTTTTACAAGAAATTCAGACCATCTTTAGTCCTTTAGGGTAATGGTAAGCATTTCTTAAATATGCAAAGATAATATAAGCAACATTTAAACTTTTACAAGAAATTCAGACTATCTTTAGTCCTTTAGGGTAATGTTAAGCATTTCTTAAATATGCAAAGATAATATACATTTGTGAGATAAAGGATATATTCAATGATATTAACATTAAAAGACAATTATTATACAATAAAAAGATAAGTGCAGGTCACAGACTTAGAGACTCTTCATGAGCAAAAGCTGACAGAAGAAAAATTAATAATTGAAAAAAGGTAAACATATAATTTTTTTTAAAAAGGGCAAAGGCTTTGAAAAGCAATTCATTAAAGGAGAAATTCAAATTGTTAAAAACATAGACAAGATGCCCATCTTTACTAATAATAAAATTGTAAACTAAAGCCACATGAAATGCCATCAGACACCCAGAGGATCAGCAAAGCTTAAGATGTCTACTAATCTCAAATATTGGTACAGATGTGGAATGATAGGATGTCACAGACCAAAAAACAGGACAAACATTTTTGACAGCAATTTGCCATTATTCCATAAAGCTGAAGATGACTTTTTCTGATTGTCTAATTAAATTTTTCTTCTACAAAATTCTATTTAAATAAAGACTTATATGAACAATTTGCCCATTGTTCCTAGCCCTGAAAAACTGGAACAACCTAAATGTCCATTAACAGAACATTCTACTGTCATGTGTAACTAATTAAATAAAAAACTTAAAATTAAAAAAAGAAAAATGAAAAAATAAAGGAATGAATGATACATATATCATTATGGTTAAATCTTTAAAACATGCTGTTGAGTAGAAAAATAAACTAAGAGTATGGTTCAAACCATTCGTTTGAAGTGTCAAAAAATGCAAAGCATTATTATGTATTACTTATAAGAGCCTGCATGTCTACAAGTGGCATGAGGATAGGACTATAGGTAATAAAACTATCAAGTCAGGGGTGCACATTTCTGCAGAAGGCACCTGGTGTTTGGATATTTATGTATTTTAATTGGCTTGCCATGACAAAGAACCCCCTCCTTAGAACATGGGATGGAAGTGACTTGCTTTCCCAGACATGCCAAGACTCACCTCAGATGTGAGTTCCCACAGCCATTTCTCTCCCAGAAGGAGCTCTTTTGGGGGCCCAGTTCTGGGGTTCCCGTGAGGTCCTGGTCACTGCAGTCTTCTTGGTCTGTGGCCCATTTATCCTTGGACTTCAAGCTGTCGTGTTGTGAATCCAGAGAGATGATATCCGAGGGGGAGCTGACCACCCCCGAGTCCTCGGTCGTGTCCTCTGATGCAAAACAGCTGCCAACGGACACAGTCTCCTCAGCTTCTGATGGCACCAGTGGGACTCCATCCCCACTGCAGTGACTGCTGGGACCCAGGGGAAGGCTCACTAGACAAGACAGGGCAAGGATAAGTCAGCAGAAACCACTCCAGGTCCCACGCTGCCTAACAAGAGCAACATCCTTCTGTGAATATTGCTGAAATATGAACTTCAGGATGCTCCAAATACGGAGGGCATGACTTCACCCACACCCTCCTCTGGAAACATTCTCAGAAAGAGCCCTATGTACATATGCAACTGAAAGCAAAATTTTCTCTCCAAAACTCAGGATTTGATTAAATTAGTCCTTTAAATATGTATTCAAACACATTTAAATGTTTAAAGGAATGATATGATAAATGAGATTATTTCTAGTCTGATCCTTGGTTTAACTGAATTTGACTTAAAATGAGTTCTTTATAAGAAAATTAAGAACAATTAGAGTTTTAAAAAATATAAGCAAACTTAGAAAGCAGTAATGCTGGTATGAGAACACTGACAAATCAAGCCACACTTGAAAGAGAGCCTAAAATATGAATGAATGTTTCCTCAGCATTTGGTTCTCCCTTAATTTTTATATTTTAGAGAGTAAGTTTAGATATCAGTAAGATACAACTGGGGGGAGAAACTTCAGGTAAAATTTAAAAGAATCAGAACAAAAATAAATCTGTGGTTGAGGTTTTCTGGCCCCTAGGCCCTGTGTTGATTGCTGTAGCAGGAATAATAAGATGAAGAGAGCTATAACCCACTTTAAAGTTAAACTCTGTCAAACATTAATATTAGGGATCATCTCTTATTTAGCCATCCTGTACGTCTATCCACCCATTTGGAGATAAACTGAATATAAGTAATGTGTAAGGCTATTATTTTTTTGAAATATTTATTTTTAGTTGGACACATACCTTTATTTTATTTATTTTATTTTTATGTGGTACTAAGGATCAAACCCAGGGCCTCGCACATGCTAGGTGAGTGCTCTACCACTGAGCCACAACCCCAGCTCAAGGTTATTATTTTTAATTCCTGAGTTTCTAGGCTCTCTAAAATCAATGAAAGCTCTATGCACACAGCTTGAGTTTGAAGAACAGGTACACACAACTATAGGGCAGCTATAAACAAAAGTTGTTGTAAACACTAATGTAGAAACAGATTTTAAGTTTCAAGACACTTTAAGGCAGATCATCTATGCACTTTTACTTTAGTCCTGGAAAGGAGGACAGTGTCCTGCTGCAATTCAGTGTATTTTGTTCTAAGTTGCTGCTCCCATTATGTAGTCCCTGGATGCCTAACATGAATGGAGGCAGCAAGGCACTCCCAAGTGCCCACTCCAATGGTATGACTGTACACCAGTCGTAAAGCAACCTTGGAATCGCACTTGACATTGCCAGCATTCATCTGGACAGCAGATCAACATCATGTCATTAACAAAACCAAGAGGAAATCCCTTCAGGTATCAGTTTATATGAGATCTTTTTTATTTATTTTTATTTTTTATATGAGATCTTAACAACAAAATAAACAGAAGAACAAACATTCAGAAGAAAACACATTCCACAAGAATTCAAAAGGAAAGAATAGAAGGAGGAGGAATTGTTCAGAGAAACAAATGCACAAGGCAATATACTGAATGCAGTGAATGCTTTTCAATAGTGCCTATTATCTAGATTTACTCCCAGCTTTTAGTAGCAAAACTCTTAACTGGAAGCCAAACAGAAAGAAGAAACACTGCTTATGGATTAACACAACCTGAAACTTTTTCTGCCCATGATTTGCTGATAAGCTGCCACCTCTGAGTGAGTTGCCTATTGCTCTGATCATGCCACCTGTCAATCAGCACAGAGATGTCATTCCAGAGAACATCCCAACTCAGAAGTCTGCTCCACTATAACTGTGCCAAGAGCCCACAGGGCAAGAACCTATTGCCTGCCATTCCTCTCTTACCTTGTGTTTTGCCACCATCACTGAACAAGTAGGGAAATTAAGTTCAACATGTTTTTCTCTTTGTTGCATATAAACAGCATGACACGATGCAAAAGAGCACATAGCATGACACAGTGCAAAAGAGCTTTAGGTCACAGAGACCTGGATTCAAGTATGAGCAGAGCAGCTTCCTGACTGAGCTCTGGAAGGTGGGGTAACAATGCCACCCTCAGGACTGTGACAAAGACTGGACTTCAGGGGCTGGGGTTGTGGCTTAGTGGTAGAGTGTGCACCTTGCATGTGTGAGGTACTGGGTTCAGTCCTCAGCACCACATAAAAATAAATAAAGGTATTGTCTCCATCTACAACTAAAAAAATGTTAAAAAAAAAAAAGACTAAACTTCATGGGCAGGTCCTCATTGCCAGGTGGCTGCCTGGATGAAACAGATCCTGTGAGTGAATCTGGGGACTCGGTTTTTGAACCCAAGAGTTTGAGCTTGTTGGCAACTCAGTTTATGAGGGGACAGACAGACCCACAAAGAGTGGCAGTGCCATCTGGAATGCCCACTATGCTTTCCTAAAAGGATGGCAGTTGACATAAATGCTCAGTCCAGTTCTCCCCTCTGCTGTTACATAGGTGTGAAGCCGTCTTCCCAGGTGGTCCCTAGGGAGGTACTCTGACTACCTGGGGCAAGGAAGTTTTCTGGCTCATGCATCTCAGGGAGGCTCAGAGCACATGAGTGGTGGAGCGGGGACATGAATCTATCTCCACACATTTTCTATCTACTTTTGAGATAGGGAAGCTTGTTTAGGCTTGTTTTAGATCCCTCAGAAATTTTGAGGCCAAGAAATTTTTAAGAAAACTGAGAGTCAGCAGTTGAAATTAAATCAACTGCCAATCCTTAAATCAACAGTGTGAGAAGTCCTGTATTCAGGACACATGTGTTAAGCCACTTAAAAGTGCATAATGTGAGAGCCATGGCCACAGCTCCCCCTCTTGCCCAGGCAAGTCCTCCATTTCTCATGGTAATCTTCCCGCAGGCCTTTGTGGCTTGGTCACGGCCACATCACACCATCTGTGCATGTGCCAGGGAATGGGCAGACAGGGCTGGGCAGATGCAGGTAAGGAAACCCTCAGGGGGGTTGCCTGAGTCTCAAGAACGAAGTCACATAGGAATCGAAAGGGCAACTTTGCTCAGAGTTGTGAATTACTCAAAGGAGCAGGAAGGGAGTGCAAGGCTTGGACAGGGCACACTGTGGATATTGATGCCTAACCTGCACTCAGTCTGAAGGGTGGCCAGAAGCTGAAGGCAGCTGAACCCGCAAAGCTTTGCAGCTGGGTGGGGTAGGGGGCCAGGCTATGACAGCAACTTTCTAGAAAAGCTTCTGGAAAGGCATTTGTATCAACTGCCACATGCAAACCCCTCCCTCAGCATCGATTTATAGATAGGAGCTAACACTCTGAGGAGGACCGAACCTGGTCGCCATCAGTTTCCAGGCTACTTCTGATTCCTTCTTTCCACAGTGGCTCTGTCAGGAGAAGAATCTTGACCGAATCAAAGGTTCTGTTTGTCTCATCCTGTCCCAGTCCCATTTCCCTTTTCTTCTTTTGGCTTGCCCCAGTGATTAACTCCAAGAACCATAACGTATTTTGAAAATTTTTAAATGATATCATGGTACAGGAAAACTGCCCTCCCCCATCAATTCTAAACAGAAAAATCCAAATGTAGAAGGAGAAGTTGGAATTGCTTTGCTCTGAGGAGGGCTGGAGGACCCCTAGAGGATCCTGTGTCCTCCATCCTCCATGTGTCCTGTTTTCTGCCTTTGCTGCCACTTCCAGGTAGGACCCTGCCCTGAAACCAGGGGCAGCAGGTGGAGGTGTACTGAATTAAAAGTCCAAGTACCATATTCCAGCCAAAGTCTACTTGGAACTTTGGACATTCCTTTCCCCATTTTCTAACATGAGCAGATAGTTGTTCCTGTTAAACTCTCAGATTCCTTCCCGATCTTCCTGAATGCCCTTTGTAATTTCAAACTAAGATATGGGTTATCTTGGGGTTGGGCATGATGGCTCAGCCCTGTATTCCCAGCAACTCAGGAAGCTGGACAGGAGGATCACAAGTTCAAAGCCAGCCTCAGCAACTTAGCAAGGCTCTAAGCAACTTAACTGAGAGTAGTCTCAAAATAAAAAATAAAAAGGTCTAGAGATGTGGCTCAGTGGTAAAGCACCCTGGGTTCAATCCCCTGGTACCAAAACCAAACAAACAAATAAAAATTCTCCCTCCCCAAAAAACTAAACAAAAGTACGAGATGTCTTCTACATTTGACTGTTGATAACTTAGAAATCTTAAAAGGCATATGACACTAACTTTATCCTTTCTGCTATTTTCTGTCTGCACTGTCATTATTTTTAAATTAATGTGCTGGCAAGTTTGCTCTTCTCTTAAAGTGTGAACAACCTTTTTTGAACTCAAAAGTTATTGTAGGATTTTTTCAAATGTAAAAACATGCACCTACTTTGTCTTTAGCAGAAGCCCAATATAAATTCATGATTAAATTATCTTCCGACTGAGTAGACACAGAGCACAAGTAAGAAATATTAACTCTTCCACTGTCCACCTGCATTACATAATCCCATAGTTCAAATGTCCCTGAATCTAAATGAGAGCTTTGGAAAATTCCCTAACTCAAATACAAAGAAGAAAATACTCAGGGCTCTTGGTACTTCAAGTTGAACACAATCATTCTCAGTTCACTACCAGCTCATTAAAATTTTTCTTTTACAAAGTAACCAAAGAAAATTTCAAACATTCAATATAAATATCTTCCAAGGACAGATAGCCCCTGGCTTATAATGGCTTGTCTTACAATTTTTCAAATATACCGCTGAGCAAAAGTGATAAACACTCAGTAGAAAGCACACTTTGAGTTTTGATTGTTGCGTGGGCTGGTGCTATGTGGCCTGATGCTCTCTCAAGATGCTGGACAGCAACAGGAATTGTAGTTTCCTGTCAGTCACAAGATTAAGAGGGAAACTACCAAAATTCTACAGTGTGCTGTGTTGCTAAGCTAGACTGCTGGTAGGATAGGTATATGAAATGCACTTTTGACTTATGATATTTTCAATTTACCATGTGTTTCCATGCATTTATCAGGATGTAACTCCATTGTAAATCGAGGAACATCTGTACTTTTTTATGGATTCATTTTTATTGCTGTTTTATTGAATGCAAATTAAAGGTCTTGATGTTGCATTTCTGCTGATCATTGAGAAAGGAGATTTCTCAAGAATCAGTTTTGCCAAGTTTATATGGTGTACGGAATATGCCTCATATGTCTTTTTATAGACAAAATGCCTCCCCATCCAACACTGGTGCTTATGGGTTTCACATCATTTGCAGTAACAAGCAAAGCTTGTCCTTCATCTCAGCCTACATTGGCTTAATTCTCTATGTTTCAGGCATTAGAAGCAAAGGAGGAAACAAGATAAAGTGTTCCTGAGTTAGTGACATAAGTTGACATGATGCATTTCAATACTTGTTTCATGTAACCCCCCAAGTAATTCTGAACAACCATGTACATGCTTACATTTTTAATCAAAATCTGAAAATTTCCATTATAGGTTCAATTGGTTGCAACAGATATACAACATTGTTCGACTTGTTCCATCATTTAAAATATGTAATCCAGGGAGCCAAATATCAGAATTTTCATGCCCTGTACTCTCCATGAGAAAATGCATGAACAAGTTCTTCCTTTGACAGGCAGGGTTTTCAGACGTATCTTTTCTTTCTTGAACTTATTTCCATTCTACCACTCAAAAGAATCTCATCTTAATTGAATGTACTTTATGCTTCAGAGATTTTTTATTGATAAAATCTCTTCATATGAAATATGTATGTAGATTAAAATTTAATTTTTAATCTCCTCTCACCATAGGGCAATAGTGTTAGATTCTTTTTTATGTATTGAGTTATCATTGTGATAATAGTCAATAAAAATTGCATAAATATTTTTTTTGGCAGCGCTGAGAAATCCAGGGCTTAACCTATGCTAGACAAGCATTCTACCACTGAGTTATATCCTCAGCTGCATAATATAGTAGAAATTTTGACATTTGTTAAATAAGAAAGAAAAATGTCATTGAAAATGCATCTTATAATGAGTTAAATGAAGCTTTTAAAAAATTAATTCCTTAAAAATGACTGGAGTCCTTTTTTTGCTAGAAGCAGGAGGGTTTGGCATAAATTCAACTTGTATTTCTTATTCTTATAAGATGTAAGCACCAGAAAGCCTTGTTTACCTAAGTAAGTAGAGGTACATTAAGGGACTTTTGTTATAGCTACATCATTACACTCAACTTTTAAAACTCTTTACATGTTATATGTCAAATATCACTTAATTGGTCTGTCACAAAAATTATGCTTAATTATCTATAATCTGACAACTCAGGTTCTTTGCCAAATAATTTGGTTGGAAATAAAAATTGGAAAATTACCTGATGTTCAAAAGGATTTGTCACCAAGCCACTGGAGTTATTTATCTGTTCAACCTTGTGCAAATATGTCCATCTGCCTTTCTATTTTGGCACTGGGAATAAGATTTGTCTACCTGAGGAAACTGTACCCATAAGCTTCCCAATGGATAAGGGGTATACATGCCCTTAAGAGGGAGGAGAGGCACATTTATAGATCTTGGCACTGGGACTGGAAATGGGATGAGACTACTAAGTTCTCCGTTACATCAGTTCTGGGATAAATACATGTGCAGGAGAACCTCTACAAATGGACTCCCTTGGAAAGTCCTGGTTTTCTCCCAAGGGAATACACACTCTGGTTTAAACCCACAGACAAACATAATATATTTGTACCAACTTAAGAGTTAAAGTGATGGGGTTCATGGAGAACGCTACAGGAATATAGAAGTTGAGCCATTCATTCTAATTAGAGGAGAAAGGAAGCTGACTATTGAACCAGGTCCTGGAACAACCATAATTTTGGCAGGTAGAGAAGGACAGTCAAGTTAAAGATGAGCCAAGGTATACACATGGGAGGCTGTATAGGAAATGTTGGATACTAGTGAGTGGCTGGGATCCTGTGTTTCATGCTATGTATATGACTTTGTGCACACAAACATGTGTGAATGCTTAGGAGGTAGGTGTGGAGAGGTGGGGTCTAAAGATTAGCCTTTTAGAGACCCTTTGGCACCAGCATTATATGGATTCGGCCCTGACTGTTGACCCCCAAATTTGCCACCCTCTTTTTATCCCTCAGGTATGGTTTCCTCAAAGTGAAGTCGTCTTCTTTATTACTCTTCAAAATTACAGCCTCTTTAGTGTATTTAGCATTTTATATGAATGTACTTGTCAAAAACAAAAAACAAAAAAACCAACCCAGATGTCAGCCCTTCAAAGACTCTGCACAGTAAAGAAAATAGTTCAACTGGCTCATTGCTATGTTTTATATTTGTATCTTTTCAAGAAGGCAAGATGAGGAAGACTTGGAAAGCATTTATGGATTTAAATACACCTGGATTTTCAGAAGACTCAAGTAATATATTCTTGGTATGGACCTATCCCAATTTCTCCAAAGCTTGGACCATAACTCTAGTATTAGAATCATAATGTGCCCAATAGAATTTCTGGGCAGATAAAACTCCAACTTATCCCATTTTAAGACAAAGCCATGCACTGTTCTTCTTTTATAAACATATAAAGGAAAAAAAATTGCTGCCGTTATCTGTCCAGTACCATCTCTCCCTTTTTGTGTTACATGAATTCTGTACTCTTGTAGGTAAACTATTTTTCATCATCTGCAAGAGTCCTTCTGCTCTTAACTGTACCCAGGTAGGCAAAAAATAAAGCAAAGCTTGGCCAATCTGAAAACTCACAGACAGTGATCCAGTGACTGGGCACGTGGTCATGTGTCCTAAACTGGTCGAATCAAAGCTTTTTCAGCACCTTTTTCTCAGAGCTTTTGAGGAAGCTGGTCTCACTGTGCTGGGATCAATGGATAGGGGTGAGTTCTGGATAGATAGTGGCCATTCAAACTGGCACTCGAGGAGGTTTTCCATTGGTTGGAGAGGAACACAGCCCTTGGACTATTCAGATTATGGAGTCAATCATGCTCCTAATAAAGATTTGTCTCTTGGAATTCCCAAGTATGTGAATGCAAAAGCTCCACATATCCCCCATTAACTAGTTGAAGATACACTTCTATTCCTTGGAACTAAAGTGTATCATCTAATAAATATCTCAATTTCCCTGATTTGGCATATTTTATACACACATATACTATAATATATAAAATGATATACAATATCATTATAGTATTTCTATCAGAGGAACATTTATTTTAAAACTACAAGAATTTGACAGCTGAATATGTCTTTCCCTTTTCTAAATTTGTTTATTTTAGGCAAGAATCAAGGGTTCATTCCAAGGGTATACTCTTGCAACCCTGCCCTATTTGAATATTAACCTCACTTAATCCTCATTCTTTTTAAAAAATTTATCATTTTTAGATACACATGACAGTAAAGTGTATTTTGACCTATTATACATAATGAGGTATAACTTACTTTAATTAGAATCCTATTCTTGTGGTTGTATACGATGTGGAGTTTCACTATTCATACATGAACCTAGGAAAGATTATGTACAATTCATTCTAGTCTTTTCTATTCACACCCTCCTCCCTTCCTTTTATTTCCCTTTGTCTAATCCAATGAACTTTTATTCTCCTCCTCCCCACTCTCCTTTACTGTGGCTTAGCAACCACTTATCAGAGAGAACATTCAGCCTTTGGTTTTTTGGGACTGGCTTATTTCATTTAGCATGATATTCTCCAGTTCCATCGTTTTACCAGTAAGTATCATAATTTAATTCTTCTTGTTGGCTGAGTAATATTCCATTGTATATGGATGTCTAAATAAAAATATTACTCAAATGAAAATTCTTCCTTGAGACTATATTCTCACCTCCTCTGTTTCCTAGCATCTTTCCTCATAAACAGAAATTGTATGCTAGCAGAATTTCTTTCTTTTTCATTGGTACTTTTTAGTTATACATGACAATAGAATACTATGGCATAATTACAAAATCATGGAATATAATTTGTTCTACTTCAGTCCCCAGTGTTTCCCCTTCCCCTCCTGTTCCCTCCTCTCTACTTTACTGTCCTTGCAGAATGTGTTTCAATAATTTATTTCTGGAAGCTGGTGAGATTCTCCTTTTAGCTTATGGATATCACAGCTTTTATCAAAATGTGGCTAAAAGTGTGTTTTTACAAATGAATATTTAATTTACCAAAATGTTTGATGCTTGTTTGGTTATTTATTTATCTATCAATAATAGTCTACTCTTATTTTATGTTTGTGAAAATTATTGAAATTTGTTGAGGCAAAGACTAAATATATTTATTTTAAAGTGCCACCCTGTTTCCCAAATTCTAAGGAACTGAGATAAGACCTCTAATCAGTTTGTTATCTCTTTTATGCATTTATAAAGTGGTTTAATGATTCTTGACTGTGTTTCATGTGTTTAGGTGAGGCTGTCAGTGATGAGAGACAGTAGGTTTCTTTGGCACACATGAACATCACTGCTTCCTTACTTTGGGACAGAAAACCTAAAGACAGCAGCTCTGGATATGGTATATGGATGAGGACCTGGCTTAGTGGATTCCATGGGGGCAGAGACAGAGTTTGCTTCCTGGGGCAGAGACTGCATTTGTACAGGGTGGCTAGTTTTTCTCACTGGCCACAATGCTGACTTTGGTGAGTGGTGCTGAGACTCAATCACTTTATAATCGAAGTGTCAGTTTGTTTTAATGTGCCTTTTTAAACAAACAAGTAAACAGGATCCCTCCTCTATGCTGATGTTGTGGCTTTAAGAGTAGTCTAAAATATTAGAATATTGGCTAATCACTATCATATAGTTTAGATCTGAAAACCACATTGTGAAGGTTGGGTTTTGATATTCTGCAGTATTTACATGGCTAACATTTACTTACCTCCTTGTTTAATCCACATGCCCTATGCAGCATGGATATCGTTATTACTATTTTGCAAATTATAAAAGAAGCCCAGGCCATCAAATTATTTCACCTATTCCCAAGGGGATGTATGGCAGGAACAACTCTGTTAGGCTCATAAAAGGGGCAAGTCTATCCAAAATCACACAAAAAAATCACTTCTCAGGCAAGAGTCAAATTAAGGTTCTTTTACCAAGAAAATGTTAACAGAATCTTAGTGAGAATAACTGCACTAAATTTTGCTAATCCCAAAGATTTTCTTCAATATTCTATGAAAGAAACCTTGTTCCCATTTGCCCAGGGATTTCTATATATTTGAAACTATCTTTTAAGTGTCCAGGGTGGGGCTGCTCCAGTAACCTTTTTGTGCACTTTTGGGGCCTCACCTTTGAAGGGAGCAGAGAACTTTGGGGAGTTGATGGCAGTCTCTAGCAAGAACAAAGCTGTGCCTGAGTTTTCATTGTCAAAATAGAAGCCCTCTCTCCAGAATGTCTCGCAGATCAAAGCATATGAATTTTATTTAATCAGCACCTCAGAAAATTTGACATCCAGGATGTGCCGAGTTGCCACCGGACTCGAATCTCAAATTGACAGTGGATCAGGTATGGCCATGAGGCACGGGTGAATCATCATGCAATTTGAGACTAATACTGCACGTTTCTTCCCCAGCTTCCTCCAAGTTCTATCTTTTTTTTTTCTTCTTCTTCTTAGAATTCTAGAAAACCAAGTTTATGTCCTACTTTTTATTAAGTTTCTATAATGTACAGTTCACCCATTACTCTTGATCTCAATTTGATATAAAAATAACCAAATAAGAACATTTTTGCACATTATACAAAACTGTTTTTGAAGATATTATCTATTATGGGCTCAATGTCTTTTACAAAGGTATCTTTCTAATTTGTCCCCCAATTTAGATCTTCATTACCTCACCCTCTCCCCATTTTAATTAAAGAAATGAGGGCTTCTTGACCCAGGTCATCCCTGACTCCTATTTTGCCTTGGTTCCTAGGATGTTTGAGAGTAAATCAAATTTTTATTACTACTCTTGCATAGATCCCTTCTTTCTCCCTTTCTATCACATATATTTCTGAATTCCACTGGTGTTTATTTTTAAATGTTTTAGGAAAATGTGGGTTTCAGCAAGAGCATTAATTGATATATTTTTATTTCCAGACATGTAATAGAAAAATATTTTTTCTACATTCTTCTAGATTTGAATAATGCTGATGAAACACACAAAAAAGCTGCTTCAAATCACCTTTGCAATTCCTTGTGGCTTAAATTAGAAACAAATTATATCCTCTTGATTCATAAGAAAGAAAGGTGCCAGACCATTCTTTCCTGACCTGCAGCAGCCACGCACACACTACCAAGCCTGTGTGTCTGCCCTCCCCGGCTAATGTGCTGTCCTCAGTGACCACAGCCCTGGCATTATAAAAAGGAGGAGTGTTTGCGGTATGGTATCTCACCCTGGAAGGACAGTCTCCTTACACAGGCACACTATGTGACTTAAAGTCTTGATGAAATAATGAACATTCTCGTGTCCACTAAAAGAAATAAGCATTCTTAGACAAAGAATTTAGGTATCTGTTGTGATGGCGAAGATACAACATTACCTGCCACCTTCCATGTCTCAGAGAAGCCATCAAGTGACCTGTAATGCCACTCTAAACTTCAGACATTCCAGGTTCAGAATGGCCTGTGCCACTCCACCTCCCAGGGGTCCTCCCAGGGGCACGACCTGAGAGCCCCCATCCAGCATAACATTCCTCACCCTCTCATCCTCACACCTCTGCCTCTTTTCCAATTATATCCCAAAGTGGGGGTCAGTGGTGACAGACAAAATTGGCACTGCCCTTCTGCAAAAACATCTTATTAGGTGTCTTGAAGGCAAATTAAACATTGATAAGGAAATTTTTTTCTTTTCATTTAACATAGATTACAAAGTCTTTCTTGGCTAGCTGTCCTTTTATTTCCATATTGATGGCTTAAATTTTACCATCTATAAAACCTACAGACACAAGGACATTTCCAGCTGATAGTGTAAATATACCCATTTGTCCATGTCTCCCATCTTGCATTCAGGCCATCTTCACACTCCTGGAGACTGAAGAGATTCTCGCAGTATCCCTCGGTCATATAGGTGGCTGGCCACATGAGACACTGAAAAGTGTCAGTTGAATTGAGGATATTATCATCTTTTGTCTCTTCTAAGTGGCCTAGAGATATGTGTCTCTGACACTTTTTCTTCATGGCATCTCCCTGGGATGGTTACTGCTTCTTTCTACTCCTCTGGAAGGGTCCCATAAGGGTTCTTTCACCTCTGCCATATAGGTGGTCCCAGCCCTGGTCTGGCCAATGACAGAGGCCCCTAGGTAAGGGATACGCCTCCAGGCCCTTAGAGCTGGAGGCATATCAGCTCTCCCTTGCCCGTTTTTCTTATAATTGCCTCATTTGCTATCCAACACAATATGCTGGAAGTATAAGGAAACAAAACTTACTTTGAACTTAAAATATATTTCCCCTCCCAGACTTCCTGTTTCAGCTGTGGGAGAAGGTTGCCGGCTATGGAAGCTCAAAACCTTTCTTCCCCTCTGTGGAGCAACCAGGGTAACTGCAGGGAACAGAAAGAGAATCAGGAGGAAGAGAGAGAGAGAGAGAGTCATATAGAAGCTTACTTCACGGAGAAATAAGTTCATCTGTGATGTCAGGATTGGCTGTTCCCTGTATTCGCACTTCTCTTTCATCTTCCAAGGGCAGCACTGAGTCCCACTCCTCCATGAAGCTGAGCTTCCCTTCAGCCCCAGCTCACATTCCTCCCCTGGACTCAGAATGCCCACATGTCTCTTTTCTGTCACCTTGATATGGTGTCTGTCTAGCTCAGACTAGGTCCCTCATGAGCTCTTAATGGCTTCATCCATAAGACTGGATTCCTCTCCCTAAGGTCTCAAAACGGGTTCAGTGCAATGGATGATACAGAGGAGGAGCTAGCACCACTCAGGGTTAAGGCTCAATCAACAAAGCTCTTCTAATCCCTCTTAGGTGCTGGGTCTTGTCACCTGACTGGCCATAAACATTCTAAGTTTTCTTAGAAGATGGTTCTTGCACTTGGCCTGCATCAGAATTCCCAGAAGGTTGTTAAAGTAGTGAGTGCCCAGCTGCCCCTGCACTGTGGATTTCTCACTCCACAAGGACTACATTTCTCTTCTTTTTCTGGGTCATGCTAATGCTGCTGGCCTGCATACTTGGGAAGGGCTTCCTTCTACTTCACCCAGGCTGAGTGGCTGCTCGCTCTTTCTCCTCTAGCTGAGCTGCAGCTACAAAAAGTCTGCATTTAAGCTTTGCATCATCATGTAGTTTTCTTTCCTCGTCTTACTAAAATCTATTTCCATGCCATATTTCAAAGGCAGCTATTTCCTAACCAGTTTTTAAAATTCATCTTTATTCTCTATTCTCAAAAAGCAGAAGTGCTTCCTCTTTCCTATATTAACAGATATCATTTCCCATTCCTATGCTCTTCATTTATCTACCATTTCATGGAAGATAACTGTAAAAGATTACCCTAAAAATACTCTAATGTGCCCTTAACAGAGTTAAAAGTAACATTTTCCCCTAGATCAGGTAGAGTTGAAATAATTCATTGTGGAAAGTATAATTTCAAAAAGAGAATGAGGAAGTGACTTACAAATACAAAACACATCCTGAATACTTATGAAGAATGTTAAAAATAAGAATAAACAATAATACTGGGAGCCAGGCAGGGTGGCACATGCCTGTAATCCCAGCGGCTCAGGAGGATGAGACAGGAGGATCGAGAGTTCAAAGCCCCAGCCTCAGCAACAGTGAGGCTCTAAGCAACTCAGTGAGACCCTGTCTCTAAATAAAATACAAAATAGGTCTCCCATCCAAGTGCTGATATAAGGTGACTGATTCATAATGGGGTAGGGTGAGGGAGCATGGGAGAAATAGGTGAACTCTAGATAAGGCAGAGGGGTGGGAGGAGAAGGGAGGGGGCAGGGGGTTAGCAATGATGGTGGAATATGATGGACATCATTATCCAAAGTATATGTATGAAGATAGGAATTGGTGTGAACATACTTTATATACAACAAGAGATATGAAAAATTGTGCTGTATATGTTTAATATGAATTGTAATGCATTCTGATGTCATTTATTTTAAAAAATCAATTAAAAATACAAAACAGGGCTAGGGATGTGGTCCAGTGCCCCTGAGTTCAAACCCCAGTACCACTACCCCCCAATAAAGAATAATACTGGGGATGTAATGAAGGGCCAGGGGAAGGAGGGCTGAGCGGGGCACACCTCCAGAGTGAAAGCAAAATGGGATCCTGAGACACTGGAGAAACAGGACAAGACGTAGTAGCAAGGTTCAGAAGCCACAGCTGTGAGAAAAGCTGTCATACCGCAAGAACAGCATGCAAAGATGCAGTGCTGGAGTGATGGGTCTATAAGCCAGGATCACTAGTAGACCACCAGAAGGTGGAAAAGGCAAAGAAGGGTCCTCCTCCTGCAGGTTTCAGAAGGGGACTTCCAGCATCCAGATATGAGAGACAAGGAGCATTTGTTGTTCTATTGTGAAAGAAGAGAAAAGAAAGGGAGAGAAGGGAGGAAGGAACAAAGGAAGAAATGGAAGAAGAATTGTTGTCATAAAACTCATGAGAGATGTTTGTAAGAGTTACTTGGGGAAAATAAGCCCTCAACAATGACAGAGTGAAAACTGGAGTCTGTCTCAATATGTTCTATATTTTCCCATCAGTGCCTCTGCTTGCAACCTTGGTCACATCAGTTTAGTTGGCAAATTTTATTATTTTTGTTTTATTAATTATTTGTATAAAGTGCCTGAAGTTTGGGACATATGGAATAGCAAAAACTATGAAAGACAACTTATTCAAACTGTTACCTGGGTCTGGACTGATGAATAAACATATATGTTGTTTAATAATGAAAAGACATTCTATTGGGTACTTGTTTTAAGACAAGTCCCTTTCTAAATAATTTTACAGATCACACAACATTAATACACCATAAAAAGAGAGTGGAGGAAAGTTAGTGACTAATAACTATGCTTATAAGTGGAGCTCTTATGAGAAACACAAACAGCAATATCACTAAATAAGGGGCCACTTGAATCCTATAGCGTGGTTACCCTAAAGACAATGAAAAGTAACACCATGATTTTCCCATAGAGCCCTCCTTGCCCATGTCCAGCCTGCCTTGGTAATGTGCATCTGCTTGTAACAATGACAAGATCAGCATCGGAGCCCATCATTTGGAGAAACTTGTATAGAATTGTTTCTAGCCTTATCCAAAGTCAACAGACTACACAGCCAGTAAATTAAATGTTTCACACACAAACCACCTGTCTAACTCACAATTATGGTGGCCCAAAATAACTTGGCTTTATTGGCCAGAAAACACTCACCTCAGCAAAACCCACCAATACCCAAAATAACCTCCATGAGATGTTGAGACTCAGCCTTAGAACTTTAGCATCAGTCTGAAGAACTTGAAGTTGGATGCCATCTTCTTGGGAGGCAAGGCAACCCCCTTTCCCTGCCCTTCCTGAAAGAACACCCCTGCCTCCCCACAACCTCTTCCGTTTTACTTAAGTTTAGAGCCATCAAATTTTACCAGTGCTTTTCTGTTAGGATTCTTTTTAATTTTAAAGTAAAATTTATTTTTTCTCCTCTAGAATAGAAAGTAAGGAAAGTACAAATAACTGAAGTAGAAATAATCACTCATCTTCAAGATAACTATGGTTAACATTTGGTTGCTTTTTCTTCCTCGTCTTTTTTGAAAGAAAGTTTTAAGATATACACACAAATCCTTAGCATAGTGATGCTTATGACAATGCATAAAGTTCAAAGACCTTCATTATTAAAGATTACTAAAATAGGAGCTGAGTAGGATATTTATTGTCTATGGTTGTTTATTGAATCTTAAGTGTATACTTCTCTCGTGGGTATTTTTTTTTCCATTGGACATTTTGAAGGTGAAAACAAAAAGATACATGTACAATAGAACTTCTTACATGTGTAAAGAAAACCACACACATCACCCCATTGTCATGTCACCCCATTGTCATGTTAACATATTCACTTTATATTCAACAGATTCAAGACAAACACTGTGCTAATTCCACTTTGATCTTCAGCACCTGAGTCTCTACAGGCATTAACTTTCTCATCTGTAAAATGGGGGTGTAAATTCATGATCATTACTCATTTAGCAGTTGGCATTTAGATGCTTGCATGGATAATGCAAGTAAAGTCTGAGAACAGCACCTGGAATAGATGGAAGACTTGGGAAATGTGGGCTGTTAATGATGAATCTTATTATTGTTACTTTAATCTGTTATTTGTCTACAGGCAGATATGACCATTAGCAATCATAATCTCTTAAGACTCTGACAAACTAACTTGAGGGGATTTTAGAAGCTGCAACTTTCAGAATCTGGAGAACTATCCCTGAGGAAGACACATTTCCACTCCCCAGGGGACGAGGAGAGGGAGAGCCCTGAAAGTGCTAGGTTCCAGGAGGGAGGCCCAGGAAGCAGTGGAGGTGGAAATAATCTGTAGCTCAAACAAGCTTGGAGGAGATAAGGGGCTAGAATGGTCCAACACACAAGACAGTCCCAGCAAGATACCCAAGGAGTTGGGGAAAGGACTGCTCTGATCTGTGTGTGCTCCCATCCCAACTATCCTACACCTGTTACCAGCATCAAATCAGTGGAGAAATATAACCCTACAACGTGGTCTTCTCTATACTATTTGTTTCAACCCCTGGAGTTTTTCTACTTTGCATCACCCCATGTGGTCCATTCTTTTTACTCACTGCTCACACATTCAGAGAGTGACAGACAGATACAGATCCACCTAGGTACTTTTTGCCAAAGTAGGATTTGAAGGGAGACCTTAATCCCCATTTGCATGTGAAAGGTCCTCCACAGGCTACTCCTTCACTATAGACCGGCTCCTCTGCAGTCTGTTTTGTGTCTCCCACAAGTCAGAGTCCTCTTAACACACATATTTTCACTCTGGCCTGCCTGAAAGTCAGTCCCAGCCCAGGGAATACTCCAGTGCTTCCCCAAACCCAGTCCATGAGCACATGAACATCATGTTCTCAGGCATCTTAATAGGTCACATTTTCTGCATGATTATCATAGCAGAGGCTCCTATCTGTAAGGGACTTGTTCCTAGGAAGAAAACATTCTTACTTGCTTCTGTCAAAGCCACCACCTATGGACTCACAGAATGTCTTATCTACCATCACAGTATTCCACACAGCATCGCTCTGATGAGGGAACTCACTTGATAGCAATGAAATGTGGTAACGGGACCATGCTCAGGGAAGTCACTTATCTTTCCACATTCCCTATCATCCTGAAGCTTGGGAGAACTATGGCTGGGTGTGGTGGCACACACCTGTTATCCCAAGAAGATTGCAAGTTTGAGGCCAGCCTCAGTAATTTAGTAAGACCCTAAGCAACTTGGTGAGACCCTGTCTCAAAACATGAAAAGTGCTGGGGATATGGCTCAGTGATTAAGCGCCTCTGTGTTCAATCCCTGATACTGAAAACAAGACAAAACAAAACAAACAAAAACTGTGGAATGGCTTTTTGAAGACTCAGTGAGAGTACCAACTAGGTGGCAATATTTTGCAAACGGGCATGGCTCTCTGGAAGGCTATATATGGTCTGAATCAGTGTCTAATATATGGTACTGTTTCTCCCATACCCAGGATTAAGGGTTCCAGGAATCACGGGATGGAACTGGGTTTGGTACCACTCACCATTACCACTCCAAGTGACCCATGGCCTTATGCTCTGCTATCTAAGGCTCTTCGTTTCAAAGGGAAAAATGATTCTGTCTGTAGAAATAACAATGATCTAACTGAACTGGAAGTTAAGGCTGCCACCCAGCCCCTTTGGGCTCCTCTCAGGGGAAAGCAGACTAATGTGCCACAGTGAAGGTAAGGAAGAGTGCATCTGGAACACAGGAGTTCTCTTATGGCATCTCTTAGTTTTATCAGGCCCTGTGATTAAGGGGAATGGAGAACTACAACCCCAACCAGGCAGGACTACTAATGGCCCAGACCCTTCAACAGTGAAGGTTTGGATCACCCCATCAGGTGAAGAATGATGACCAGCTGAGATTCCTGCTGAAGAGGAATACAGAAGGGCTAGAGAATACAGTTATAAATGCCAGCTATGATCATACGACCAGTTACAGAAATGAGGACTGTAAATGTCATAATAATTCCTTCTTACTTTGCCATGAACATACTTGTGTGTAATACATACATATGTTATACACACAAAATCAATACTTTTGTTTTCTCTCCTCTCTTATTGCCTTAATAAATAACATAATTTATTTTATGTCAGTGTGTAAGTTATATTAATTTTACATCACAGTATGTTATGGGCTATCAGGGAAAGAAAATATTAGTCAAGGATTTTACCTACTCCTCTGGGGATAAGATTCATGTGTTTTCAATTGTTAGCAGGATAGTTGTATCATGTTTCTTGCAATTATAACCTTGTTTTTCTCTTTATTTGGAGATTAAATATGATTTAAAGACATGCATATGGGTGCCATGCTGATAAGAGGTGGGTGTATGATGGTTATTTTATCTGTCAGTTTGATGGGAATAAGTAAGATAGACATTATTTCTGGGGGTGTCTGTGAGGCTGTTTATGGCAGAGATTAGCATTTG
The DNA here is from genome assembly GCF_021218885.2 of Marmota monax. Classification (NCBI taxonomy): domain Eukaryota; kingdom Metazoa; phylum Chordata; class Mammalia; order Rodentia; family Sciuridae; genus Marmota; species Marmota monax. The sequence continues at coordinate 266,549 of NW_026692005.1, read as the reverse complement.
AATTGATAGATTATATAAAGAAGGCAGCCCCTCACCAGTGAGGGTAGCTGTTATCCAATCTGTAGAGAACCAAACAGAACAAAATGATGCAGGCAGCTGAATTTACTCTCTCTGTTTGAGCTGGAATATCCATCCATTCCTGCCTTGAGACATCAAAGTTCCTGATTTGTTGTTTTTGGACTTAAACTGAAACACAACAGTGATGATTCTGGGTCTCCAGCCTGCACGTGGCAGATGGTAAGATTTCTTGGTCTTCATAATTGCACAAGGCAATCACTATTATCATTTTCTCTCTCTGAGAGAGATAGAGATAGAGATAGAGAGAGAGAGAGAGAGAGAGAGTGAGAGTGTGTGTGTGTGTGTGTCTGAGAGCTACAGTCAACCCTCCACATACTCATGGGTTCCACATACATGTATTCAACCAACCATCCATCAAAAATACTAAAAAAAAAAATTGTATCTGTACAGACTTTCATTTTTCTTGTCATATCACCCCAACCAATAAAGTAAATAACAATTATATTTAATAGTACTTAAGTTGTATTAAGTATTATAAGCCTAGAGATGATGTAAAGTATATGGGAGGATTGTGTAGGTTATATACTGCACCAACTTGAGTATCCACAGAGTTTGGTATTCGTGGGTGTTCTGGAAAAAATTCTCTGTGGATCCCAAGGATTCTATTTATGCCTTTAGGGCTAAACTGTAAGGAGCATTAAAATACCCTTTAAAAATAAAACACCCTTTATTATCTTTCCATGCTTTGAAATTGTTCAGAAAGATACATTTAGCAATAGTCTGATTTCTCATTACTTTAAATCTACTAAATTAGCTTTCCTAGGGTCTGGGGATATAGCTCAGTGATAGATTGCTTGCCTAGAATTTGTGAGGCCCTGGGTTCCACCCCAGCATTGAAATAACAAACAAACAAAAAATAGCATTGCAGTACGCAACTCTGAGAGCAGATCCAGCATGGATTTTTGGAATGGCATAACCACAGAGCTCATTTTCCTTTCTTTTTTCCCCTCCCTTCCTTCCTTCTTTCCTTTCCTTTCTCCCTTCCTTTGGAATTTGTTCTGTAAGGTGGCAAGAACCCCATCCAGGGAAACTTCCTTAAAGGCACAGCTGCCTCTTTGCAGCTTCCTTAATCCTGAGCTCTGGGTCAGACCCTGTAGCATAGCAAGACTATAAGACAAAGGCTTAAGTCTGAGCCTCCTTGTGGAGGCACTAAGCTTGTCTGCTGGGGCTTGGGGAGGGGCTTCGAGTTAGCAGCAGTGGTTTCTCTGAAGTGGCCAAGGGGCAGTGGCTCCAAGTGTCTCAACTACACTGGGCTGGTTTAAGAGCAGCCTCACTGACTGAAGTGTTCCCAGACGACACCAGGCGTATTTACTTCTGTGTCTCATCATCACATGGAAATGTAATCTGCAGGGCTGGAAGAGAAAATGACCTTTCCCTTGTCAGCCAGGGCCATGGCTCAATGCACTGTCTGAGGCAGCTCTGAGCCTATCTGTCAGCTTCATGCCTGGCCAGCACCGGGGCTTGCTCTGGGAGGTGGTGACAGGGGCAGGCCTGTGGGCCTGGCTGGGCTGTCCTAGAGGAGGCACTGAGACATCTGTGGACATCTCTGGGGCATAGGGAGAAGTATATACAGTGGTACTGACTTCCACCCTTGCCTAGGACCAGCAGCCACTAAAATAGTGAGAGGCACACCCCTGAGAAGGTGAGGGGTTCCACAGGTATTGGGCATTTCACGTTTATGAGCTGCTCCAGGATGTATTTTAAGAGACATCTCAAAGGTGATAAGCATGATTATTTCATATTGGATAAAAAAGGAAGAAGACAAAAATAGTCCTGCCATCACTCAGGAGGGGATATGAAGGAGAAAATTAAACATTTTATTTAAGGCTAATTTGACAACAAAAGATCCTATCTTTTTTTTCCTGATCTTTTAAAATGAGGGGTTGAATTCCTTCATCTCTCCACTTTAACTAAATTAGGGAACACCAACTGGCACAGTTACAAAGATCTGTGGAAATCAGCAAGAGACAGAGACTGAGGGCCAGGAGTGGCCTGACGGGGTCCAGAGGGGACATGCAGTGACAATGGCCATCTATATGGAATAGCTACACCATAACTCACACTTGATGTCATGTAGGCAAACTGACGTTGCTTTCTCTTTCAAAAACAGAAGTCGGATGAATTTTAATGCATAAAGTCACCTACATTTAAAAGTGTGCCATTTTTATTTTAATAAAAATAAAAAATTTGTTTAGTGCTGTTATAAATTGTTCTAAATATTTTATATGTATCTGCATGTGCAATTCTGGAAACCACTTTTCTTTTCAAAAGAAAGAAACTATGGCACAGAGAGGTCAAGCAAGTTACCCAAGGTCATCTAGGAAAAGAGCCAAGAACTTAGTAAAGCAGCCTGACTCTAGCCTACTCTCCTGTTCCTCATGTTGTACTTCAGCACACAAGGCTGTGATTCCTCAGCATCCTTTCTGTCCCCTCCTGTTTGACGAGAAGCTCAGTTGTCCAGAGGCAGACCTTGATCATTCAAACATGGCAATCTCATCCTCCTTGCTGTTGACTGATCCGTGAATGCATAGTATTTCCTCAGCCACAGTGATTGGTTTAAACAGCTCACATGTGACTTATTTTGGGTAAATCAGTTGACCCAACCTCTAGAAATGAAGTCACAGGAATCTATAACACATCAGGAATTACCCCTTACCCCATATAAAACATATTTATTGATTCACCAGTCACCCCATTTCTGAGTATATATCACAAAGTATTGAAAGCAGGGTCTCAAAGAGATATTTGTACACCTGTATTCATTCCAGCGTTAGTAACAACAACGAAGAGGTGGAAACAAATGTCAATCAATGGATGAGCAGATAATGAAAATGTGGTATATACATTCAATGGAATATTATTCAGCCTTAAAAAAGAAGGGGATTCTGTTTTATGCTATCACACTTGAAGACATCATGCTAAGAGAAATGAGTCAATCACCAAAAAACAAACTGTGTATGATTTCCATTTACATGAGGTATGAAGTCATCAAACTTTTAGGAACAGAAAGTGGAATTGTGGTTACCATTTGTTGGGGAAGGGAGCAAAGGGGACTTGTGGTTTAATGGGTATAGAATTTCAGATATCGAAAATGATGAAAAGCTGGGGATCTGTTACACAAACAATGTGAATATACTTAACACCACTGAACTGTTTGAAAATGGTTAATTTTGAACTTTTTTGTTATCATAATTATTGTTATTATTTTTAATGGTACTGGGGATTGAACCCAGGGCCCCCCTACCACTGAGCTACATTCCCAGTCCTTTGTAATTTTTGTTGTGAGATATGGTCTTGCTAAATTGCTGAGGCTGGCCTCAAACTTGTGATCCTTTGGCCTCAGCCTCCTGAGTAGCTGGAATTACAGCATATGCCACTGCACATAGCATTTTATGTTATTTTAAAAATATAATAGGAAAAAGCAATACTAGCTGATCCAGCAGCTTATTCAAACAATATAAGAAGGCTTGCATAGGTCAAGCAAAACAAAGCTCAGCAAAACACAGAGGCTGCCCAGGTCTTGGAGCAGAGTCTCCTGAGCCCATCTGCCTGGAAGGTCTGTAGCATGATCTCTGGTTAATGGTTAATATTTGGGCTCTGTTTCCTCAGAAGCCCTATTAGCTGGGAGAAACCAGTGACAATATGGCAAACTGTAAGATAGATAGAATTCATTACACTAGCATGGTGTGAATAACTGTGATTTCAGGAGGAACATTTAGAACTCCATACATATGAAAGATCTTCACAGAACTCTAACACACATACAGAGGATAAAGAGAAAATAAATGATGAATGCTGGGTTTATTAATAAATAAATGGTCTCCAAAGCCCCAATAGTTCTGATGTAGCTAGAACACAAGACAGGTTTCATTTGTGTGTGTGCATGCACACACTTGGGTGTAAGTGTGCACATGTATTCCCAAATGCTTAAAAGATCCATATGAAGGCTGAGAGGTATGTAGGGAAAAGGAGAGACAACAAACAGGAACCCTTGATCCTGGCACTTTGTAGAAAAGTACAGCCCTCACTTATCCTCAGTGAAAGTGTGTCTTATGGGAATTCTTGGCTTTGCCCTGCCTGGCAGAGGTGAGAATCAGAAACAAGCTCATGAGTCTTATCAGGACTATAGATACTCCATAAACTGTGGGACAAAGATAGCATTAATAATTGGGGCAAAGACAGATTGCACACAGAACAGGTGACCATATCATGGGCAGGACAGCATGGTCAATGGATGACTTTGGTCAAAATCAGTACTGCTTGCTGGGAAGGGGCAGTGTGCAGGCATCAAGTGGGGCTGGAGCCCCAGAGTCAGAGTCCAGTGCTGTTCTGCTTCTGCTTGGATAAATCATATGGTCTCCAAGCTCTGTCATCTCCTCAGCAACCCAGGGATAATACACCGCAGTTGTTATGACTGAATCGTGTTCCCCTAAATTCACAGTTTAAGGTCTGAACCCCTAGTAAATTCAGAATAGAACATTACATGGGTAGGGTCTGAGTTAAAATGAGGCCATGAGGATGGTCCCTTATCCAATATGACTGGTGTCCTTAGAACAAAAAGAGATCAAAACACAGATGTCCACAGAGAGAGGATCCTGTGAGGATACAAGAAGATGCTGACTATGAGCCAACCAGAGAGGTCTCAGAAAGAGCCAGTCCTGCCGATGCCTTGATCTTGGACTTCCAGCCTCTAGACCTGGGAGGTAATAAATATCTGCTGTCTGAGCCACTTGGAGTATTCTGTCATATTATGTTATCGCAGTCCCAGCAAGCCATCAGTGCACAGTGTTTCTGTGAAGAACACATTAAAGTAATTAAACAGACCAGCATAGTGTCTGGTCTCAAGAGGCATTGATGTGTGGGGACCACCAGAATCTTTTTGAGGTCTCTGGCCTCCCCTCTGGTGTCAGGCCTTCTTCCTGGTGTTTCTGCTCAGCCCTGCATTTGCTGTTAGCTGGGGTTTTAATAAACATTCAGGTGGTGGCTATTGACTCAGTGGGGTGAGCGTCTCATTGACAGGGGACCACTGCGCACAGCTCCAACAAGGCTTACGGTCCTCCATGTTCTCTCTCTGTGGCCACAGTGAAGGCTCCTGGGGAAGTGAGAGCAGACACTGTGTGGGAGCATGGCAGCACCTGCCTATTTACTGAGCGGGACACAGGGAAGGAAGCAGGTAGAACAGAAGTTAAGCAAGTGTGCAGGGCCAGACTGGCAAGGGGTGAGTCCTGGCTTAAGGATTAACTTGCTTTTGGCCTCAGATTAATATCTTATTGTCTCTCTGCCCTATTTTTCTTACTTGTAAAATAAGGAAGATAATAGTACCAATCTTAGAGGATTGTGATACAGATTCAAGGGTTAAACCATAAAAAAGCACAGGGGACAGTTTTAGCCATTATCACCTCTTGCTTTCCCTTTGCCAGTGATAAAACCATGATGACTAAGAGCCCTGGCCCTCTCCAATCATATCCTCCTTGCAACCCCATGATGACAGCATGGGCACAGAGGCCTGCATGAATAGGCGTTTTCTGACTTAGACAGCCAGAGGGATGCTGATGGAAATTCATGGTTGGAGATGAGTGATGAGGCCGGAGTTCACTAATATAACAGGGTTTCTGCCCTACCCACTATCCATTTTGATAGTTTGAGTGTGTTCTCCTCAATTTGAATCCTCTTCCAAGTGGTAAGGCACCAAAAAAGGAGTCTGGCAATGATTTGTGAGAGGGCTAAGTAGATAAGTTCACAGTCTCTACAAAGCTTGCCAATCCATAAACCAAATACTAGGTACAGGAATATCTTGTGTGCATGCGAGTGGGGCTGGACTTGCAGCACCAAGTACACCATGCACTTTATTTACCTTACATGTTTTCGTGTGCATGTGCACAAACATTGTACATATGTACACATGTGTGCACATTATGTGTGTGTGCATGTACATGTGTGAACATCTATTCACCCAGGCATATGCACGTTTATGCACTGCACACATGTATGAACATGTGCTGTATGCATGTGCATGTGTGCATAATATGTGTGTGTATACATTTATACAAATTATATAAATGTACACTGGAACACTGTGTATGCAGGCATACTTGCATACACAATGCACACAAGTATATGTGTATATGCATGTACCATGTGTTAAAATGATATATACGTGTATGTGGATGGATACATGAATACACATACATCCTTCCTTGAATCCACTAGCAACAGTGGGTGAAGAGTCTGCCAATCTAAGCACGGACTTAGCTTTGTGATTTTAGACAAGTCACTAGATACTTCTGGCCTCGTTTTTCCTTCTTTGTAAACTGAGAGGGCTCAAATCCTATGATTGTAGTCACGCAGCACACTTTTCATGTTACTGATTGCTGCATAACATGGGTACATCGGCAAAGCCTTGATGTTTATTTATTTGTACCTTTGTGTCCATTCTCTTCAACGCTGTCCATCAATGGGATAACCAGGGCTCCCCCTGGTGGTTAAAATATGCAATTAGCGCCACTTGTTACCCAAGAAGATGCATTCCCTTAACACTCCATTTAGCTTCCTGCAAACCCAGCCCAGAGGGAGTGAGGGTTCACGTGGAGCTGGCCCACTGCTGTGGAGCTTGGGAGGACACTATCCTGACACCTGCTCCTGCCTATTCCTAGATGGGCAGCCAGTTCCCTAGTGAGCCGTTTCCAAACTGGTCTAGGGCAGCAAAGATGTGGATGATGTAGGTTTAACACAATCATGCCTCTTCAGCAGTAGAAAATGAGCTGTTGAGAACAGTCTTTTGTTTCCTCTGGAAAACTTGGACAGGGGGACAAAGGTCAATGTCATGAGTGTGAGCTCACATATCCACATTTTCATTTCACAAATAATGCTTTCAGACTACTGCTCAGACCACAAGCATGCTGGGGCAAGTTTTCCTTCTCCTTAGATCAATATGCAACTTCATCATTAAGGTCCTAAGTTTTAATCACTTAACATTCCACATTTAAACAATTTCTTAGTTAGCTATAATGGAGCTTTAGTTCTCATTTAGAATTTGTCATTAAAAAGTATATTTTGCTAACTTTTCCTATTAGATGTCTGATACTATCATAAGTTAGTATATATAGTTGCATATATTTGTGCATAAAAACACATATACAGATTAAAAACAGTTACAAATGAGAAAAGGAACTTTTGAGGGATGAATGTGTTTATTATCTTGATTATGGGTGATACACGTGTTAGAACTCATTAAATTATAGACTTTCTTTGTACACACAGTTTGTTTTTTTTTTTTGGTGTGTAAAGCTGTTAAAGTTATAATATAAAAATAGAACATAAAGCCTTCTAATTCCCATCAATCTCCTTCTTACCTTTCAACTTGCATTATGAAATGGGGATGTATAATTCCACAACTAGAGACTAAAATTCTCAATTTAAACCATTTAATATGATTTTATATTCACTAAACTAATTAACTAATTAACTTAGTCTTCACACATCATATTTATGTCAGTAAGCCCAAAGATTCCAAAGGTAGGCCAAGTGTCCAGTGAGTGACAGGTCATGCTTAGCACAACCTGGCCCTCAGAATGATCATGCTATACTGAAGCACACAGACTGTGATGGGAAAGTGCAGAACAGAAGACCACCAAACACAGAAGGGCATGCCTTTCCTAGCCCTGTGGAGAGCACCACTGTGGGCACAGTGTAAAGTCTGCCTGTCCAAGACTGAGTGGGAGAAAGAAATGATTGACAGAGAAGTTGCCAATGGAATGCTACAAGAGCTTGGGCAACAAACTCCACTGAGAGAAACAGGCTAGAGATAGATATTCCTTATTTCACCAAGAGCTACTTTTGCTTCTGTTGGAACTATATCTCTATCCATTTGTGCTTTATTTTCAAGTTCTGTCCACTTACAGCCACAACCATGAGATACCATCTTTTTCCCCTTAATTCTCTTACTGGAAACATAACAGTCCAAGAGTAACAGACTCCAATGTCAGTGTTGGGCCATGGGTATTGATGGATTCTACAGTGCTTGGAGAGCTCCCAGCCCATGTGCAGGGAGCTTCCACTGCCAGCCATATTTAAGGACATGATCCCATAGGAAAGCCTCTTTACAAACATTCTATCAGGAAACAGCATCTGAAGTCAAATCCGACTTTTAATATTTGCAAAATTACTGGACAAAGAGGATATGTCTATGGGCTATATAGACCAATCTGCCATCCATTTTCATCTTTTGATTTATGACTTGTACGATGTAGAAAACCTTTATATTCTTTGTTGCCACTTCTCATTCACACAAAACATGAGGATGTATTTGTTCTTAAACCCTCACCTCTCATAGGTCAAAGAAGAGTGATATAAACCCATTCTTCCATTTTGATTCAAGTTTTATGTTTTGGTAAATTTTTTTCCTCCCTAAGTCCTACAGCAGATATACCAACCTGGAAACAACATGTCCAATCTAAATAATCTCAAAGCTCCAATCTCCTTTTGGGTTGTTCTCCTCTACCTCTTTCTTTTTTTTCTTTACTAAAGAATGTAGGTAGATATGGCCTTCTGACTTATACAGCTTCATTTGTAGTAATAAAATTCTATTCTTAAGAGATGAAAAAAAGAAGGGTTTTAAAGCATTTAAGGATAAGACAAATGAAGTAATAATAGATTTAAATCACGCAATTTCTAGTAAAGAAGGTTTTTGGCATATGAGTTACCAATCTTGTGTTGCTATTGGTGACAAATAAGGCATCAAAACCTCAAAGTACACAGTTAACCCATGAGCCTCATTTTATTTAGCGTGCAGAGCTTCATTTTTCCCTTAAGTGTTTGAAGTTTGCTTGTTGTTGTCTTACCATGGTGACTAACAAGGGGTAAAACTATTTTAAGTTTTTTTTCCCTGCTCCACATTTCTTGGGTGGAATGGAGGAACAGTTCTCTCTCTCTCTCTCTCTCTCTCTCTCTCTCTCTCACACACACACACACACACACACACACACACACACACCCCTCAGAGGGAGACAGGAAGCCAGTGTTCTGTGGGGGATTAATTCCTGTACCTGGACAATTTGTAATTGCTGGCGATGACTGGAGACACCTTGATGTTTAGAAGGCCTGTATCTCCTTATGTCACTTTTAGAAGATATAATCCTATCCCTATTGTAGAAAAGTTGCTTTGTTATGAGAAATGTTAGTTGCATGTAGAAATGTTTTGAATCTGATTACATGAGCTATGAAAATTGTGAATAAACTGTATCATATTATAGATCCAAATTAACATGAAAACTGTGAAAATTAGCAGCTGATAAGCACGACAACACAGATGCAATGTGTGATTGATTATAATCAGTGCTAAAATGAAATACCAGTGAGTGAACAGTTTTAAGATTTCTCCAAATCATTTCATCTATGGAACTACGAGTGTTTATTTAAAATTGAAAAGATAAACATCATATGAACTGGATTACAGTTTAGAAATTACAACACATTCCACTGTGTCCTGCTGGCATATGTAGGAATTTTGGCCAATTATACTTAAAAATATTATATAGTCATTTTTTTTCTTTTACCTTAGCATTTGTTACAGAACTGGTATTTCCCAGGAAACTTTTTTATATCATGAACTTCTATGAATACAAGCCAGTCATCAGGTCTGCTTAACTTGTGTGTCTCTTGTCAGGAAACAGAAACTACCATGTCTTCTGGATAGCATGTGCAACATTAAGAAGAAAAAAACCCAATAGTTCTGTTGACTTACCAGCAGAAGAAATGATCAATAATTAGAAATGGATTTTGTGTTAAAAAAAAAAAGCTTTCTGAAATTCAAGTGCTTTGGGGGAAAAAATGATTCCTGAATTAGTCTGCTTCCTAAAAGACGCTAATGCTGGTTAGCACAGTGACCTGGCATGCGTCTATCATCTATAAGCCTTTATCATTGAACTGCCTTGAATTTTACCCAACTGCAGTTGGATCATGAAGTGATGGGTCCCAGAGATCAGTCAGGTATTGTCAAGACGTCTCTGGTGAACTTTATGATCAAGTAAATGGAGAGCATTAGTCAAATAATAGCTGCTATGTAAACTGACTAGTTTTGTTGAATTGTTTTTTCCCCCTACATATCTATAGCCTCTGGGTTCAATGAGTTTATATATATATATATATATATATATATATATATATATATATATATATATATATATTTTGCATTACACTTTCTCTCTCTCTAATAATTTGATGGGCATTATCACCTTCCCATGGTGTGTGTCATCTTTTGTCTTTATATTTTCTGCTGCCATCTCTCCTCAGCATAATAGCTATTTCTTACATAAATACTTATTGCTGTAATTATATACAATCTTTGACCATCTTTAATGTTTGGGTCATAAATCCCAATGCTTTTCCCAACACTTAGGTAAACATAACCTTTTCTTGTTTAGACTTTCCCCACTCAATGATTTGAGGTCAAGTGACTGCTACTCATTAGACAAAAGTCCTTTATTTCAGTGGGAAAAAAGGCACTTTCTAACTTGTTCCTGATGAATAATTTCTGTTGTTTTTTCAACAACACATGGCATTAAATTGATTATATACACATCTATTTATATTTCTTTATTATTCATACTAATATAAGCTGTAATAATTCCTCTAGTAATCAGCTAACATCTTCACTGTGAGCAGACAGACAGGAGTTCTACAAGTAAAAGATAAATTCTTTTTTCTTACTTTGAGCAATAACATTTAGAAAAATCTTTTGGAAAGAAAAATGACAGGTCAATCCAGTTCAAATGTGCCTTTGCATAATAATAGCAGTTAATCAAAGCGCAAGCAAGAGCTTCACACATGTTATTCTTACCTACTCTGCCTTAGGACTGCTGAGGTTACTGTTCTCTGTAGCTGGGCCAGTTTTCTTGAGATAGAGATTATGCATCCAAGGAAGAGCTGGCAGCACCCCTACACAAACAAGCTGTATACCCTCAGGCACCTTTCCCACCTGTACAAACCTTCTGACCAGCAGGTATCAAGTGGAACCATCATTTGTTTTTTTCCACAAGTATCAGGAGCCATTGATAAGTAAAATCCACATATATGCTCTTCATTCTTATTTCCCCCAAGACTGGCACAATATCTAGCACCAAGTAAGCACTCAATTAGTGTTTGGTAAGTAAACGAATGAAAAATGAATCAATGAAGTGAAACACATCCCTCTTTTTCATTATGAAAACTATCCAAATAGTGGAGTGCACAAGAATAGGAAAATCAAAACAACACAGAGAAGTTGGGCCCTTTGTATCCCTGAATGGACAATGTGTATATTTCAGGTTGTGAGTTCCCATGAATTGTATTTATAGTTCATGTGTTTAGGCACTTGGTTTTACCATGTAGATAGAATATTTCAGCTTTATCCAAATTGATGACACTGAGCAACTTAATGACACAATCTAGTTTTAAGGAAAATGGAGACTAAATTCTGTAAAAGAATATCTAGAAAGAAGAATATGAATTGAGAATGAGTTAAAATGAAGAAATATTCTTCACAAGAACAGATCTATGTATCTATGAATGTCAGACATGTCAATATTATCAACCTAGAATTTACTTTAAAGAACCTCAGCCAAACAAATCTCTGCAATTTATGTCTTTATATGTAAATTCTAAAGAAGGTAAATTTCGGATGTACAAATGAGCTCTTTTATCCTGAGAGGTGGAAAATGATAGCAGCATCAGAGCCAGGACAGCAGAGACACCAGGAAAGGTCAGGGTCAGGAGGAGGCCTGTCCATCAGAAGCGCTTGGCATGAGTAGGGAATGATGCACAGCAATAAACTGCAGGGGAAAATAGATGTCAAAATATGAACACAAACTTGTGGTGAAACAAATGTGTGCCAGTATCATTCATCTTCAAGCCTCTGGAGATTTAACACTGCATAGAGAGCATTATGTCAATCAAATCATATTATCATTGTTTTCTCATTTCCTTTTAGTCTTTTTCTAGGTCCATTGTTAAAAGGGCCTATTGATCCATCATATAGAATTCTGTCTCCTGTAACAACTATATCATAGTCATCACTTAAGCCCTTGTAAGTCTTTCAGATTATTAAATAATATTCTTTGAATTTGATATGAATCTTTAAAGGCAGAGATACTGGTAGACTTCTTGAAATGAAGCCTATGCTATTTGGACAATTCTAAGGAAAAATAGATAACACTGTTTCACAATGCCCTCAGTATCAGATCAATATGCTCCATCCTAATTATGTCACAGTGAGCAGGATTCAAGTATAAACTTTGAGACTACTATTGATCTACTGGGTTTGAGATAGACATCACCTGCATGTTGAGATTCATGGTTTTTAAGGAGCAAGGTCCTCTGCAGTCCTGCTCTTTTGTCTAGTGGGAGACTGGCCCATGGTATGAAGAAAACATCATCACACAGAAGTGGCATTAAGTTTTTGAAGGCCTGGGGAAAAAATGAATAAAATAAAGAAGGCCTATGCCTAAATTCACAGTGTTGCATACAAATCCCTAAGACACACAGGTTAGAGGAATATTGTCAGTAAGGAGATGCTTGATTCTTGAGCCCTTACTATTTTTTAATATATATATATATATATATATATATATATATATATATATATATATATGTAATGATACATAATAAAAACTTTGAACCATATTTGAAAAATCATGATGTCCATGCCTCATTTCTGAGAAAACCTTAAACTTACATGAACCTAGAAATAAATTCTTGTAACTCTTGATATTAAAAAAAAGGTTTTATGCCTAACTTGACTTTATGCTGCAAGTAAAAGCTTCAAGAGACACAGACATCATTTTTGTCAACTTAAAAGCTGGATTAACTTATGAAAATAAAAAAAAAATGTTCTCACTTTAAACAATTTTACTGCTTTGAAGCATTTCTGTTTATGTTTGTTATTCCTTTGCAGTGGCATGCTAGTAAATAGTAACTAGCCACCTAGAAAAATGTGTATAAATAGAAGTATTAGTCTCACTGATGTAAAAGACGGGAATCACAAAATTTACAACTAATAAGAAAACACGGAATTATGTATAACCAACTGATTCTAATAGAATGTTTTCATTATATCTTGTGAAATTTTTTATATATAGCCAATCTGTTATTACTATTGACAAATAAGTGTATCTTCAACATGAATGCAGATCAATAAATTAAGTTTATGTTAAGGAGTAGGATGAACAGGAGATATATGTTGGAACTTTCCTCATTTGTCAACCACATGAAGACTTTGTAGAATCCATAATGGTTTTTGAAAAATGGAAGAACAATTCTTCAATTTTTTTTGCTATTCATACTGCATAGGCTACAGATATGACATCATTGTAATATAGTCATCTACATTATTAACATTTCCCAATCTCTTTTTTATACAGACAATTAGCAAAACAATCAAGCCTTGATTTGTAACTTTTTCCAGTTTCTTACTCCATGGTTGATTTCCTGCTATAGATGTCAGTCACTAAATGTAGTAATATTATACTTTATAACAGTAGCACATGGTTACTACAGCCCTTAGTATTTTCACTGACATGGAATATTGAATTGTATACATTCAAATATGTGAATAATATGAAAAATAGAAATAGTAAAATAATTTAAAAGTGATGAGGTTTTACTATTTGCTACCATTGTTTTTAATATTATTTATTTAATTATAAGCTCATACGATGTCCTTTTAAATAATGGTCCTGTTTAGAAACTGGGTTGCAAAATTCCTAAAGTTTTAACAGTCTGCTTTTATGAACTGGCATAGTGCAGGTCTATTCCATGAATTGTCACTAAATTCTTTAATTCTTTCTCACGTTAGGGACATATTACCTTATAAATAAAGGGACAATGAGAAAAAAATAAATTTCTTTAAAAAAAGTTATACACAGATTCATTGTAGTTTTCTTTTTGTAATAGATGGTTGCAATATCTTTATTTTGTTTATTCATTTTTATGTGGTGCTGAGGATCAAACCCAGTGCCTCACATGTGCAAGACAAGCACTCTGCCACTGAGCCTCAACCCCAGCCCCATCATTGTAGTTTTCATTGCTTCCCTTCTAAGTAGCATCCAATCTTCAGTCAATACTAGGTGACTCTGATGATTTTGATGGCCCCAAAGTAACAGGCTACAAACTTAGTTCCTCTTTTTTCTAATGTCCTTCTAAGTAGGGAATGACTGCTCCCATGGTTAACAATTTCCTGACATTTTATAAAAAGGGCCACTTGTTCATGGTCTGCTTCTTGCTTCTCTGGATGGTCGCCTTTTCCCATGGCATCAGGAGCAGTTGCATGGCTGGCTCTCTTGCCATGAGCAGTGAAGTGGCAAATAAACACTAGACAGGACCAAGAGTCCTTCCCTGGACTTGCTCTGATCTCCACACACCTTTATAGCTTCAAGCCCACTTTTCAAGAGAAACAGTCCCACAGTGTTGTGTTTATGTCACAAGCTTTAGAATTAATTGGTTTTTGTTTGTTTGTTTCGGTTTGTTTTTTACTGGTAGTAGAGATTTAACCCAGGGGTACTTTACCACTGAGCCACATCCCCACTTTTTTTAATTTTTATTTTGAGACAGTGTCTCACTAAGTGCTGAAGTTGTTGAGGCTGGCCTTGAACTTGGTGATCATCTTGTTTCAGCTTTCCTAGCTGCTAGGATTACAGGTGTGCAGCCTGTACTCAGCAACTGTTTTGTTTTGAAACAGGAAAAGTATTTAGTTTGGGCTCAAATTTTAGAATAAGATCTTAGATGACTTTAGAAGACTGGACCAAGTTTAAGAATGTTTGCCAAATCCCTGCTCTATCTTCTCCCATTTTATGCTCTCGGATAAGGAAACCCATGGCTATTCACTGAGCCAGTCATCCTTACTGAGCATCTGGTCCTAGAGTACAGAGTTTATTTAGACACTGTGCCAGTACTACCTAAGTGTGGCCTAAAGTTTTCTAGTTCTTAGATCCTCTGCTGGATCACTTGCCTAAAAGGTGAATTATTGTTATTATTTTAATTTTGCACTAATTGAACTAAAATCATCATTTTCTAATTAAAAAGTGGCAGCTCTTTTCTCCTATCTTATTGCCATATTTTAGAATTTCTTTAAAGTTCTTTAGACTGGGACACCTGTTTGCAAATTTAAAATCAATCATTCAGAAAAAGCACGATGGTTGGCTGTGTCAGTGCTGATCATAGGAGAAAATGACCTATCTCTTCTCTATGCTCTCACAATCCTTTGTCAATTTCCCAACAAATGTCCACCCAAAGAAAGATTTATTTGCTCAAGCCTGGTATAGGAAAATATGTAAGAAAATGACAGTCATTGGATAGTTCAATTTTTTAAATTTAAAGCAAATCAAGATCTGCAATTTGAGCTCCATATGCATTGATTTTTAAATCCCCAGGGTCCTCTGATTGGCATAAGTGATTGACAATTTGTTAATAGCCTAATTATAAACAGAACTGTAAATCGTGTAAACAAACAATTCAATGCAGTTAATGGGATAGGTTCCATTACTGTGATTCACAATGAATGTTCGTCTGAAATCAAATGTCAGCAGAAAGCAAGTTGATTAGAAAATAATGGGGCAAGATCCAAATGCACATAATTCTATTGGTTTTGACATGCATAGAAGGCACTTAAGTATACGGTTAGATATCTATAAGTTTAGTATGAAAGCTTATTAATAAGAAGCAAAAATATTAAAGACTAGAGAGCAGAGAGCCATTACTGCATTGTTCTTACAATTATGCTGAAAAACTTCACATGCAGTTCTGAAGCCCATCAAGGATGATCTTCATGCCACAAGACTGAGAGGTTAAATAGCTTAATCATCTTCTTTTACATGTGCAAAATGTAAAAAGGGTTTACCAACTCAATCTACAGGTTGTCTTGACCAGGAAGAAGCAGACAGCATGGACCATGCAAAAGGAACCTCAATGCTACATAAACCAAGGCACAGATCCAGGTCTTGATTTTTAGGCACACACAACTTCACACTTGCCCTAAATTAGCTTTAAAAAAGCCAAAGAATTCTACAATAAACTTACTTTTGAAGACATAAAATTATGCTTGTAACAGAAGAAAGTAATTTTAAGTGAGATTCAGGGTTCTGAAGTCTCCTAAGCTGAACATGGAACTTCACCAACACTATTTTGTTACCTTTTTATTACTAAGATTATCAAAAACCCAGACCTTTAGTCTCTATTTACTAATTAAGCATATAGTTAGTAGTTTTCCCCATCTATGACCTGCAGTAGATTCCTGAAAACACAGATAGTATTAAACTCTATAAATAGTATGACTCATTCTTACCCCTGAGCTTAGCATCCTCAGCCTGTGATACGTTTTCTTATTAAGTTAAGAATTTTTACCTTTACACTTAAAATTATGAAGCATATCTGAATTGCCACATATTTACTCTTGCACTTTGGGGCCATTACTAAGTAAAATAAGGGTGACTTGAACACAAGAACTGCAATACCCTGACTACTAAATTACTATTGATCCATTATTGTAGCATATACAGTGGGTATTACAGTGTGGACAGGCTTGGTTAATTCATTTATATCCTGGGGCGGATGGAGCTGGATGGTGAGAGATTTTACCACACTCCTTAGAGTAATGCATGATTTAAAATGCATGAATCGTTTATTTCTGGAATCTTCCATTTAATATTTTCCAACTCTGGTTGACTGGGTAAATGAAACTATGGAAGATGAAACAGATTAAGTGGTGATGGTGGGGAATCATTGTATCTTAACACTAGGAGAATTTTTCTATAGTTTTTCTGGTCTGTAAAAGCAAAAAATGAGAAATGTGGGTTGAAGTCAGGCATGCACTGAAAGTGTCCCTCAAGAAGAACATTCCCCAGTGATTTTTGATACTTAGATGCTTGACTGTACTGTCCTTGAGCCCAGCTATCCACCTGCTCTTCACTGTTGGTATACCATCCCTTCTCTGTACCTACTCATGGCAAGTCTTATGATCTCCAGACTAAACCAAACTGAAGTTCTCGTCTAGTTTGGTGGACACTGCTAGCTATGATCACAGCATACCTTTCCTACACTTCCCAATTAACGCTGATCCAGAGTTGACCAGCAATATCCATACCTGAGGGAGAACTGACCCCATCCCCACCTGTCAAGATGGACCTGGCTTATCTACAATGCCTCCATTCTTGCCAGGAATTGGGTCAGTGGATGGCCCAGTTTTGGTCAATGAGACATGGGAGAAACCTTTCAGTAAAGTTTCTAGGAATGATTTCCTTCTTACTATGAAATGATTAGAAGAGACAGTCTCTGGAAATTGTGGTATCTGGATATGACACAGAACAGTCACAGATTCCCTTCTTCCAGCTTGAAGAGGAAGCTAACCTCAAAGATAATATGGAGAGAAAGAAAGAACATAGATCCTTGCTGACCAATTTAGGCTTCAGATTCAACTCATACTGAAGTCTTCCATACTCTGGGATTGCATATGGTAAGATATTCCTTCATTGTTGAAATAGGTTTGGGGGGCTGGGGATGTGGCTAAGCAGTAGCATGCTTGCCTGGCATGCGTGCAGCCCAGGTTCGATCCTCAGCACCACATACAAAGATGTTGTGTCCACCAAAAACTAAAAATAAAAAAAAAAAAAGAAAAGAAAAGAAATAGGTTTGGGATGGGTTTCTTTTATAATAAAATTGCCCCAGAATAAATTGCCCCAATCCTTGAAGGCTTAAAACAAGCAAATATCATCTCATGGGTCCTGTAGGTCTGGATGCTAGGAACAGCTTAGCTAGGGCCTCTGACCCATGTCTCCCACAAGGCTGCAATCAAGGCATCCACCAGGGCTGTGGTCTCCCTGAAGGCTCTGCTGGGGAGTGATCTGCTTGCATCCTGATTTGAATGACTGTTGGCAGGACTCCATCCAAAGGGTCAGTAGATTGAGGGTCTCAGTTCCTCATTGGCCTTTGACCAGAGTCTCTCTCTCAGTTCCTTGCCATGCAGGACTCCAGAAAACAGACCCAACGTGATATCTGACTTTCATCAGAGTAAGCAAATAAGAGGGGGTGCCCAAGATAGAAGCCACTGTCTGTCTCTCTTCTCATTATTCTGGAAGTGGCAAGTGACTTCCTAGTACTCTACCACATTGGATTCCTTAGACATGAGTCACTAAGGCCAGTGTTCAAGGGGAGAGGGTTGCACTACAGGGTGAACATGGGAGGTGCCCACATACAACCAAAGAATTAGGAACCAACTAAAGAAGAAAGAAGCCAAGTTTGGTATGTTGAATTCCACTGAACTCTTCACTCTTTCTCAATGTAACTGTAACAAGTCTTTTGTAATGTTGAGAATATTGAGGGCATCCTATAGATAGACCTAAAATCCTGGTACTGGATGCCTTTTAGCCTAGCACACATCTTCTCAGTTTAATGATGTAGAATGGAATAGTATTTGATACTTAAGATTCACATAACGAGACATATTCTGTAACATTTCTTTATTGAATATATACCATGTGTCAGGCACCAATCTGAATCACAGATACAAATAGAAATGAATCTTAAAGCCTCCAAGTAACTAAACTCATGGAAGAGGCATCTAACAGGTGCATGTAATACAGAATGATAAGTAAATGATAAATGCCCAGAGGATGATAAGAGAAATTCAGAGTGGGGAAAATTGGCAGGTTTTGCCAAAGATGATTTCCTGAGATGGCAGCAGAGTGTGCACAGAGTCTGCTTAACTGTGGCTGGAGCATATATTCAGGCTGGGTCTGTCTAGGGTAGGCTGGAGAACAGGCTATGGACAGGTGGTCTCTTACAGCCAAACACATATTAGTGCATGACTATTCTGTCTCTTCTATAACTCCTAAATACAAACAATACATTTGTTCAAAAAGTTCCCGACATATGGGAACTGAACACAATCTTCTCCATTTTACCTTGGTTTCAGGTAAGTGTTGGTCAAGTACTGATAATGATTTAAGCACTGAAATGGAAATGAGGGGTTTGTCCTCAGCTGAGTTCTTAAGAAGGCTTGCAGAAGGCTGTTCCCAGGAGGAATGGCAGGCAGTGGCCAGCAAACACCTCAGGACTGGGACTGGGTCAAGATCCCAGATGTCAGGGAGGGGATGAAGGTACATCTGGAACAGAGCAGGAGACGCAAAATGCAGGGTGGATGGAGTTCTGAGGACTGACTTCATGTCTCCCATCACCTTCTAACACCTGTGTACAAATCTGTTCTCCACTAGTTCTTTGCATCTTTTCATTGTATGAAGGTCAGCTGTGCTTATTGGTTTCAAGAAAGTGTATTTTCTTATTTTATTAACCTAAGTGATGTATTCCATTTGTATAGATCAGAATGGATGCACGAAAGCTATAGGTGTTCCCTGGGAGTTCTAGCATAGTGTAAGAAAAGTTCAGGTGACAAATGGGGCAAGACTCAGGGTCTGAGATCCTATAAAGAGAAATCCCACTGAATCACTTACAGTGGGACTCACATGAGACCTTTTACGTGGGATTCCTGCTGGACTGTCCAGCCTTCATGGTACTTCAGGGGAAGGTCCCACTAGGAACATGGAATCTCTTTATTAGGAACACAGTCTTAAAATTGAATTTGAGAGGTGGTATGGAAGAGCTTGTAGCTGGTATAAACATTTTTCTATATAGCACTTGGACACAGCCAAAAATACTTGTCTAATTGGGACATGGGATGCAAATGACATGAACACAATTCACACTCGATTGTTTATGTCAGGCACCTATGCCTCTGTCAAGAAAGATGAAAGGAGTACAAAGATCTCAGCACCATGGAAAATAAATAAATAAATAAACAAACAACACAGAGGGTTCATTTTCCTGAACTATTCTTAAGTCCTGAATCAAAGAAGGCAAGTTGCATACTGCCTGGCTGGGCAGGCCATCCCAGTTTTTATTCTGTAAACAATGGGCAGGCCAGTTCCACTAATTAGGTAAGAAAAAAGCTCCAGGTTGGATGTATGGAATTCTAATTCACAGCAGCCAGGACACAGGGGCAGGGGGAAGAAGGAGAAACTTTGATTGAACCCCAGCTACCCCCAAGCTATTGGACTGGGTTCAGAGTAGGACACTGCCCTCTAAAACCTCAGGGGTCATCTCCTCTCTAGATCTCTTGTTCTTCTTCACTCTATTATGAGCATCTCCATGGGCATTAGAGGAAGGAGGAGGGGATATGTGAATTGTGACAAGGAGGGCAAAGGAAGTCCCACGTGACATGTACCCAGCCAGGGAAATAAACTCAGGCAGAGAGTTGTCAGTGGGCATAAGTGGGGAAATGGGGTCCCCAGACAAGAATAAAGAGAAACTGGTCTTTCACCTGCTGCTTAGTTCCACTCTCCACTCAGACCTCTTGGAAAATCTGATGGCAGGTAGAAAATGCCTTCACAACACCACAGATGCCGGAGAAAGCTTCCCCAAATAGAGGGAGGCTGGGGAGAAAGCTGGCACTTGTGAATCCACATGAAGTCAGATGTGAGAAAGTGTTCTAGGTCTTATGCTGGGCTGCTCCATCCCAAACAGACCAAAAGATATGGATCCTGTGGCTGACTCTCGATTACCAGTGGCTATAATAAGCTCTACTCTTTTCATTCAGCAACTGCTCTCTCACTTGTCCCCAAGGAGGAGAGGCTATGGGTGAGGATAGCAGCCACCAGGGTGGCCACTGAAAGCATGTGGCCTTGGTGTAGATGGCTTAAAACACTACTCTCTTCAAAGATTAAATAATTCTGGAGTCAGCTATACCACAGCTGTCATCTTTTTGACTGGTATGTCTAATTAATCCTTAATTGTTGAATACCTTACAACAATTCATTTCCATTCAAAAGCATCTCCAATGTCAAGATGATCAAAAGTATCTGAAGGATGTAAAAAAAGTATTTGTGGAGAAAGATAAAATAAATCAGGATTATTTTGCCTCGAGAAAGTAATAAGTAAGTCAACAATTATCTTCTCTACCCAGAAGCCAGCAGGCAGCTAGAGCTATTCATCATTTCCAAAGAAGACAGAAAAAGATAAGATAGTCCAATGGCAGAGAGGTATGAACTTTCTCACCATGGGGTTGTACAAACTTACATGGGCATCAATCAGCTGGTCACAGGGCTATGGCCATGTGATGTCACACTTTTTGGAAAATGCAGTCCAGGTGCTGGCTTTATTTTTATTTTTTTTAAGGGTAGGAATTAGTTTTATTTGATAATTACTTATTAGGACTTGCATCAGGGTAAATTTACACAACCAGACAACTTAATTCTTAAATTCTTCAGTGGTGGATCTTTCATGTTTAGGTACATAAGTATATATAAAAGTATAATACACTTGCCCCAGTTGGAATGTTCTACATTTATTGTAATTCACCACCATGAACAGTGTACAGAATCTATACTCTCCAGGTGCTGGCTTTAAAAAGAAGTGACACCACATGGCTGAGACATACTGAAGGAGGACAAGCATAGGCCTGACATGCATGTGATGCAATCTGAATATATATATTTCATTGTATAAAACTATTACCCACCAGGAGGCAGAAGGCCGTATATAGTACTTATTAAAGTTCAAAAGAAATCCCAAGAAACTAAGAAAACTCCCATCTCAGGGTGTGCTAGGATGTAGAAGCAAAATAGAACTATTATTTTGGCTTTTGCTGGACTCACACAGTTTCCCCTTCTGGTCCCTCAGTTTCTTTTCCTTCAGAAAAGCAGAATGCTGGGCTGCTGGCCATGAAGTTCAAGGCTGACTTATAAACTAATCCTCCCAGCTCTTGGGTACAATATTATTGTGTGCACTCACGGTGAGCCTTCTAACAAAATCCCAAACAATTCTTCCTCTACAGACTTTCTGAGGTTACTTCTATTGTGAGGAATATTAGCTCCCTGCTGACTGTTTCCACCCACAAAGCATAACTTAAGTCTAACCACAGATATAAAAACTGACTGGTAAAATCCTTGCTATGGGCATCTTCATGGCATTTGGAGAGCATTCTCTGTGAAGTCAGACACATTGCATTGAGCATTTAGAGGAAAAGTTGGGAAAGAAAGGCACAGACATTCAAAGGCAAGAATGGAAAGTCTGGAAATCCATCCACAAAACCAGTAGTGATGAGAGAGATTAACACTCAACACACAGTTTGAATGGAGACAACAGGCACATACGTTTGGGTCTCAGTTCTGAGGCCTCGGAACCAGCACCTTCCCCGGGCAAGCTGAGAGGCTCCACTACATCTGTATCAGGAGGAGGATATGGCGGGGGCGGGGGAAGCACTAGCTGAGGTGGGCCTCGAGCAGTACCTCTGGGAGGCTTTTGTGGTACCTGCCGTCCAACACCTATGTGGAATCAATGGGAGTGACTTCAGAAGTTAAGCCAAAAGAGTACCTATCTTCCATCGGAGGGCACCATATCCAACCATCCAAACGCCAAATCCAGTCACACCCAACACCATATCCAACCTCATTCTACACCAAATACAATCATACCTAATACCAAATCCAGTCATATCAACACCAAATCCAGCCATACCCAATACCAAATTCACCCACACCCAACGGCAAAATTAATCATACCCAACACCATATCCAACCTCACTCTACACTAAACATAACCTCATTCTGCACCAAATCCAGCCATACCCAATACTAAATTCAGCCTCATTCTGCATCAAACAGCCACACCCAACACCAGATACAACTTTGTATTTTTTTAAACCAAATCCAAACTTGCCTATCACCAAATCCAATCTCAGCTGATACCAGATCCCATCACACTTGTATGTATGTATTGTCCTACAGCCAGGCCAATTTGTAAATATCTGCCTGGTTGCAATTTATTTCTGGGAGGCTAATGACATAAATACTGGGCCTGAAACTATTCTTAAAAGCCCCCTAAACAATACTGTCAGATTAAAATAAACTCCTGTTCTTCACATTAGTCTTTTTCAGGTTCTCAGATCTGTTCTTTAGCTAATTTTTGCTACTTTTCCATATCCACTGAACAATATAATAATAGATAAAGCACTAATTTAAATATTCTTTTCAGCCTATTATACTGTCAGCCTCTTTCATTGTTTGGGGTAATGGTTTCCAGAGTTTGTTTTGAAGAGGGTTCTGAGTTGTGGACAGTTGGGTGAGTGTGGTGAGTCCAGTTCCATTTCATCAGTGAAACCCTCATGTATCTTGTTTATATGTTGGGGATGCATTTATAATTTTATGTGAAAATCGCATGCTAATGAAATTTTTGGAAGCTAATGTAAAAAATGACATGAATTACCAGTGTTAGGTCACATTCACTATAATTTTTTTAATAAACACTTTATTCAAGCTTTGGAGTTCTGGGTCTTTGAATAATACATATTCAACGCTTTATGTCCTTTACCAGATTATTAATAAAAATACTAAGAAACAGCATTTTTTCATTGAGATATATTCATTTATTCCTTGTTTTGAATACAGTTTCTCTAGATGTGGTAAAATATTAATTTCCCCATATAAAGCAACATTTTTTTCCTTAAAGTGAAAATGAGCCCAAATCAGTCTGGGT
Organism: Marmota monax; assembly: GCF_021218885.2. Taxonomy (NCBI): domain Eukaryota; kingdom Metazoa; phylum Chordata; class Mammalia; order Rodentia; family Sciuridae; genus Marmota; species Marmota monax. The sequence goes on along the minus strand of NW_026692005.1, from coordinate 242,921 downwards.
GGTACTGTTTATCTGGCCCTGGCAGTGTCATTAAAAGGGCAAAACAAAAAGGAAGGATGCTTTCCATTCCAATAAAGTTGAACTAAGATCCAAATCCAGCTACTGGTAATACTGTTTAGTACAAGTTCTAAAATAAAATTTTCTTTATATCTACATGTCTGTATAGAAAGAGTCACTTGATGTGGATAGGGGTTACTTGTTTTCCTTCAACCTAAGGTTTGGTTACATCTTCTGTATGGTATACATTTAATGAATGGGGACTTCTGATGGGGATGGAAGTCTGCCATGCCATTGCTTCCAAGGCCTTTTCCATCATCTCCTGTCCTAAAAAACATTCCAGATTATTTCCAATTATTGTCAGCAAGAGAGAAGTTTTTGGCCTTCTAAGTCATCACAAATGATACTTTATGGACCAGAAAGACAGACTTGTAGCAAATCACGATTATTTGTTACTTTCCTCTTGTAATGTTTCTGAGGAAACTGTGAAATTTTCAATTTTAGAACTCCTGCCTCTCATCTCCTCAGGCATCTGTAGGCATCAGTTGGCCCATCAGATGGGCAGGTTCTCCAAGCCCATCAGACACAAATACTTCTTCCTTCTTGGCTGACTCGGGGTCGGGGGTCCTTTCCTAGCTTTAAATGGGCTGCTTGGCGAGGAGTTTGTTTGGTATGACTCGACCACATCTGCATGGCCACATAAAGTGGTTGCTTCTGAGAATTTCAACAAGGATATCTCTAAATCGGGGGGGGGGGGGTTTGTCTCCCTTTCCAAAGAGAAGGGAGGGAGCTTTTCTCATCATAAAACAGGAGAAAACCGGTTTTATTTTAATGGTCCAATGATAATACTGTCTTTAAATCTGACAGTATTTTCCCCTATGAAAGAGGATGAACTGACATGAAATACAGGTCATTTCTCCTTATGATAATTGATTCTCAGGCTGTGAAATGCTAGGGCATTAAGTGAGGTATTGATTAAAGGGGGGGAATGCTGAACAACCTAGTAGAACTTATCAAAGTTTTCAGACCTTGACAACAAACACTTGTCCTCAGGTGTATTTTCCCTTCTGGAACCACATATACTGGGCCACAGGTAAAAAGCAGGGCCATGGGACAGTATTAAAGGAACCAGGAGTGGCTGTCTGCTGGCTTCAGAGGGGGCTCTGATGTGCTTTCCATCACTGGGGTCTCAGGCTCAGGAGTGGGTGATTCCTATGCTGCTCTGTTCCAAATCCTTCTCTGAAAGAGCTGTTTCTGTTTCTAATTGATGAAATAGTTAACACTGAAGGACTTTAAAATAAGATTGATTATCCCTGACTCACAGGCCTATAGACCTCCATCATTCAGCATCTATCTACCTCACCCACACCATAAGATGTAGAGATATAATCATGTCATAATACCTGGTCAAAGCATACCAGAGTCTTTGCTAAATATATAAAAGTTATATAAATGCAGTCTAACTTCAAACAGGAATGTCAGAAAACTAACGAGGTAACTCATTTATAGGCTGGGTATCCCTAAAATGCTCACAACCAGACACATTCTGGGTTTCAAATATTTTTTTTAATTTTAGAACATTTGCATATACATAATGAGATATCTTGGGGATGGAACCTAAGCCTAAATATGAAATTAATTTATGCATCATCTACACCCTACATACACACCTGAAGGTAATTATACAGTATTTTTAATAATTTTGTGTGTGAAATAGTTTCATGGTATAGAATTTTCCACTTGTGCATCATGTTGACACTCAAAAAGTTTCAAACTTTGGAGCATTTTGGATTTTCATATTAGAGATGTGTACCCTATATAAACTACATGGGGCCTAAGCTGTCTTTCAAGTGCCAAATATCTTTCAAAACAACCTACAAGGATGTCATCTTAAGAGCTTATCTTTTTTCCACCAGAAAGACACATATCACACAGTCACACTCATTCATGCTCCACTTGTCACCTTCTCCCAGATTATGCAGCCACTCTCCATCCTTCCCATTATCCCACTCCTCAATGCCTGTAATGTCCATGAAAATAAGATATTAAGTGAACACACAACTACTTATTTCCAGACTTTCTTTCTTTAGCATAAATATTTTCTGGGTTAATACTATTATGTATGAGTCCACTGTGAGAGTTAAGAGCAGTGCTAGCATTCCACACACAGCAGGCATTCCAGAGGTATGCAGACAGCAAGCCCAGTCTCACTCACCCACTGTGCTCTTCCTGTTCTCCTCCTTGTCCTCCCTGCGGTTGGGGACCAGGGGACTTGGTGGAGGTGGCTGTGGCAGGGGACTTGGTGATGGTGGCTGTGGTGGAGGTGGAAGTGGAGGTGGAGCTGGTGCCCGCCGCTTCTTCTTCTGCAAATCAACCTGTGAGCCCAGAGACATCTGAGAAACAGAAAGAGGAGAGACAGGGTTAGGGGAATTTTTGTATGGGAGTGATGTGTTTGTGGGACACAGGACCTATGGAAACAGATAATTGTGGCATGGGTGTCATAAGGAAGGCTGTCAGATTGCCATCCTCATTCTGGGTCCTCTCAGGCAGGTGGTGGAGGCAGTGGTGTGAGGCCTGCCATATTCTCTAAGCAAGGCCCTGAGGTGACACAGTGATGTTCATGGTCACTCACAAGTTCCCCCAAGCACAGGTAACTCATATTTTCTAGGGATCCAGGTAAGTAATTCTGGAGCCTGAGAATCTTTCTCAGGGCATAAATGAGAAAATGATCCCTACCCCTTAATTAAATGCAAGAGTACTCTTTTTCCCAGGAATAAGGGGGACTACCATTATTTGTGTCCACACATTAGACGAGATGGGAGTAGTTCATGCTTCCTGTGCCCTGTCTTGCATGTATTTCCCTGCTTCTGCAAGCTCATACTCCAGAGTAGCCAGGACTGACATGGTTCACAAGCTGCCAACTCCTGGATCTAGAACTAAGGTTCTGTTAAATGGGACATTAGATCAGAATAAAAGACATCAATCTCCCATATAAAGCAGAAATCCAGCTCCTACTTAAAGACTCTAACAATGAAAAATTCACAGCTTCTAAAGGCAGCTTGTCAGTATTAGGTAGGTCTAAATGTTGAAAGTGAAATCTGTTTTGTTTCATCTGTAAAATTAAATACTATAGAACAAAATTGACCAATATTTTTTGTTCTATTGTGCACAAGAATAAATATGTAACAACTAATCTCTCTATTATGTGAAATTAAAATGCACCAATAAAAAATTGAATATATTGATTCTAGTTCTTTTGTTTCTAAAGGACTCCATTATTCTCTGCTCTTAATTACAGCCAAAGTTCATTCACTTTCTTTCAATAATTAAAATTCACTTAAAGAGTACTGAGTTGTGTGCAGAGCAGTGAAATGAAAATGATAATTTCACTTGTTCTTGCCCTCAAACTGTTCTCAGTCAAGTTTTGTACCACTCATCCAAGCATTCCCTGACCTTTCAAGGGTCCATTACAGGGATGGCACTGGCCCACACCACCATTCTTTAGTACCTTGGTTTTGATCAGGTGCTCTGGTTTATTAACTCATGTTTGCACCACGTATGTGAGAACTGAGCATTCAGCTCACAACCCAAGGAACACAATTTCCTTTTCTGGACTGGACGTGGTACTACATCCTTTAAAATTTTATCAGTACTACACTATTGCAAAAAACATATATGTAAACAAAAGGAAGAAAATAATCATGTGATTGACTTTATTAATCAATATAAACTACTAATGATTAACATATTTTTTAGTCTTTATCTTTTCTTTTAAAACTAATGTTTTCTCTCTTTCCTTCTACCACAACATTTTATAATCATCTCCCATATCTTTAAAGTTTTTCCTTCTACCACAACATATTATAATCATCTCCCATATCTTTAAAGTTCTACAAAATATTTTGCATAAAGCAAAAAATAACATAAAATCAAAAACTCCTACAAAGCTCAAAGTCAAAATCAGTGATTCCTTGTCTACCACCTTTGCAATGGCAAGAACCACTTCAAACACATTTTTCTTTTGGCATTTACTGCCTTTTTCTAAATAATAAGTTCACTGTGCTACTCCTTGATTTTTGCACATTAGATGTTGGCTTTCTACTCCTGAAAATGGGGATTTATTCTTTGAGACATGCACACACACATACCCACATGGACACATATGCACACATTTTTTTTCCATCTTTTCCAAAATTATAGCATGAGATGTAAATTACTTTTCACTAGTCATATAGTAGTCTACCCTTATTTGCAGTTTCATTTTCCACAGTTTTTCCATTATCTTCAGTCACCTGCAGATAAAACTATTAAAGAGAAAAAAAGTGACAATTTTTAAATTGGGCAGGGTTCCAAGTAACCACCTCCTGTACTGCTCCATCTCACATAAGATTAATTATCCCTTTATCCATTGTATCCACACTATATATGCTACCTGTTGGTCATTTAATAGCCATTTAGGTTGTCAGATCAACTGTCACAGTATCATAGTCCTTGTGTTCAAGGATTCCATATTTCACTTAATGGTTCCAAAATGTAAGGGTAGTAATGCTGGCAGTTTTATTATAGTATATTATTATAATTGTATTTTATTGTTGTTAATCTTGTACTATGCCTAATTAATAAATTAAACTTTATCATCAGTATGTACATATGTGTGTACTGCAAAAAAAAATAGTATATGTAGGGTTTGGTACTTTCTAGGCTTCCAAATATCTTCTGGGGATCTTCAAAAGTTATCTCCCATGGATAAGGGAGGATAGCTGATAATAGATATTATAATAACATAAAATAAAATTTTTTCAGCAGAAATTTTTCTACTTGAGATGTATAATGTATAGGATGATTACACTTTCTTTCCAGAATAAATCTGCTTTTTCCTGAATTTAATTTTTTTTTAAAATTTCCTGGAAATTTACATTTTTCTACTCAGTTCCAGCCCCTGCCTCCATTATGGACAAGATGCACATAAGTAATATTTTTGAGACCTTGAGAATATAAAAGTGATTTTATCCTATTATACTGAGTAGTCCATACAGATGCCTACAGGAACCTTGAATGGAAAGAACAGTCTCTACAAAGGCTGAAAACAGTCATTACTCTGTTGTCTCCTAAATTGTACTGTGCAGTCAAGACACCCCACACCATGCTGGTGCTCAATCTTTCACAAGTGATCTGCATTCCTCCTGTAGGCTTGGAAGACCCACTCTTTAATCCTTTATGCCCTGACATTTGGTGACAGCATGCTCCAGGGTGGATTTCTTTTGGTCCACTCTCTGGGGCAAGGGCTCACCCCTGCAGGCTGTGTACCTGAAGAATTTTCTAGTGTTCTTCCTTTTTACTTCTTTCTTCCCTTTGTTCCCCTCCCCTCCTGAGGATTTTAATGAGTTGAACACTGAAGATTCTAACTCCTGCCTATTTTTCCCTTTCTTGGAAACTTCTTTTACTTTATTGTCCAACTCTTATGAATTTTCAAGTTTCTTTTACTATATTTTGGTTTCCAAGATCTCCTTCTTCTTATGTGTTTTAGAAACAGTATCATGGTCTCCTTTTCTGGGTGTACTATCTTCTCTTTTCTCTCTGACACTATCATTTAAATATTTTTTTTATTATTTTTTTTAATTTTTTTATTGGTTGTTCAAAACATTACAAAGCTCATGATATATCATCTTTCATACATTTGACTCAATTGGGTTATGAACTCCCATTTTTACCCCAAATACAAATTGCAGAATCACATTGGTTACACATTCACATTTTTACATAATGGCATATTAGTGACTGTTGTATTCTGCTACCTTTCCTTTCCCCTACTATCCCCCCTCCCCTTCCCTCCCATCATCCCTCTCTACTTCATCTGCAGTTGTTCAATTCTCTCCCTTGTTCCCCACCCCCTTTCCCCTCACATCCTCTTCTATGTAATTTTGTGTAACATTGAGGGTCTCCTACCATTTCCATATGCTTTCCCTTCTCTCTCTCCCTTTCTCTCCCCCAACTCGTCTTTGTTTAATGTTAATCTTTTCCTCATGCTCCTCCTCCCTGTTCATTTCTTAGTTGCTCTCTTTATATCAAAGAAGACATTTGGCATTTGTTTTTTAAGGATTGGCTAGCTTCGCTTAGCATAATCTGCTCTAATGCCATCCATTTCCCTGCAAATTCTATGATTTTGTCATTTTTTATTGCTGCGTAGTACTCCATTGTGTATAGATGCCACATTTTTTTTATCCATTCATCTATTGAAGGGCATCTAGGTTGGTTCCACAGTCTAACTATTGTGAATTGTGCCGCTATGATCATTGATGTGGCAGTATCCCTATAGTATGCTCTTTTTAAGATCCTCAGGGAATAGTCCGAGGAGGGCGATAGCTGGGTCAAATGGTGGATCCATTCCCAGCTTTCCCAGGTATCTCCATACTGCTTTCCAGATTGGCCTTACCAATTTGCAGTCCCACCAGCAGTGTACAAGTGTACCCTTTTCCCCACATCCTCGCCAACACTTATTGTTGTTTGACCTCATAATGGCTGCCAATCTTACTGGAGTGAGATGGTATCTTAGGGTGGTTTTGATTTGCATTTCTCTGACTGCTAGAGATGGTGAGCATTTTTTCATGTACTTGTTGATTGATTGTATGTCCTCCTCTGTGAAGTGTCTGTTCAGGTCCTTGGCCCATTTGTTGACAGGGTTATTTGGTATCTTATTGTTTAATTTTTGAGTTCTTTGTATATTCTGGATATTAGGGCTCTATCTGAAGTGTGAGGGGTAAAAATTTGTTCCCAGGATGTAGGCTCTCTGTTTACCTCTCTTATTGTTTCTCTTGCTGAGAAAAAACTTTTTAGTTTAAGTAAGTCCCATTTATTTATTCTTGTTATTAACTCTTGGGCTATGGGCGTCCTATTAAGGAATTTGGAGCCCGACCCCACAGTATGTAGATCGTAGCCAACTTTTTCTTCTATCAGACGCAGTGTCTCTGATTTGATATCTAGCTCCTTGATCCATTTTGAGTTAACTTTTGTGCATGGCGAGAGAAAGGGATTCAGTTTCATTTTATTGCATATGGATTTCCAATTTTCCCAGCACCATTTGTTGAAGATGCTATCCTTCCTCCATTGCATGCTTTTAGCCCCATTATCAAATATAAGAAAGTAGTAATTTTGTGGATTGGTTTCTGTGTCCTCTATTCTGTACCATTGGTCCACCTGCCTGTTTTGGTACCAGTACCATGCTGTTTTTGTTACTATTGCTTTGTAGTACAGTTTGAACTCTGGTATCGCTATACCTCCAGATTCACACTTCCTGCTTAGAATTGCTTTTGCTATTCTGGGTCTTTTGTTTTTCCATATGAATTTCATGATTGCTTTATCCATTTCTACAAGAAATGCTGTTGGGATTTTAATTGGCATCGCATTGAACCTGTAAAGAACTTTGGATAATATCGCCATTTTGATGATGTTAGTTCTGCCTATCCATGAACAGGGTACATTTTTCCATATTCTAAGATCTTCTTCTATCTCTCTCTTTAGGATTCTGTAGTTTTCATTGTATAAATCTTTCACCTCTTTTGTTAGGTTGATTCCCAAGTATTTTATTTTCTTTGAGGATATCGTGAATGGAGTGGTTTTCCTCATTTCCATTTCAGAAGTTTTGTTGCTGATATATAGGAATGCCTTTGATTTATGCGTGTTGATTTTAAATCCTGCTACTTTGCTGAATTCATTTATTAACTCTAGCAGTTTCTTTGTAGACCCTTTTGGGTCTGTTAAATATATTATTATGTCATCTGCAAATAGCGATAATTTAAGTTCTTCTTTTCCTATTTTGATGCCTTTAATTTCTTTTGTCTGTCTAATTGCTCTGGCTAGTATTTCAAGAACTAAATTGAATAGAAGTGGTGATAGAGGGCATCCCTGTCTTGTTCCAGATTTTTGAGGGAATGCCTTCAGTTTTTCTCCATTTAGGATGATGCTAGCCTGAGGTTTAGCATATATAGCTTTTACAATGTTGAGGTAAGTTCCTGTTATCCCTAGTTTGTCTAGTGTTTTGAACATAAAGGGATGCTGTACTTTGTCAAATGCTTTTTCTGCATCTATCGAGATGATCATATGGTTCTTGTCTTTAAGTCTATTGATGTGGTGAATAGTATTTATTGATTTCCGTATATTGAAACAGCCTTGCATCCCGGGGATGAATCCTACTTGATCGTGGTGCACAATTTTTTTGATATGCTTTTGTATTCGATTCACCAGGATTTTATTGAGAATTTTTGCATCCAAGTTCATTAGAGATATTGGTCTGTAGTTTTCTTTCTTTGAAGTGTCTTTGTCTAGTTTCGGGATCAGGGTGATATTGGCCTCATAGAATGAATTTGGAAGAGCTCGTTCTTTTTCTATTTTTTGAAATAGCTTGAAAAGTATTGGTATTAATTATTCTTTGAAGGTTTTGTAAAACTCCGCTGTATACCCAGGTCCAGGGCTTTTTTTGGTTGGTAGTCTTTTGATGGCTTCTTCAATTTCTTCCTTTGTTATTGGTCTGTTTAAATTGTGTGTGTCTTCCTGACTCAATCTGGGCAGATCGTATGACTTAAGAAATTTATCGATATCTTCACTATCTTCTATTTTATTGGAATATAGGGTTTCAAAATACTTTCTAATTATCTTCTGTATTACTGTAGTGTCTGTTGTGATATTGCCTTTTTCATCCCATATGTTAGTAATTTGAGTTCTCTCTCTTCTTCTCTTCGTTAGTATGGCTAAGGGCCTTTCGATCTTATTTATTTTTTGAAAGAACCAACTTTTAGTTTTTTCAATTTTTTCAATGTTTTTATTTGTTTCAATTTCATTGATTTCTGCTCTAATTTTAATTATTTCTTGTCTTCTACTACATTTGCTGTTGTTTTGCTCTTCCTTTTCTAGGTTTTTGAGGTGTAGTGTGAGTTCATTTATTTGTTGGTTTTTTCTTTTTTTGAGGAAAGAACTCCAAGAAATGAATTTCCCTCTTAAAACTGCTTTCATTGTGTCCCATAGATTCCGGTATGTTGTGTCTGTATTGTCATTTGTCTCTATGAATTTTTTTATCTCCTCCTTTATGTCTTCTGTAACCCATTGATCATTTAGTAACATATTGTTCATTTTCCATGTGATGTAGGATTTTTCCTTCCTTCTTTTATCATTGATTTCCAGTTTCATTCCATTATGATCAGATATGGTGCATGGTATTATCTCCACGCCTTTATATTTACTAAGAGTTGCCCTATGGCATAGTATATGGTCTATCTTTGAGTAGGATCCATGTGCTGCTGAGAAGAACGTGTATCCACTTGATGATGGTTGATATATTCTATATATGTCAGTTAAGTCTAGGTTATTGATTGTGCTATTGAGTTCAATAGTTTCTTTATTCAGCTTTTGTCTAGAGGATCTGTCTAATGGTGAGAGTGGTGTGTTGAAGTCACCCATAATTATTGTGTTGTAGTCTATTTGACTCTTGAACGTGAGGAGAGTTTGTTTTATGAACGTTGCCGCTCCATTGTTTGGTGCATACAAGTTGATAATTGTTATGTCTTGTTGGTGGATGGATCCTTTTAACAGTATATAGTGTCCTTCTTCATCCCTTTTGATTAACTTAGGTTTGAAGTTGATTTTATTTGATATGAGTATGGCCACTCCTGCTTGCTTCCGAGGGCCATGCGAGTGGTATGATTTTTCCCAACCTTTTACCTTCAGCCTGTGTATGTCTTTTCCTATCATATGAGTTTCCTGAAGGCAGCATATTGTTGGATTTGTTTTTTTGATCCAGGTTACTAGTCTATGTCTCTTTATTGGTGAGTTTAGGCCATTAACATTTAAGGTTACAATTGAAATATGATTTGTACTTCCAGTCATGTTTATTTATTTATTTATTTTAGTTTGGCTAGTTTTTACTTTTTGGTTATTTTCCTCCCCCTTTACTGACATACCTCCCGCTGTTAGTTTGGGGCACTATTTTTCAATTCCTCTTCTTGTAGTATTTTGCTCAAAATGCTTTGCAGTGCTGGTTTTCTGGCTGCGAATTCTTTTAGCTTTTGTTTATCGTGAAAGATTTTAATTTCATTGTCAAATCTGAAGCTTAATTTTGCTGGATACAGTATTCTTGGTTGGAATCCATTATTTTTCAGCGTTTGAAATACATTGTTCCAGGATCTTCTCGCTTTCAAAGTCTGTGATGAAAAATCAGTCGTTAACCTAATTGGTTTACCCCTGAATGTAATCTGCCTCCTTTCTCTCGTAGCTTTTAATATTCTCTCCTTGTTCTGTATGTTGGCTATCTTCATAATTATATGTCTTGGAGTTGGTCTATTACAGTTTTGAATGTTTGGGGTCCTGTAGGCTTCCAGGATTTGGCAATCCATTCCATCTTTCATCTCTGGGAAGTTTTCTAGAATTATTTCATTTAATAGGTTGTCCATTCCTTTGGTTTGATTCTCTGTGCCTTCTTCTATCCTGATGACTCTCAAATTTGCTTTTTTTATGACATCCCATATCTCTTGAATAGATTGCTCGTGGGATTTAAGCATCTTTTCTGTGTTGACTATATTCTTTTCAAGTTGATAAACTTTGTCTTCATTATCTGATGTTCTGACTTCTACTTGATCTAGTCTATTTGTAATATTCTCGTTTGAGTTTTTAATTTGATTTATAGTTTCCTGCATTTCTAGGATTACTGTTTGATTTTTTTTTAAGATCTCTATCTCCTGGTAAAGCTCGTTCTTTGCCATTTGAATTTGTTTGTTTAATTCATTTTCAAAATATACTTTTATTGCTTGGACTTGCTGTCTCATGTCTTCTCTAATATTCCTTTCCATCTGAGTTAGGTATGCCTTGAGTTCTTTCCCTATCCCTGTTTCTGATACTTCTAGGTCCTCCTGTAGATTTAAGTTGTCCTGAATTGTTTGTACTCCTTTTTTCCCTTGTTTTTTCATGATGTTCACGCTGCTTTCCAGTTCTATTTGATTGCTGTGTTTCTGCTCTCTTCTATAAACTTGTTTTGGTTTTTTATACCTCTGTTATCTCTCTTTTGTGTTGGTAGACTATGCTTGCTAAAGTGGATTCCGCTGAGAAGGAATTCCTACGGCCGAGCTCCAGTGACGTCACCTCCCTGCTATGGCGGGCCCCAGGCTCCTTACTGGGGTGTCCGAATGGAGGGGTTGGACTGGACTGTCTCTGGTTGGTTTCAGCTCCCGGACGCCGGCGGCCGGGCGGTCTCCAGCCGCCCAGTTGTGCTGGCAGCCGGTGGGCGATTGGTCGCCGGCGGGCGGGCAGACTCCAACCGCCCAGTCGCGCGGGCAGCCAGCGGGCGATCAGTCGCCGGCTGGCAGGCGGTCTCCAGCCGCCCAGTCACGCGGACAGCGGGTGGGCTGTCGCTGGCGGGCGGGTGATCTCTAGCTGCCCAATCGCGGGGTCGGTCGCCAGCGGGCGGGCAGTTTCCAGCCACCCAGTTGCGCAGGCAGCGGGCGGATGATCAGTCGCCGGCGGGCGTGCGGTCTTCAGCCGCCTAGTCGCACGGGCAGCGGGCTGGCTGTCGCCGGTGGGCGGGCGGTCCCCAGCTGTCCAGTCGTGCTGGCAACCAGCGGGTGATTGGTCCCCGGCGGGCATGTGGTTTCCAGCTGCTCAGTCGCAGGGGCAATGGGCAGGCTGTCGCTGGTGGGCGGGCAATCTCTAGCCGCCCAGACGCAGGGGCAATGGGCCAGCTGTCGCAGGCGGGTGTGCGTTCTCCAGCCACCCAGTCGCAGGGGCAATGGGCCGTCTGTTGCTGGTGGGCGGGCAATCTCTAGCTGCCCAGTCGCGCAGTGGGTCAAAGGCGGGGGGCGGACTCCAGCTACCCAGTCATGCAGGCAGCCAGCGGGTGTGAGGTCTCCGGCCGCCCAGTCGCAGCTGCAATGGGCTGGCTGTTGCTGGTGGGCGGGCGATCTCTAGCCGCCCAGTCGCAGGGGCAATGGGCTGGCTGTTGCTGGTGGGCGGGCAATCTCTAGCTGCCCAGTCCTGCGCCGGTCAAAGGCGGGGGGAGGACTCCAGCCACCCAGTCTCGTGGGCAGCGGGTGGAGTTTCTCCAGCCGCCCAGTTGCGAGGGCCTGGCCTCTAGTCCCCTGGTTTCTCCTGCTCGTCCTGGTTTATCCTGCTAGACCAGTTTTCCCCTGAGTGATGCCTCTCGGCAGTTCAAACTGTACTCTGGGCCTGCCGTTTGTTGGGCGTGGAGGGTGGCTATTGAAAACCCCCAGCACTCTATTGTTTTGATTTTTTCCGCTTGCCCCTCCCCCCGCGCTGGCAATACAGGTTTCGTTTCCCCCGCTGATGGGAGGGGGACTTGAAGGTCGGGTGTCTCTAGTTCTCCCCGCGTCTTTATGCAGGCTTGCTCTGATAATCCCTCCCCCGGAGAGCCTAGGAGAGATTTTTTGCGAATTCCCCGCTGTATGGGAGAGGAGCTGAGTAACACGCACCCGTTTTATTGTTGCAATCTGTCGGAGAGTGGCAGTGGTTACTTCAGCTCTCCAAGATGGTGGCTGGTTTCCTTGGTGGAGTTTCCATTGTGGGGGATAGAGCTGTCCCACTTCCTTCCCCGACTGAAATCCCGAACTCAGCCCAGGGCTCCGTGAGTGCTCATGCGGCAGGATTCCACAGAATCTGCAGGAATCTCAATGCTTGCTGGTCGCTTCTTGGCGGCTTCTCGGCGGCTCCCCGCAGTCTGTAGCCGCGGGGCGGGCCGCGCGGATCAGTCAGCCCGGATCTCCGGTGGCACAGTTGGCTCGTGTATGAGACTCAATTACAGGACCTCGGTGCTGGAAATCCTTCCTCTAGGTTTCGGTGCATCCCCATTTTGCTGTAAGTTCCTAACAAGATAGTTTTTTGTTGTTCTAACTCGTTATTCACCCACACAGTGGCGCGGTACACGGGGTGTGATGCACTCTACTCACGGCCATCTTGGGACTCCCATTTAAATATTTTTAAAAATGCTTTTTAAAATATTTTCTTTAGCTTTATGCATTATATTTTCCCGCAAATTTGTTTTATCTCTTTGTGTCTTGGTTTTTGTTTATCACCTTTTGATCTTTCTCCAAATCTCTAGTGATCCTTGGCTTCTTGTTTATAATACAGTGTATGGATAGAGTTCGTTCATACACTAATGGACAGAAAGCTGATAGCTGACTGGAAGATCCTCAAATATCTATAGCAGCAGGATTCTCCTTTATGTTGGTTGGCCACCATTCATTCACACAGGGAACTGTCCTCTCTTCTGCAGGTTGGAACTCTGTCCTGCCCTGGAATCTATTGAGAAGACCCTGAGGCTCTCCTACAGCATGTGGACATCAATTATACCCATTCTGGCACAGACTCAGTTGAGTCTCACAGCCTGGAGTTAAGAGTTTCCTGTTTCCATCACTTCTAATATTGGGAATGCAGATAACTTGGGCAGAAAGGCACCTGAAGGTCTTTCTGCTTCCCACGCACATATTCAGCCAGTCTTTATTAACAGCTTATTCTATACTTTTGTATACAGAGGAATATGTACTCCAAATTCTTGAGCCTTTTGGGGGTTCTGGGCTCTTCTGATGGAACTCTTTCACCCAATGTTCAGGTTTCAGCTACTATTTGCTAGGTATTTATCACAATCAAAACACATCTGAACTTCCAGAGTGTCCACTGAAAACTACTACTGTTTCACTTCTCTTAACCACAGTATGCTAATAATTTTGTTCACTTTGGTGGAGTTTCAGGATAGACATAAACTAATTTGCGTTCACACATTTTGCAGCCTTACTGAATAGGAAACACTGCATATATACTTAAGGTGTACAACTGATGATTTTATACATAGACACACTGCGAAATAATTGCAATCAAGCAAATTAAAATATCTACTATTTCACATAGTGGCCATTTTCTACCCTCTAAATACACTTTCAAGTGTTTTTTTTTTTTTTTAATTGTTGACCATTACTTCATTGGATAGATGAGCCACAATTAAAATAACTCCTTTTAGTTGGCCCAGTGCAGTGGTGCATGCCTGTATTCCCAGCGGCTCAGGAGGCTGAGACAGGAGGATCCCAAATTCAAAGCTAGCCTCAGCAAAAGTGAGGCAATAAACAACTCAGTGAGACCCTGTCTCTAAATAAAATACAAAATAGGGCTGAGGTTGTGGCTCAGTGGTAGAGTGCCCCTGGGTTCAATCCCTGGTACCAAAAAAGAGAAAAGAAAAGAAAAAAAAAAAAGAATGGTTTTGCTTGTTAAAAGTTAAATTTCTTAAAAAGCTCTCACAATTTTTTTCTCTCCTATTTCCCTTTTTCCCAAGTTTGTGATAAAACCGTTTATTTTTTTTTTTTGGGGGGGGGTAAAAAAAACATGAAAATTTCAGAGTTAAGACAACAGATTCTAAAATTTGGAGGAATAACATCAGCAAGAGGGCAGAACAGGAAGTCCCAGACCTTGCTCCCCACAAAAGCAATAATTTAACAATAATTTGCCATCCCAAATGCTTTTGCAGAACTTCACAAAACAGTTAGGGAATATCACAGAACTCCAAGGCAAGCTCAAAGCCAAGAGCAACCTCACCAAGAAAAGCCATTTCATTTCAACTATGATAGCCCTTCCCCCAAGCCTGTACAGCTCAGTACTATCAGGGGAAAAAAAGCCTCATTCACAGTTCTCCCTTAGGAGGAAAGAGAAGAATGGATCATAAGGCCAACATTACAGCTTTTCAGAAGGACTGCCTGAGGGACTGGTTTCTGTCTTGACTGACTGGAGCACTGATGAAGAACTGGCATCTTTTGGATGGGGGGAGGGCACTGAGAACATAAGAGCTTAAAGTCTAGTTGCTGCAGAGCTTAGAGATTTGGCATTGCCACTGACAGAGGCTGGCACAGCTTGGCAGAACCAGGAGGAAGCAATAGCTTGTAGATTATGCTTTGAGAGGGAGTGAAAAGAATGGAAAGTCCATGCAATAGTCCAGATTCTTGGAGACGCTGAGAGACTGGTTTCTACCTCACTTGTCTGGGAGTACAGAAAGAACCAATACACTTTGGATGTCTTGGGGCTGCAGAGAACAAAAGAACTCAGAGACTTATGCTGAGGCACACACTTGTAATCTCAGTTAGGAAGCTGAAGCAGCAGAATTGTAAGTCAAAATAAAAAAAAAATAATTTTAAAAAATGACTGAGGATTAGTTCATTGGTAGAGTAATCTTGGATTAATCCCTGGTATCTAGAGAGCTGGAGGGAGAGGGGGAAGAGATGGGGAGAGAAATAAACAGAGGTTGCCAGCAGTGCCAGAAAATCTGCAGTAACACAGACAAACACAAGAGGGATCAAGAAATTATAACCTTCTAAAAAAGGAATCCATAAACATTTCTAAATAGGAATTACACACACAATCCCAGAGAAGATGCATTGCAAGAAGAGTTTTGATAGGTCCCAGCCACCAAAAGCAATTCTGACTGATGTGATGTGTCCTCTAAGAAAACAGTCTGTAAAGGCTGGGAGAGGTGATTGTTTTCTAAATGCACAATTAACAGTAAAAAATAATGATGACAAGAATGTACATAAAAGAAATAGGAAATCTTGGTTCAATAAAAGGAACAAAATAAATCTCTAGAAAATAACCCAAGGAAAAGGAAATCTATGACCTGAAAAAGAATTTAAAATAATTGTGTTAAAGAGTTAAATGTACTATAAGAGAATACATAGATAGCTTAGCAAAATAAAAACCATGCATGAGCAAAGTTATTATATCAACAAAACCATAAAAGCCATACAACGAAGACCCAAACAGAAATTATGAAAGGCTTCAACAGCAGAATTAATTAAGCAAAAGAAAATTCAGCTAAGTTGTCCAGGTTGGCCTTGAACATGTAATCCTCCTGTCTCATCCTCTTGGGTGGCTGAGATTACAGGTATGCACCACCATGCCCAGCCACCAAAAGCAATTCTAAGAGGGAAGTTGATAAAAATAAATGCCTACATTAAAATAGAAGAAAGGCATCATCAGCAACCTAAATTTATACCTCAAGGAACTAAAAAAAATGTACTATAGTCAAATTTCATAGCAGAAAAAAAAATAAAAAGCAAGCAAAAATAAATAAAATAGAAAATTTGGAAAATACTAGTGAAACAAGAGTTACTCTCCCCATCCCCCAAGACCAACAAAATTGGCAGATTTTTAGTTTCACTAAGAAAATATCAGGGAAGACTGTAATCACAATTTTTTTTTTAAAAAAAATGAGAGTGGAAACATGATAAATGATGCCTCAGAAACAAAAAAGAATATAGGATGCTAAGAGCCAAGTATATGATGCATGGCATTTTTGGTCGAAAGGTGATGCCAGCTAGCCATTGAGATGATATGATTATGTTAAGATTTGCATTCATATGGATATTGGACTCCTGCTGTTCACCTAGGCCGGCTACTGGACTCCTGGAGAGTTCCCATTGGTTGGGGAAGTACAGTAGGAGGGAGTTCCGGGGGAGGAGCTCTCTCTGTGGGTCCGGGAGGAGGCCGCGTGGGTGGAAAAAATCTGCCCGGCGGTACGGACATTGGCGGCAGTTTCAAAAAATAAACTTTGTTCCTGCTTGAGTGGCTCGTGATTTTGTGCCCAGCCAGACTGCGGCAATAGGAGACTACTATGAACAATCATACACCAACAAATTGGACAGCCTAGAAGAAATGCATCCTACTAAAACTGAGTCATGCTTCTCAAAAAACTAGAAATGGAACCACCATATGACCCAGTATCCCACTCCTTGGTACATATTTAAAAAAAAAAAAAAAAAAAACACCTAAAATCAGCATACTGTAGCAATACAGCTACTTCAGTATTTATAGCAGTACAATTTATGACGGCCAAATTATGGGATCAACCCAGGTGCCTATCAATAGATGAATGGATCAAGAAAATGTGGTATATGTACACAATGTAGTTGTACTCAGTCATATAGAAAAATAAAATAATGACAATTGCTGGTAAGTGGATAAATGGAGAAAACAACGATCACTAAGTGAAATAAGCCAGATTCAGAATATAAAAGGTTGAATGTTTTCTCTCATATGTGGAAGCTAGAACAAAATAAGGAAAAGAAGGCAGTAGGGGAAGGAATATATATTATAACATATATTATAATATAAAGACATAGGGAAGATCAGTGGCGTATAAAAAAGAAAAGAAAGGGAAAAGAAATATGAAATACATTTAACAACATCATGATACATACACTTATAAATGTACCCCCAAAGAATTTCACTTATATGGTTATGCAGTAAACACCAATCAAAAATAAATAAATAAAGGAGTGAAAGGAAGAATAGAGGAGAGAGAATGGGAGAGGAAAGAAAAGGAGGGGAGAATTGGGGATTAAAATTAAATTTCTTGATGTATCATTTTGTCAAAATGAACCCAAATACTATGAATAATTACAATGCTCTAATAAAATGTCAAATAAATAAATAAAACTGAGTCAGGGAGAAATAAAATGTAAAGTAAAAAACTTGAATAGTGTCTATAACTAGTAAGAAAATTGAAACTGTATTTAAAACATCCTAACAAAAAAAGTCCAAGACTGGGTGGCTTCAGTGGAGAAATCTATCAAATGTTTAAAATAGAAATAATAACAATCCTTCTCAAACTCATCCAAAAATATCAAGAGGAGGAAACACTTTCAAACTCATTTTTTAAGCCAGAAATACCCAGATATCAAAAGAAAAAAGATACTATTAGAAAAGAAAGCCACATGATCATTACAATTGATGCAGAAAAAGAATCTGACAAAATTCAAAACCCTTTCATAATGAAAACACTCAATAAATTAGTAAGGAAAAGAAATCACCTCAATATATTCTCATGTATATATAAAAATCTCAAAGCTAGTATGTGAATGTTTTCCCCCTAAGAGGAGAAACAAGGCAAAGGTGCTCACTCTCACCACTTCATTCAAGATAGTGCTGGAAGTGGTGGCCAGACCAATTATGAAAGAAAAAGTAATAAAATCCATCTTAATCAGAATAAAAGTGAAATAATCTCTTTTGCATATAACATGATCTTAAATGTAGAGATTATACCCATGCCCACACACAGTTTAAACCAATAAATTCAACCAAGTTGTTTCATACAAAATCAATACAAATAAATTAGTTCTGTTTCTCTACATTGTAACAATAAATAATCTTAAAATGAAATTAATAAAATTGTCCTCTTTACAACAACATCAGAAATAGCAAAATCTTAGAAATAAAACTTTAAACAATGAGATGAAAGATTGAAAACTATAATACATTGTTGAAAGAAATTAGAATAAATGTAAAGATATCCCGTGTTCATGGATTGGAAGTTAAAATGTCCACACTATCCAAAGCAATCTACAGATTAAATGCAATCTCTATAAATATTCCATTGGCATTATTTTTGCAGAAATAGAAAAAAAATCATACTGAAGTTCAGATGGAACCGCAAATAACTCCCAACTGCCAAAATAATCTTGAGAAAGAAAAGCAAGGGTGTATACCTCCACTTCCTGATTTCAAATCATATCACAAAGCTAGAGTAATAAGAAAGAGTGTGGCATAGATAAAGAATGATTTTTTTTTTAAGTTTTCGGTGGACACAACATCTTTATTTTATTTTTATGTGGTGCTGAGGATCGAACTCAGTGCCCCACGCATGCCAGGCAAGCGCGATACCGCTTGAGCCACATCCCCAGACCAAGAATGATGTTTTGATTACTACAACTGAATGAAGAGCCCAGATATAATCCCTCATATGTGTGATCAATTTATCTTTGTTAATGCTAAAGCTACACAATAGGAAAGGATAATTTCTTCAAATAATAGTGCTAGAAGAACTGGTACTTACATGCAAAAGAATAAAGTTGGATCTTTATCTTATGCCATATGCAAAAAATTACTTCAAAATAGATTAAATATCCCAATATAAGAACTAAGTCTATAAAATTCCTAGTAGAAAACACATGGGGAAAGCTTCATGATATCTTATTTAGCAATGACTTCTTGCATATAACAACAAAAGCACAGACAACAAAAGCAAAAATAGATAAATAGGACTACATTAAATTTAAAAATTTTCACATAGCAAAGGGAACAGAGTGAAGAGGCAAGCTATGGAATGGGAGAAAATATTTGCAAACTAAACATCTAATAACAGGTTAACATCTAGAATATAAGACTAGCTATCAACAACAATAAAAAGCAAATAATTCAGTAAACAAATAGACAAAGGGTTTGCACAGATATTTCTCCAAAGAAGATATACAAATGACTAATAAGCATATGGAAAAATGCTCAGCATTACTATTTATCAGGGAAACGCAAATCAAAACCACAATGTAATATCACCCCACTTCCATTAAGAAAGCCAGAGAGAGAGAGAGAGAGAGAGAGAGAGAGAGAGAGAGAGAGAGAGAGAGAGAGAAGGGAGGGAGGGAGAGAGAGATAACTACAGTGGATGACAGACAATTCTATAACATTTACACATTTTTCTAGGCTGGGAACATTGCTCAAAACTGTAATTTGGGGCTCATTTGGGGCATTCTTTTTTTTTCTGTGAATCTGTACTGGTTAACAGAAGCACTCTAAGCTCTCACTGATATCTGTATAATGATGCCATGTCCCAGAATTCTGTTGAGCATCCACATTAAGTTGGAGATAATTAGAAGAGGGGAGCAGGAAAGCATTTCTGGTTTATCCAATTTGGAAAAGCAATTTCACCTGCTGAAAGACAGTTCTGGCTTGCTCCTTGTTATAAGATTTGGAGAAGCATTAAAGTCCTGGAGCCTTTGCCAAGATTGCCCAGTGTTCCCAGGTGTAATTTTTCAGCAGAATTAATCACACCCATTCAACAACCACTTAGGGAATACCATGTGTTTTCCAGTCATGGTGCCACTCCTAGTAAATTAATTAAGGTAACATGCTTGAAAATTATTTGGCAAGGTCTGAGACCCTCCAATAAAGACAAGAGCCAATGGGCAAAAGTGCAAAAATGTTTTTCTGAAGCTTTTGGGTGTTTAAGGCACTCAAACAAAAGGGTTCAAGTAGGTGGATTTGCAGTCTTCAAAAAAATATTAACACTGGAAGCTGCAATGATTTACCAGACATTTATTGAGGATGCCAGTCATATTTCATATGATTATTCCAAATCCCACCCCCAAAGAGGTAATTTAACTATTTCTATTTTTAAAAGTTAGAAATGGAGGCTTATAGAAGATGACTTACCCAAGGTCATGCGGCTAATAAATGAAAAGAGCTGCAATTTAGTTTTGGTGTGAATGGTCAATGCTCTTAAGTCATTTCCTTATATTGTCTTTCCTCTGCATGAGGTTAATCAGTCAGGAAGAAATAGCTCCTGCAGGTGGAATGGAAATGTCTCTTCCTAGGCTACACTAAGTGCCTGAAACCCATGGAGTTCTCATTGTCCCATGCAGTAAAACACCTGCCCACTGGGCCAGTTTGTGCTTGAAAGTATTGCTTTGTAAACCCAATGCCTACCTTCAGTGCATTCTTGGAGGAACACATAAAATCTAGATCTACTTTTGAAGTTTACTTCTTTTTTTTTTCCTTCCTAGAACCAGGAAATGTAGTGCCTCCTTAATACAGACTGAATATTTATATGCTCCCCACAATTTCATATGCTGACACCCTAACCCCAATGTGACAGAATAGGGAGGTGGAGGTGACTGGATCATGAGGACAGTGCCCTCATGAATAGCATTAGGGTCTTTGTTCTTTCACCCTTTTACCATGTGAGGACACATAAAAAGACAGTTGTCTGAAACCAGGAAGAAATCCCTCATCAGAATCAGAACTCCCATCCCCTTGCTCTCAAAGTTCCCAACCTCCAGAACTGTAAGAATAAATTATTTTTGCTGTTGTTGTTATGCTATTTTGGCTGGTCAAAGGTGATTTTTATCATGTGTCTTGATTTCCTGATCTTTGTAGAAAGTACTCATTCTCCTTTGTCCCCTGTGGTTTCTTAATCTCATTGTGCCAATTATGTGTAGTGTCAGACTCCAAGCCAGGAAGAACTTAGAGGGGAGGGAAGTTCCAATTTAAAGAAGATAAATATAAATTCTCACCCTGGGAAACACAGTTTCTTGCTTCTGTTTCCCCACCTTGACCCTCATTCTCTGCTCAGGGCATGGCACTTTATAGAAACTTGATAAAAAGTAATCAAATGACTGTGTTTATTTTCCATGTTCCTATATAGCTTTTATCTATAAACACATATTATGTTTCATATTATTCTTAAGACAGTTGATACATTTCTCTAGGTTTCCCCTGTTTAGCTGAAGAGCAACATTGATATTAGGATCTGTATATGATGTGAAGTAAAATGAATAGGGTCCAGCACTTTGCATCCATTTATATGTTTGTCCATCTGTCCATCCATCCATCCACCCATCCATCCAAGGAGTCAAATTAATAGAATCAAAGGATGGAATTGGGGTTGCCAGGGGGTTGAGATGGTTTCATGGGGGTTGAGATAAATAAGCACTAGAGAGCTAGTACAACACTGTGCCCTTAGTTATCAATACTGCATTGTGCATTTAAAAACTTGTGAAAGGGGAAGATGTCATGTGATATATTCTCATCAAAATAAAATAAAATTTATTTTATATGTGATCTGTGTTGCCAAATTGGACTTCAGAATGGCTGTATGCATTTAAGTTCTCATGAATATCATCTTCCCCCATTAACAAGAGTGTTGATACCCAATCTTGTCTTTATCAGAATAAATAAAAAGTATTCTAAATTCTTTTAAAATCTAAATGTTTTGAACTTTAGGATTAGCGATTTTTAATGATTATTGTTTACATTGCTGGTTGTTTTCATTCTTTTCAGTATGATTATTATAACATAATTTTCTTTAAAGATACTTATATTTATAAAAAAATGATCATAAAGATTATGAGCCAGAACAGCCTCAAAAACTGTAACAAGAGGTGAGAGCACAGCATGGTGGTAATACTTGGTCCCTGGAGCCAGACCACTAGAATACTGTGTCCACACTTAGTTGTGTAATGTTGGATGGGTTGTTTAATCTGTCTGATCCTCAATTTATCCATCTGTAAAATAGGGACAAACCTAAAACCTGCCTCTTTTGGTTACTGTAATGATCAAATGAATAATAATATGAAAAATGCTGAGAATGGGACCCTTACTGGTGGACAGGTTGTAAAGACTTTTTATCATCATCCCAATCACTCTCCCAATCAAGAGTAGACATACTGATGGGAACCTGGACACCTAGCTGATACTGTCAGGATTAGACTTGGACCGGCTAATTTTTGGCTGTAGCTCATATGAAGAATGGCAGGGTCTTAAAAGAATTCAGTCCATCTTTACCTTTTTAGTTAGATTTCCTGAAGTTAAATATATAGATAATAACACTAAAGAAAACTGAGGTACCACAAACCAACCTGGCCCACTGTTACCTATTGGCTACAGAATCCTCCTAAAAAATTTAACCTCTCTTTGCCTTGGTGTTCTTGTTTCAAATGGAATAAATACCTCAGAGGGTTGATTCACAAAAGTACATACAAGAGGAAGTGAGGGGAAGGGGAAAAATAATATAAGGGGGACAAACGAATGTCAGTAGAGGGAGCAGAGAGAGAAGAGGGGAGGGGAGGGGAGGGGAAGGGAGGGGAGGGGAGGGGGGATAGTAGAGGATAGGAAAGGCAGCAGAATACAACAGACACTAGTATGGCAATATGTAAATCAATGGATGTGTAACTGATGTGATTCTGCAATCTGTATATGGGGTAAAAATGGGAGCTCATAACCCACTTGAATCAAATTGTGAATTATGATATATCAAGAACTATGTAATGTTTTGAACAGCCAACAATAAAAAATTAAAAAAAAAAAAAAGAATTGAATGAGTGCTTAGGAATGTCTCTGGCTGCTCCAAATGCTGTTAGAAAAATTATATACATATATATGTACATATACATAAACATATAATATATACACACATATACATATATATACATGTACATCATATATGTATATATACATATACACATGTGTGTTCATATGTGCTAAGTAAATAGGAAAATAAGTTGAATAACATGAAGGAGAAACAATTCTTAGAGCTAAAATTGCAGCTCCTATATTTTATATGTAAGAAAACAGAAGCATAAATGGATGCATACATTGGAAAGCTAATGTTAGGTGATATTTCTAAGACCAACCCTACATTATGTACCCTGATTGATGAAAGAATAACAACGGGCATATAGCTTAGTTTTCTAAACACCTACCACATGCCAAGGGCAAGCTCTGTGCTCAGGGCTGGCTTCCTGTGAGTCATAATGTGCTTAAGCATGGAAATGACCCCATAAAGTAACACTGCTGTAACTTTCACTGTACAGTAAAAGAAAGTGAGATTGGTGGGGTCGAGTAAATTGCTGAAGGCCACAAACAAGGGTACAGCATGACTGGCTGCTGCCTGACCTCCTGCACTACCCTTGCTTAGAAAAAGGACAAGAGTGGTGGGAAAGTACCTGACCAGCCTGTGTGTTTCCCATTCAATATGCCTCCGTGAGGTAAGAGGCTGTGATGGATTCACTGCCTTCTCATCAATGCCTGGAACATTCCCTGACCTGTTCTGGGTGTTCACTCAATATCTGCAGGATCAAAGAATCTTGTTACCAAAAGCATTCATATGATTAAAACAATATTTTTTTGACAGATGCACTCATTTGGTGGCTTCATACCTACTGTATGTCAGATGATGCACTTGGCACTGAGAATAATAGATGAGCAAGGAGGGCATGACATTTGTGACTGGTTGGGTTGGAAAGGAGGAGTTATAGGTGATGAATAGACACTTTGTACTGGCAGCAGATGGGTTTTGCTACCTGCGGTTTCTCCATGCCTGGCACAGTGGTTGACCCAAATTTGGTGCTTAATGAATATGTGTTGAGTGAATGACTACAAGCAGGTAAATGCAGCCACATTTAAGAGGTGAAGGTGTAGTGGAAGATAATTAAGAGGAGGCATAAAAGAGAGAGCTGTCTCCCAAGAAAAAGGGATACTGAGGTTGGGCAAGGGAGCAGACTGCAGCTGGAGGACAAGCATTTGCTTCTCTGATAGAAAGATGAAGGTGGGACAGATAAGTGTGCAAGTTGAGTGGTTTGGGAGGCTGAGGTGTCCTTCCTCATTTTCTTTCCACAGGGGTGGAGAGAAAGCATTAAGGAAAGGGGGGCCTTAGAGGTGAAATGCTGCTGTGAAAACTGTGGGTCAGCTGGGAGAGGGATCTGCCCTGAGACAGCCTCAAGTTGTGAGACTGTACTTTTGTGCTCCAGCAGACTGCTAAGCTGCCCCTGAGCCCAAGATGCCAGTATTGGGATGGTCAAATGACAAGATTATTTTCTGGGCACATGCAGAAATAATGAAAGAACCCAGACAGGTAGTGAGGACTTCAGGGAAGAAAAGAAGGGTAGAGATGCAAAAAGGATAAAGCAGAGTTCCAAGTTGGGGAGCTCTGGACCAAAGAACAGAATGAGGAAACAGGAAGTCTTGAAAGACTTTAGCTTTGACCTATGATTGGGTAGGTAGGCTTTAGGTTTACTGGATTGTATTTATTGAGGCTGGGGTTTCCCAGGATGAATGCATGCTCAGCACCAGCCCGTTCAGCTGAGCCATCATCCCAGGGACCTACAACTTTGTGGTCCCTGAACTCCTTCCTAGCTTAAAGATAAGCCTGATGGACACCAGGTGGAAATATTAATGTGAAAGATTGACTATAACTCCTGGCAAATGAAGGAGGGCAGACAAAGACAGTGAGGTCCTACGCTGACCTCAGAGGGGAAATTTAGCAGCACACAGCACCTTGCAGTTTCCCCAAATCACACCATAAAGAATATATTCAACCAGTCACTAGGGAAATATACAGTGTGGCAGATGCTGAGACTTAGGCATCCCTGCAAAGTGTTCATTTCAAAACTTAATCTTCCTCTCAGAGGATAGGCTTCCATTTATTTTGGACTCCACAAGTAAAGTAATAGTGATCTGTGTGCTTAAATGGCACATGAGGCAAGTGGAATTCCAGCTGGTGTTATCCAGGAACATGGAGGGCAAATTCTAATTTAACTGATAATGAAACCATTCCAATCATTAAAACAAAAAAGAGTCCTCCCAGGAACTGAACAAGCCACACATCATAGGCTATACCCAAGATGTGGGAAAATTTTAGGAATTATCTGCTACCCTTATGTCCATATAAAACGACTATTTTCTACAATAGAAAATCCAGTATGGATAAAGTGTTTACAGATCCTGCTTTATTCTTAGGATCCTGTGAAAAGATGAAAAACTTCTAACCAAATGCTAGAGACTCAGGCCAACTAAATGGCTCTGTCTGGTTGTTCACATTGCATTAGCTAAAATTAAAGTTGTTTTCACAGGTGAGCACAGGAAAGCAATAGGGAAAACTCTTTCTATCATCACCATATTTGGTAATTTCAGACAGAAGAACTCGGGCTATGCTTTCTGGAAAGTTATAAGAAGAAACGAAAGTTGGCATTTAAACACTTTTTTCCTACCTGACTTGGTACAAAATGCCCTAAGACAGAACACTAATGTGCTCCCAGCTTCTAGGTGGAGATTTTAACAGTGAGTTTGCCAGTCTCAGTTCCCTTCACATTGCCTATTGTTTGCCATTTCAGCAGATATTTGTTAAGGGTTCATTTTATTTTTCTGCTAAAATTGTCTTAGCTAGAAATATATGAAAAGAGTTTTTAATCTGTTTTACAATTGAAAATAATGAGGAAAAATCCTTTTTTCTTGGAAAATTCACACCAATGTGAGTTAAAAAAAAAAA
This sequence comes from Marmota monax, assembly GCF_021218885.2. Classification (NCBI taxonomy): domain Eukaryota; kingdom Metazoa; phylum Chordata; class Mammalia; order Rodentia; family Sciuridae; genus Marmota; species Marmota monax. The sequence goes on along the minus strand of NW_026692005.1, from coordinate 217,075 downwards.
AAAGAAAGAAAAAAAGCTGCCAGTCACTGATACCAACAGACAAAGGGCAAATATTTCACCTCTCAGAATGATGACCATGCTTAGGACCCTGAGTAATCATAGCCCAAGGAATCCTGAGAGGAAAGGGACAGGATTCCCTCCCATCCACCCACATAGAAAGTGAGGGAAGACCTTACAGCTGACAATTTAGAAAGTAGCACCAATACAGGATGTAAGCCCAGCAGGGAATCTCCTTAATAAACAGAAGTGGCAATGTGCAAATTAAGCCAGGGTATTTAACAGCATCTCCCACTAATAGAAACAATTCCCCAGTCCAAGAGAATGAATTTCCTGCTAGGAGCCAACAAGTACTTCCAACTGTGTCTTCTTCCTTTTCAGCATCATCTGTACAATGTTACCATCCCTCAGCAGGAGAGCCTGTCTCCATAGGAAAAGCAGAAGTCCTTGCCCACACCTCTCTATCCTGCCTCATGCCTGGAAATCAGGGGTCTTTGGGACTCCTAGGATTGTTGTCCTTCCCTGGTCACTGTGGCCAATAATTTCAAGGAGGCTTTGGCTAGCATCCCAATTTCCCCACAGTTACCCAAAGAAACCACTTTCTTGGCAGCAAGAATTTAGATTAATTTTGCCACATTTGTACTTAATATAACTATGTCTGGCTGCTTTTGGAGAGATTCATCTGTTGCTGTTCATTTGCATTACTGCCATGAATAAACCTCCTTTATTCACCCGTCTGTAGGTAGGTATTTGGTTGCTATCTGGTTTGGGGCTATTGTGAATAGTACTACTGTGAACAAATACACTTATGGTTTGGTGATGGTGCTAGAGGTGCACACAATGGGAGGTGCTTGGGTCATAGGGTATGCATATGTCCAGTTTAGTGGTTGCTGGCAAGCAGTTTTCCAAAGTGACTGTTGAGAAATCTTTTCCTCGTGTCTTCTCTTTGCTTTCCTTATCTCCAAATTCCAAAATTCATCCCTATCCTATGGCCTCCTCGGTTATCCTAATTTCTCTGTTAGCAGATGATCCTACCCCATATGCCAGGAAAAGCACAGGTCCCCGGGTAATAGCCACTCTTCTCACAGGACCCCATTATCTGAAGGAAAGCTGATTTCCCAAAGCTCACTCCTCTTTGGGGAGCTAGAGCCAGGCTTGGAGTTCAGTGTAAACTCCCGTGTGGATTTCCGGCTTCTCTTTAATCACAGACACCCCCTCACACCTCTCCTATCAGAGAAATATCACACAATTAGCACTGATGTGAACACACACATAGAAAAGTCTTCCCCTTCTCCACCAAGTGCAAGGCAAGTTGCCCCCTTCAACTTCTTTTCCCCTGGCCTTAAGTCACCCTGCTTTGTGGGCTATCTGGCCTCCCCTTCAGGGTAGCAGCCTGGGGAAACATCCCTATTTTCCCCATGGTTGTATCCAATGGCCCTTTTGGTCTTTACATGGTGTGGATCCAGTTCCTACATCATCATGAGTTTCTGTAGGTTCTCCTCCCACTCCCATTCCTCTTCCCCACAGCATAATGCTCCTATGACTGCTTTCTTCTTCCTTTACCATTTTGTTTTTCACCCACTCCTATATCCTCAGTTACTACCTATATGCAGAAGATTCTCAATTATCTGTGTGTCTGTGCCTCCTGTGGGCTCCAGGCAGACCTGCTAGCTGCCCTCTCTACATGCAATTCCTGAGGAACCTTCCACAGCTTTATTCAAATCAGAATCTGGATCTATGGACTTTTTTCCAATATTCCATAAATGCTACATTTTTCATAGTTGCCACTGGCCTTTCTCCCTTGCTCACATCTTTATCACATTGCTCCTGAAGTCCTACAATTATTGTGTGAAATCTGTCATAGGTTTCCCTTCTGCCCTGAGCGAGATCTCCTGCCTGAGTTATGCTAAATGCCTCTTTCCTCAGTCTCCCCCTTCCCTGAGTTGGTTGCCCCAGTAATGTCAGATTTGATCACTCAGTTATTTATTGAAATTTCAACCAAATACTGACTGCACACCAGGTACCCTTCTCCACAAAGAGATGGAGTCTCCAAAAGGACACCAAATTTCTCTCTCCACTCAGCTGACATCTCAGTGAAGGAAGGCAGAAGTAAGAAATTGGATAACTAGGAAGGGACATAATTTACTAAACATAAAGTGGTAGTGACATGTCCTTGTGGGGCTGATGATGGTCAGCTAATATGGTGACATAGACAGAGAGACATGAGAAGCCACTTCAAAGGCCTGGATTTTCCCTGGAATGATGAGAAGGTACCACCTCTGTAAAAGGCAAGGAGAATATTCCAGAGAGACAGAAAGAGAGAACAAGAGGGTAGAGACGTTATAGTCTGTTAAACACTCCAAGAGGAACAAACTGTGAGCCAGGGTGGTATTACTGGTGCTGTTATTCATTATCACTGTTGACTTATACCTACACACAGAATCTTTCATGAGCAGCACAAAATCCCACTCCTTAATTCAGCCCTAACTCATGCTGGTCTCAAGCACCTGGATGTCAACGTGTACAAGGTCTCTCCCATCAGTATTGTCCTGTCCTGTGCCCTTCAACACATCCTTCAAGATCCCATCTCAATCTCAAATCTCAAGAAAGTACATGACTGTGTATTCCACATTCCAGGGTACCTACATGATCCATAGCTTCATGGTAAGGTATGTGTGTGTCTTTCTAGATGGAGGCCTCCTAAACACCAGTTTGTTTCATTTTATTTTCTCTACTACCTTTCTGCTTTTTACTTCATAAATTTCTGCTCACCTTTATTATATTATCCTGCACCCAGGGGATTTTTAGGTGGGGGTCTATTCCAATTTCAATAAAAACTGTCCATCATACAAGGATCAACTGCTTAAGCTTGGAAACAATAAAACGATTGAAAAACATAAGAAAAAAGAAAACAGAATGCCATGAGTTGGGTTGCAAAGTACATAGTACATGGAGGAATTTTTCTTGCTGTGGATAAGCACTTTAATTCTAATTTTTCATTTATGGAAATTGGATTGCTTTTCTGAATGTTCTGTGGATTTTTTTCCCCAAAAGAAAATTGGGAAGCAAGATCTACAGAGAATTCCTGATTTGGGCCATTAAAAAATATAATTTCATTAATAAAGAGTAACTTAAAAACTACTTATTAATATGACATTATCTCCAAGGGTAATCCAGAGATAAGAAAGGACCCGAGAGCTGTTTCCTCCCTAAACCTCCTATTAACCCAGGGATTCCCTGGGTCGTGTAAACCACGGCATCCATTAGTACACTTTCAGGCAGTTTCTAGCCGTTGCTTCCCTGAGCACCAATCAGAGTTTTCCAAAGGGTTGAAGTCCTTTTACTGTTTAGGTCCTGGGGAGGGACCACTACTCTCCTTTGAACCTCTGGTGTCATGTTATTGTAGCCCATGCTGAGGAGTCCTGCATAAGAAGACAAATGTCCTGGGCTTAGGTTGAGGCCACACAATTTAGGCACGTTTGGGCTTGTCCTGAACAAGTTTCTCATTAGCTTCAGTTGCCCTCATCCACATCTGCTTTGAACATAATGACAGTGCATGTATCAAAAGTTTCAGGGCTGGGGTCGTGGCTCAGAGGAAGAGTGTTTGCCTACCATGAGTGAGGCCCTGGGTTCGAGCCTCAGCACTACATAAAAAAAATAAAATAAATGTATTGTGTCCACCTACAATTAAAAAATAAATGTTTAAAAAAAAAGTTTCAGACACTCGCTAGATAATCCCCCAACACTATACTCCTTATGTATGCACCAATGCAAATGAAAATACAAAAACTCCTAAAAGCAAACATGAATTATTAATATAATGATTAATATTATGATTATTATTAATATTATAGTTCTTCCAAGAGATGTGGGCGATGCAAACATTTTAAGCTGCTTGAAGAAATCATAAAGAGTCCCTGGCACAGATCTAGTCTGTGAAATGCATTTACTCTACACAGTAACATTCCCTAGGGAGGTACTGGTTCCCCTGCAACTAGGCATAGACTTCCAGTGGATGACAGCTTATTTACAACATCTATGCTTCATCACAAGTTTTGTTAATTTTAGGTATTGGATTCTAGCAATAGTCTTAAGAGAATGACACAGGAAGATGTATCAAGTGCAAATGAATACTGAGAATATATGAAGGGAATAAGGTATGAGCCATACTTAATAAGGTTTTATTATTCTATTGACTATTAGAAATATGTAATAAAAAATAAAAACTTTTATGAACTACCATTGTTATTAGTTATAAAATTTCCATTAAGAAATCAGACTTTTCTAATTTTTTATAGGTGCACTAGAATTACACATAATAGTGGGATTAATTATGTTATATTCATACATGCACATAACAAAATTTGATCAATCTCATTCCTCTGTACCTTCCCTTTTTCTCCCCACCTCCTTCCCCCTGATCTACTTGTTCTATTCTACTGAACTCTGTTCTATTATTATTTTAATTTAATTGGCATTATAATGATATATAAAAGAGGATTCATTGTGTTATCATACATAGACATAGCAAAATTTGGTAGATTTCAATCCTCACACTCCTAATTTTGTCTAATCTCTCTCCGATAACATTCTATCCTCTGTTACAAAGCATATTTTATTAAAAAGTTTTTAGTGATGGGAAGTTTTTACTTTAACCCCAATCCCTAAGTCAAAGTTGCCAAAGTGTCTCCTTTTTTTTGTTCCTTAGCAAAATAGAAGGCTGAACAGAAACACACACACACACACACACACACACACACACTCACCACCTATAAAGAATATTGTGTTTCTTTTGTTATTGTTCTATCTACCAAAATAATAGATTTTGAAACAAGACTTTTTCTATGGCTGAATGAGTTCTTTATAAAGAAATCAGTCCTTTTCAATATTATTCAAAGTAATTTCTTTTCCAAACCAAAAATGTGTTATTTGCTATTCTCAGCAATTCTAGTTTACTAGCAATGTTTCAGTTAACTACAAATATGAAACAAACTTTAATTTGTTGGTATCAAGTGTGCTTTTCTCCGCATAACCTAAGTCTGTATATTTTACACTTATTGTCTAAAAATAATTAAGAGCCCATGATAGGGTTGAAATATTACCATATGACCTAAATCTAGACACATGTTGCTCTTTGACCTCTTCAGTTGTAGGACAAACAAAATGCAAAGAGCAACACTGGTAGATGTGCCTGTTTTCTGGGGTTTTCTATCTGATCTTCCCAACACTCAGTGATGTACATAGTAAAGGTCTGAGGGCTGGTTCTCATGTGTTCCAAGTCCAGAAATAGTGTTCTGCATTGAGCATTTTCCAAAACAAAAACCTCACACTTGGAGAAAAATTAAATAATGAAATAAATCCTAGTTAGTCAGAAAGCCACACTAACACTACTTCTATAAGATTACAATACTGGAGAGTTTTACACAAAACTTATTATATTATTGCAGTTCAAAAAGGAACCATACGTTATTTCTACTAATGCAGTGCCATAATTTGTTCACAAGGAGGCATTAAGAAAATGCTCAGCAAGGCTCAGTATAATTTTAATGTATTTTCCTATTCGAAGGAAATGCATACAGCAGTGGACAATGTCATATAGCTGTGGACAATGTCATTAAGTATTCCATGGCCCTAACAAACAATTTCCATAACCTGGTCTGCATCAGTGATATATACAACTATTAAATATTTTCATGAAGTTCTCCTCTTGTCACAGAAATGTTTGTGAAGATCTTTTTAAATCAAAGATGTGAAAGAAAAGAGGTCAAATACAGGAAAAAAAAAACAGAATCACCTTCCCTCTTCTTTTTTTTTTTTTTTCATCTAGCATGTAGCAAAAAAAAAATAGCAAAAAAAAAAAAAAAAAAAGAAGAAGAAGAAGAAGAAAGAAAGAAAAAAGAAAAGTCTAACCCTGTAAAATTTCTGACAAACACTATGTCCACCAGTCCTTGAACCCAAGTTTATCCTGATTTTCAGCCTTTGTAGTGGGGTTCCTCTGCTTGGAATTGGCTCTCCTGGGGGTGTCACATGGCCACTTATTCCAAGCATTTAGTTCTTGGCACAGAAAGGAAATCTCTAATAAAATCTGCCACACTGTTATATCACTGTTAATAATACCTTCAATTGAGTTTCCTTTTATCATGGTAGTATTTACTATTACATGTCTCTACTTCTTTACTTTCTATTTTCTATACCTCAACACCACCTCCATTTGAATAATCTTAGCTCTCCTCTTCGGCACATAACAGGCACTCAAAATATTTGGCTGAATGAATTAATGATAAATATTCACTGCAATTGCTATTACCACAGTACTCAACATGCAATTCAGATATTTTTTGGTTTCAGCTTATGTCAATTTTGATATGTTCTATTGTTCAATAAGTTTGTTCATTTCATGTAATAAATTTGTTTTTATTTTGTTCTACTTTTTTATCTCAAGGTGGAATCACACACTTTTAACCTTTCTTCTGTTCTAATATAGCATTTAAAATTATAAATTTCCCTCTCAGCACTGCTGTAGATGCATTCTACAAATTTTAACATGCTATATTTTCATTTCCATTCAGTTTTAAATAGTTTGTAATTTGTTTTGTAATTTCTTCTTTAGCTTGGGTTATTTAGAAGTGTTATTTAGTTATTAAATGTTTGGGGTTTTCCTAGACATGTTACTACTGTGGATATCTAATTTAATACTTCATATATTTAAATCCTTTAAATGTATTGAGCTTTGTTCATGAACACAGCATATTTGTACCAAAAAAGAAGGTACATTTTGTACTTGTTACGTATATTGGTCTATGAATTTCATTCAAACTGGAAGTTGCTAGCATCATTCAGATCCTCTATCTCTTCACTGATTATTATTATTATTATTTTGTTTAATAATAATAAACTGTTCTGAAACACTATTCTATTTGAGTTTGCCATTTTCCAGTGTGACAGTTAGTTTTTCTATTTCTCCCTCTAATTCTGTCAATTCCTTTGCTTTTTGTACTAGCTGTAAGTTTCTTTGCCATTTCCTTTTGAAAAGTCAAAGCCATCTGAGTTCTACAATAATAAAAGACCATCTTTGCAAGAAATATTTTCAAGCCACTTGAGCATTAGTGGGCATTCACACAATTAAACTTAGGTTTCCAAAAATGTGTACACTTGGAAGATCAACCCCCACACACTGTCTTTTACTACTCTGAAAAAGTCTTTTCTGTCTTAAATGTCAACATACTTCTGTGGACATATCTCAGTTTTATGGGTGCTGCATCGAAAAGCATCTGCAGTCCAGGAACAAGTAGAGTGTCCTTTTCAATGAAGCTCGGCAACACTGGCATGGAGAATGAATCCTTCAATTCTCCCTGGCCAAGGGCCCACTTCATAAACATAAGCATTTGTCAAACTGCCAGTTTTTCTTACAATTTTATCTGTCAACCTCAAATCCAGGAGAAGCATCTAGGAAAACCACTTCTCTGCTTATAGTCTGAACAACTTAATAATTTCTTGAATGGAGAAGTGCTGAGTTTCTGGAGGTAGCAATGAGTCAGCCCCTGGAAATACCACCTGCACCTTTTCCATTCTAAAATCTGATAACACTCTTTCTTAAAGTATATTTTATATGCTATCCATATAGCCATGTCAGTCTTCCTAAATGTATGGTTTATCTAGTTTCTTTTTCTACCCATTCATTTTTAACTAATCTCCATGTCTTATTTAAAACAGGTTTCTAATAACATTTTATGCATTCTGACAATCTCTTTTTTTTTTTAGGTGGAGTATTTAGACTACTAACAAGAAATATAATTATTAGTATGGGTGTATTTAGGTACTATTTTATTGTTTTCTGCTTGTTTTATTTATTTATTTTGTTCCTTTGCCCCCACTTTGCCTTTGTATTTTAAAAAAAATTATCCACTTTTTTTTTTAAGTTGTGACTCTTCTCATTATTTTATCTAATGACTGCTCTGAAGATTGTTTAACTTCTACAGTCCACTAAGATTAATTACAACACTCCATATCAAGCGTGGACACATGGCTATCATGAGGTCTCTCCATGCTCTGTGCAGTAACTGTCATATATATTATGTTTACATATGTTTTAAATCCCAAAGGAAAATTGTAATCTTTTTTAAGCAAACATTTATAGAAGAAATGAAGAGGAGAACTAATCTTTTATGTTTACCCAGAATATGATTTACCTTTTGAATGCTCTCCATTTCTTTCCGAGAGTCCAATTATCCACCTACTATACTGTGCTTTCCACCTGAAAGTTCCCCGTTTATATTTCTTTTGTGGAGCTCTGATAGCGATGGATTATTTTTCTTTTATCTGAAAATGTCTTCATTTTGCCTTCTCCATGAAGGACATTTTTGCTGGATATAGATTTCTGAATCTATGGTTGTTTGGATCTTTTAGCACCTGAAAGTTTTTCACTGCCTTCTGCCTTCAGTTGTTTCCGATGGAAACAGTTTATAAAATGTTGTTGCTCTGTATAATTTATAACTTTCTCTGGTTGTTTATAAGATTTTCTCATTACGTATGCTTTTAAGCAATTTCACTGTAATGTATCTTGGTGACATAGTTTTCCTTTATTCGTTTTTATTAAACTTTTGAACATATAAATTGTTTCACAAAATCTTTGAAAATTTTTGCCTTTGTTTCTTCAAGTATTTTTTTCTTATCTTCTTCTGGGACTCTACTGACAACTACCAAGCCTTTAGGTAATGCTCCATAGGTCTTTGGGGTTCAATAGTTTTTTTTTTTTTAATCTCTTCTCATAATTGAAGATTTTAATTTTGATCTATTTTCAACTTCACTGCCTACATACTGTTGTTAAATATATCCATGAAATTTTTATATAAAATATTATGCTTTTCCATTTTAGAATCTTTTTTGTAGTTCTTATTAATTCTGAGATTTTTCTCTTTTTTCCTTTATTATAAAATAATTTTCTACTCTGTCATTAACCATAGTTACAAGCTATAGTAAGATTCGTATTTGTTAATTCTAATATCTGGGTCATCTAAAGGTTAATTTTTGGTGACTGTCATTTTCCTTGGAAATGGTTCACATTTTGATGCTTCTTTGTGTTTTGCCTTGTATCCTAGACACTGTGAATATTATCCTTAGGAGATGCTAGTTTCTCTTATATTCTGAAAAGTAAAGAATATTTCCTTTTCTTTTCTTCTCTTTTTTTGACAGTAGCCTTGCCGTAAATGTGAGCTGGTAATTCTTTTTTGTTCGCAGGCAGTTAGCTGGTTGGTTTCACACTTAAAATACTACTTCTTGGTTGGCTAAACAGTTTAACTCTCCTGTCCTTAGCTTGGCTGCTTAAAGCCTGTCCCTTTCATGTAAGATTCAAGGATTAGCCACTAATCTGGGCAGAATTTAGCTAAAGAATTTATGAACCTGACTCTCTTCTTTTTAGTATTTTCTCCATTTCCATAGGCTGATGGTTCTCCTGAATTCTGACTCTGAATTTTCAAGCCAGAAGAGTTGGGGACCATGGATTATTTTCTTGAGTCTACATGTAATTCAGTGAGTACTGTATTAACTTTCTAATGATGCATAACAAATTAGCATAAACTCAGTAGTTTAAATGCACGTGCACATATGTGTGCGTGTGCACACATACACCCATTATCTCATAATTTTCTGGGTCAGGAGTCCAGGCACAGCTGATCTAAGGCCTCTGCTAAAGGTCTCACAGGGCTGTAGTCATGTGTGAGTTGGGATGCACTCCTATCTGGAAGTTCGACTGGGAAAGCTCATTGAGATTGCTGGAAGAATTCCTTTCATTGCAGCTATAGGACAAGGGTCCTGGCATTTAACCAACTATGGACTGAAGGCTTCCTCAGGTCCTAGAGGCCACCTGCATTTTCCTCGCACATGGCCCTTTTCAAAGTTAATAATATGACAGCTTGATTCTCTGATGTCAGCAGAAAGAGTCTCCTTCCAGTCTGTTAAGGTAGAACCTATAAAATAAACTGTCACCAAGTGGGGCTAGGGTTGTAGCTCAGTGGTAGAGTGCTTGCCTCGCACATGTGAGGCCCTGAATTCAATCCTCAGCACCAAATAAAAAATAAAATAAGTAAAAGTATTGTGTCCATCTACAACTAAAAAAAAATATTTTTAAAAATGTCATCAAGGGCAAGAGATTCAAACACCTTTTCTATATTCTATAGATAGAAACAAGCTGAAAATCACAGTGCACTCAAGATGAGGATATGAACTACTGGGGGTCATGTTAGGGGATGCTGGCAACAGAGACTAAAAGTTCTAAGAGCCCCTATAATCTGGGGCTCTTAGAGGGTAAGTAACTTCCTCAGGATTGTACAGGTTAGTTTTAGTGGAGACTGGGATTCAAATCAAAGCAAAGCCTATGTCCTCCCAGTATCCTGTCCACATCCAACAAGCAAGGCTATGCTCAATACTGTTGGGACAGTCTGGATTCAGCCAGAGGTCAGTCAATAAAAGAAGCACAGCATCTGCAAATCAGTGCTGCCCAATCTTTCTGGAGCCATGTGAGATGTCAGAATGAAGTCTGCAGCTTACAATACCCAAATGTGAAAGTAGTTTCCTAAGTCTCAGATTCACCTGAACACATTTTATTTCCTAAAATATAATTAAAATCACCAGAGGTCACATTGCCAGGAAAGTTCTACAAATGTCAAAGTATACTTCAGAGAAATAAGTGTTAAAACACACCTTCCGAAGTTAGAGGGACATTATCCGGCCAGCACAGGTTGTATGAGGATGAGAATAATATTGAAACAGTGTGACTCTATAACACAAGGCCCAGCTTTCCATTCCCTCCAAGCCATGAAAATGTCAATGTGCAGGAAAGCAGCCAGCTCACTTCTCATTTTATCAAAGAAGTCCTCCCTAAAATGCCACACTCTAGTGACAACTAAAAATAGATAAGAATCTAATCTCCTTCAAACCAACACTTGCTTCTTTAACCACAAGTATCAGAGCGGAAATGATCCATAAACAAAAGGTAGATGCTAAGCAACTAAAATAGCTGCCATTTCCTTCCACAGCACACTCTCAGGATCAGCCGCCCTGTTATTTCTACCAAGGAACTTCCCTCGTGGCCTGTTTTCACAGGCTCTACACTGGGAGGCGAGACGCCACAGGTTCTCACGAAAGTTTGTATTGGAAAAGAGCTCAATTTCCTCCCATGCCCCTGGACACAATGCCGTCCTCACCTTCACCATCTCCCAAACAACAGAGACACTCCTCTGCACCTCCTCTTCCCCAGCATTTTAAAAATGATTGTTCTGTACTGTCACAAATGTTGTGTTTATGTTTCCACAGCTTAGAATATAAACAAAACCTCTATTTGGCTGTTTATTCCAAAAGAAATCGGTACAAATTCAAATACATAGTTTTGAGCTAGTTTGGTTAATTTACTAAAAAGGCAGATATACTTTATATTTGGAGCATTTATAGTTTACATGACACAATTATTATTTGTAGAATGGAGGCCCAAACACAATTTGACTAGACCCAAAAGAATCCTATTTGTTTTATTCTTCATCCCCTCAAGACTTGTGAAGTCTCATAAACTATATGAGCATATAAACTGAGTTTTGGAAATTAGATGGAGCTAATAAAGAAAGAAGGCAGAGAATGGACAGATATCCACATTTAAGTTACATTTGGTAGGTATATTTACAACATATTTGACTTTGGTACTTCATACCTTTTAATATGAGTTTAATATGAGTCTCAGACTTGTTGAGTTTACATATCTTTGGAACTAGAAAGCCAGATGAAATTACTTCATTTATTTAATAGTTCCATCAAGAGAATAGTGTTCATAGAACAAGAGCCTAACATCCCTTACAATATCTTGCCAGTTTTTTTTATTAGTTGTTCAAAACATTACATAGCTCTTGACATATCATATTTCATACATTTGATTCAAGTGGGTTATGCACTCCCATTTTCCCCCCATATACAGATTGCAGAATCACATTGGTTACACATCCATGTTTTTACATACTAGTGTCTGTTGTATTCTGCTGTCTTTCCTATCCTCTACTATCCCCCCTGCCCTCCCCTCCCATCTTCTCTCTCTGCCCCATCTACTGTACTTCATTTCTCTCCCTTGTCTTTTTTCCCCCTTTCCCTTCAGCTCCTCTTATATGTAATTTTGTATAACGATGAGGGTCTCCTTCCATTTCCATGCAATTTCCCTTCTCTCTCCCTTTCCCTCCCACCTCTCGTCCCTGTTTAATGTTAAATTTCTTCTCATGCTCTTCCTCCCTGCTCTGTTCTTAGTTGCTCTCCTTATTTCAAAGATAACATTTGGCATTTATTTTTTTAGGGATTTCTTGCCAGTTTTTTAACAAAATACCATGTATGAAGGTGAACCAATTTTATACCATTTCTGCCAGATGTTCTAACTGTATTTTTTTTACCTTCAGAACAAACAGAATGGACTATTGAGAAAGAGCTCCATGCACTGACAGCAATAAGAAACCATCCTATTAAAAAATTCATTGAGCCAAGGACATTGGCACATGCCTGTAATCCCAACAAAACAGAAGGCTGAGGGAGGAGGATTGCAAGTTCAATGCCAGCCTCAGTAACTTAGTAAGGTCCTAGGCAAGATAGCAAGACCCTGTCTGATAACAAAACATAAAAAAGGGTGGGGATGTAGCTCAACAGTAAAGTGTCCCTGGGTACAATCCCTAATATCCATCACCCCCACAATCTAGCGAGCTGTTAATATTGAAGCAAGAAGAAATTCTTCCATCAGGATTTGTATAACTGTATTTAATATGTGAGTTTTGACCCTTACACAGAAAACACATGTCTTCCCTGTCAGTGATGGATAAATAAGTAAGCTCCTCTGCTTCAAACATTCCCTGTGTGAGAATTCCCATGTTAAAAAAGGTGAAGTTGGAGCAGAATACAACAGTTACTAATAGGGCATTATGTAATAATGTGGATGTGTAACCGATGTGATTCTGCAATCTGTATTTGGGGTAAAATCGGGAGTTCATAACCAACTTGAATCTAATGTATGAAATATGATATGTCAAGAGCTTTATAATGTTTTGAACAACCAATAAAAAAAAATTAACAAAAAAAAAAAAAAAGGTGAAGTTGGAAGTCATTTACTGAGATGGTGCGCTGTGTGTCATGCCGTCACCTCACTTACAGCAGCCCTGGCAGAGGCTGCAGGACCAGACTCACCCTGCAAGATCCCCACTCATTAACTGACATTCATGGGACTCTCTTTAAACTGATCAGCATCAATGCAGATGGCTCCATGCAGGAAAGATGTCAGATGAGCCTGTAATGTGTCCCTTACTAGGTGTGGTAGCAGCACAATGACCCCAATTCACCTTTTTAAATTCAGTGCCCTCACTGTGTAAAATGAAGACAGCAACTGCACTGACATCATAAATGTAAACATTAGGTTACATGAGATGATGTACATAAAGATCTTCACATAGTATCTGAGAACACCACAAGGACTGAACTGTTGTTCAGTCACTGTAATTGCAATTATATTTGCCATGGAACCTTCACCCTGGGACCAGCTGGATGAGGGGGACTTTACATCCAGCAGCCATGGAAAAGTCCTGCTAGTGAACGTACTTCTGACAACAGCATTTCAGGGGTGTTTTGTTTTGACCTTTTCTTTCTAATTAACATATAATAATTGTACATATTTGTGGGTTATAGCTTGGTAGTTCATTACATGTATACAAATATAATGATCTAATCAGGGTAATTAGCATTTCTATCTCCTTATAATTTATTTCTGTTTGGAGCCTTTAAACTCCTATTTTCTAGTTCTTCATAGAACATATAATAGGTTGTTGTGAATTATAGTCACCCCACAGTGCTATAGAACACTAGAATTTATTAATCCCACGTAAATGTATTTTGGTACCCATTACCTTTCATTGATTTAATTTCTCCAATTGATTTAGCAATTAAAACACTACCAGCCAGGATGGATACTCCTTCTTTCTAGGATTTTATCCATGATGTTTATGTCACCTACTGGGAAAGACTTTGAAAGGACATCTTCACCCAGAATAGTCTCTGACCCCTGATCATATGGCAGATAGCCCTTCCAATATGGATGGTTTCCTGGGGATGGGGATATGAGTGGGATCCTAAAAACTATTGGGAAATTCTTATGGGTCTGGCCACTGACATTCTTTGTTGCACATGCCACCATCTCTCAGGGCAAAGGCCATTCTTTGTGTTTTGTAGGCATAAATTGTCTGCTCTACCTAAATACCAAAACTTTTAAAGGATTAAGGTTTATTCTTCCTAGAATTTCTTTTGATCAATAAAACTGCTTTGCATATAAACAAAAACTCAATTTCCTCTTACTTATGGACTGAATTGTGCCCTCCCAAAATTCATACACTGAACTCCAACACCCAACACTCTGTTTGAAGATAGGGCTTTTAAAGAAGTAATTAAGTTAAGCTGAAATCATTAAGATGGGCTCTTATGGCTCTTATCCAATATGACTGGTGTCCTTATAAGAAGAGGAAGAGACACTAAGGATGGGCATGCACAGAAAAAAGGCCACATAAGGACAGAGCAAGACCAGGAAAGAGACCTCAGAGAAACCAATCCTGCTTATACCTTGGATCTTAGACATCCAGCCTCCAGAACCATGAGAAAACAAATGTCTGTTTTAAAAACCACCCTAACAGCCTGAGAAAACTAATACACACTAATTTTACTTAGTTTGGTAATGGTAAGGGAGTCATATTTGGTAAAAATTCAGACTGTGATGTTTCCTACAGAGTTTTTCCTTAAGCTAATGCTTCAGCTTTGCTCTTTAGATTGCTGTCATTACTTTGGGCAGATCACTGTGCCCTTCTGTGCCTTATCACCCATCATATGAAGACAAAAACCCTATCTAGTATGGACATGGGGAAGATTAAAGGAGACCATTAGTCAACACTAAACATCACTTTCACATCGTATTTTGCCCACATATTAGTAGCTCCTCACTCCAGCTCTTCCTGTCAGAAAATCCTTTCCTATATGCGACCAAAACAAATTATTCTGAATCTGTCCTCTGAATTATACAATGAGGCCCATCCCCCAAAACCCTCAGGACAGGAACTTAAACATCTTAATGTAGCTACTAAATCTCAATGAATCTTTAGTTTCTTCAGCTAAAATACAGTGCCCTCCATATCTGTGGGTTCTGTATCCACAAATTCTATGAACCACAGATCAAAAATATTCAGAAGAAAAAATGTGCTCTAAACATGCACATATTTTTTTCCTTGTCATTATTCCCTCAACAATACAGTATAATAACTATTTACATAGAATTCACCTTGTGTTATGGCTTAGATATGAGGTGACCTCCAAAAGCTCATATGTGAGACAATGCAAAAAAGTTTAGAGGTGAAATAATTGGGTTATGAGAGCCTTAACCTTATTGGTGCATTAATCTACTTGAATCGATTAACTGGGTGGTAAATGTAGGCAGGAAGGGTGTGGCTAGAGATGGATCCCTGGGGTATATATTTTGTCCCTAGCAAGCAGCGTTCTC
The DNA here is from genome assembly GCF_021218885.2 of Marmota monax. NCBI lineage: Eukaryota > Metazoa > Chordata > Mammalia > Rodentia > Sciuridae > Marmota > Marmota monax. The sequence continues at coordinate 201,531 of NW_026692005.1, read as the reverse complement.
TCTGCTTCTTTGTTGCCATGTTCTGAGATGCTTTCCTTCCCCAGTCTTCCACTGTGATGTTCTGACCCACTAAGGGCCCAGAGCTATGAAGTTGGCCATCTATGGGCTGAGACCTCTGAAACTATGAGCCAAAAAAAAAAAAAAATACACCTCTGACTGTTCTTGTGAGACTTTTGGTCACTGCAATGAAAAAAATGATTAAAACACATGTATGAATTAGGTATTATAGAGGTAATCCAGAGATGATGTAAAGTATAATACAGGATATGGAAAGGTTATACACAAATACCACACTATTGCCATTTATATAAGAGACTTGAAGTATCTGTAGACGTTGGTATCCATAAAGGGACCCTAAAGCCAATGCCCCATGGAGACCAAAGGATATCTGTATACTAATCTCTGCTATTTTTAAAATAAATGATAATTTTCAGACTCTTCAATTCCCAGAATATTCTCCTCTGGCCTGCTTTTAGTTATTTTCCTCTTAAAAATGGTTTTCAGAAACCCACTTTCCCAATGCGTAGATATAAGCTGCCTTCATAGACTGTGACTATTTACATCTGAATCTGATAATCAGTCACACTCTTATTAGGAGCAGCTAAGGCTCCTATACCTCTTTTGTAGCCTCAAGTAGCTGCCAACACTACCAAATACCTGAACTATTTTAACTTTTGATGTAGTCAGTTAGCTGGGAACCTCCATACTTACACTTGCCACCTAAAGGACCCCAGGGTCAGCCTTGAATTGGGGAACCTGGGAGGGATCTAGAGATGGGCTGACTCTCATGCAGAGTCCAAAGCCTGGGAAGGAATACAGGAGTGGCTGATCTGGAGGCCATGAGAGACCCTGGCTCAGCCTGCACAAGCATAGCTATGAAAGCTGTCTCACTTTCACAGTGAGATTGGCCCTGCTTATAGAACCCTCTGCCCTTCCCCTGCCTCATCTATTTCCCTCCACCCACCTGCAGTTAGATCAGCATGTCATGCCAAGTCACAGACTGGAATAAGGTGTACCCTTCATGATGTTTTCTTGACACCTCCCTCCAAAGGGGTGATTCGTTCATCATAACCACAATGGCACCTGAGTATTCTTAGCTGTTTTATCTTTGAAGTAATTTATCTGCTCATAAAATGCATACTGAGGGTCCACTGTGTGCAAGGTGTTATGCTTGAGGCTGGGACACAGAAGGAACAAACTATGGCCCCAGTTTGGGAAGTTAGTGAGCCATGTGAATGGCAAACATAGGCTGTGTGCTCAAGGACATGGGGCCAGGGGATGGGCTGTGGATCTGACAGAACATTGTCACTGGTGGCCCCACTACATGTTGGTATGCCAGAAACCTCTGCTAAGGAGAACTCTGAGATGAGCTAACAACATGAGCCATCAGTGCAAAGACAATGAAGTAGAAAATCACAAATAAAAAACACATTCAGCATCACAATTCCTTGAAATAGCCCATCATGCCAATGGGGAAAGATAGCAGCCAATGAAAGAAATTATGCTCAAGTTCCTGGGCTTGTTATGCTGCCATCTACAACCAGAAAGCAGAGGATGGCTTGTGCCTCAGGAAAAAATTCTGTTATTATCTTGAAGGAAACCAAAATACCAGGGAACAAATCAAGAAGACTCTGCCCTCTGCTGAAGGAAAGACAGTGGGGGAAAGTGCATTTTCTTTGGACACAGAGTCACTTGCTGAATCTTGCTTTAGACAAAAAAGCAGGGGGTGGGGCGGGGGACATTGTTGTGAGAGAGAGCACTTGGCCTCCCTTTTGTTCAGAGTCAGACTTTCAAATTTTCCAAAGACAGAAACTTTCACAATAGGCGCCCAAAATCACAGAAACAAACACAGACAAGTCAAAAGGTCTGCAGGGGGGCAAGATGCCATGAGGGAAACCTCCCTTCCTGCCTGAAGGCTGAGTTTTGTGGAACTTGGGGAGGTGCTTTTTCAGTGGAAGCTGCCAGAGTAAAAAGCCTGATCTGACCCCCTCAACTCTTGTGGGGCGACAATGTGTTGCTGAGTTACCATCCTCTGGCAAAGCACCAAAGGCTAACACCACTCGTGCATTGTTTCTGACCTTCAGGGAATACAGCCACTAGAAAATGAAAAGGAAACATTGCTCCCACCCCAGGTGTTTCAGAACATAAAACTGAGTCATTCAAGTAAGCTTGGGGGAAATGGAAACACTTGTGCCACATCTGAAAGGATATCTTGACAGCTAGTGTGTGTATAATTTGAGGTAGATTCACCCTCTAAGGCAGGTCCCTGGGTATAAAGAGAGCCCCATTTTGATGCAGATACTTTCTTCTTCCTAAGACTTTTACATTTGTATACAAAGTCTGAGAGGGAATGGGTCCCATGCCCTAAAGCCAGATTCATTCAGCTGCTCTGCTTTTGCAGGTGGCGGAGGAAGTGTCCAGGCTCCCAGGCTAAGACAGCAGACACCCTGAGGGGCCCAGCAGGATAATAGCAGCTCAGAGGCCCTTGGCTGCAGGTCTCAGACTGGAGCTTGCCTAGTCTGGGACTCAGTTTCCTTGACTCAATGGAAGAAGGGACATAATAATTAAGAAACTTTCCAGGTTATGTCAAATGATTTCTGTGGAAGCATTTTATAAATGGCATAAAAGGTGGGACTCAAACTCAATGAGTATATGCTATTTTAAAGAAATAATATTAAGAGGCACTGGAAGGCAAAACTGAATGGAAGGACTTGAACATCCAGAAAGGAAAGGGAAAAGGCTAAGGTGGCAGGAAAGCATCAAAAGAAAAGAGAGGAGGACTTACCAGGGCTTCCCATTAAGTACCCTCCCACTTCATTTTCAAATGGTGTGCAGCTGTTATCGTGCCCACTCCACAGATGAGAAAGCAGAAGCCCCAGTTAATTGTACAGCAAGTGGCAGTGTCTGGCCCATTCAGGCTCTTCTTCCCACCTCCCCTCAGCTGTCAGGACTCTACCTCCAGCCTTGTGCAGGCTCAAGGAAACAGGGCTGTGTGTGACCCTTCCTGTGCCACTTGCCTTCCTCAGGAAGGATGGAACAGTGAGTGAGTCAGGAGCATCTTTGAAGGGCTGGTCACTCCCTGGGGCCTGTCCCAGGGCAGCAGCCAAGGTCTGCCCAGCATGCAAATGTGACTCTGCTGTGTGCTTTTCCCTCCTACCTGTTTCCATATAAGCTGCCCTTACACCTCCACACATCTAGACCAATAACATCATTCTCTATTTTTGCCAACTGAACTTTCTGGGGCTCACTGACAGCTCTTTTCTGTAGTGAGAATCCAATATTCCAAGCATTGGCCAAATCCAATACCATATTATTTGAATACTTAGTTTCCTAGGCAAAGAGATTTCTTAGCTTTTTGCATGTAAATTCCTAATATTAGTATTTTTTACTTAGAGATTGCCTTAATTTGTCAGGCCACAATAACAAAATACCATATAGGCTTGGAGGTTTACAAACAGCAGAAATGTATGGAAGCCCAAGATCAAAGCATCCACAAACTTCGTGCCTGGTGAGGGCTCACTTCTCAGTTCACAGATAGCACCTTCTTCACATAGTGGAAGTGGGAAGACAGTTCTCCAGAGTCTATTCTTATGAGGACACTAATCCCATCACAAGAGTACCACCCTGATGACCCAGTCACTTCCCAAAGGTCCCTTCTCCTAATTCTATCACCTTCTGGGTGAAAAGATCCCTATAGGGACAAAAACATCCAAACTATGGCAAGGATGATCTTTAAATGTGTGTTTGAAAAATAAATCATACATATGTGTATTAATAAATGTTTACTGATAGGAGAAACAGAGTGTCAGATACAGGAGATGTACCAGTAAAAAATGTCCTACCTCACTAGAGACAGGTAGGGGGCTAGAAGAAAAATTGAACCAAAGAAAGTAATAGAGAATAAGGGGAGGGGTGGCCACTGGAGTCTATACTCTTCCTGGCCAAGTGGCCTTTGGTGGCTGCCAGGCTGTCCCTCTACTGGTGCATCCTCTCTGTACAGCAGTGACAAGAGCACACCAGAGTGACTCCACTTTCATAAACAGACTTTAAGCTTAAGGATGATCAAATGGACACTTCCATTCTTGATGAAATGCATCCTGGGAGTCCATTCAGCAGAGTTTCATGATTTCCCATAATATTCAAGTTACTATATCTAGAAAATGGAGTTTTAAGTAGCTTTCAATTAAATTTGTATCCTACGAGAATCATCCCAAATGTAGGAAATGTTGCATTTCTGTGTCTATATTGCAGTGATATTAATGAATATCAATTCATGCTTTCAGGGGCAGGGCCTTGCTGGGAGCCATTAGCCAAGTAAGTATGACAATTTCCTTGCCAGCGTACCCCATGTTGCAGTGACATTGAATGTACTTAACCTTGCTCAAGGACCAAGGCAGATTAGGGTGTTCCCGGTTTTAAGATAATCTTGTTTAGGGCGTTCCCAGTTTAGGTTCCAGGTTTAAGGTTTAAGATTATTCCTGCTGGGAATAGGGCGTATCCTGCTGCCTGAGTTCCCCTTGAGTTCTCACGGGATTCAGACAGTATATTTTGGAGATAGAAGCCCAGTGGAGGTGAATTTGGGAGAGAAGGTGGATTTGGGAAGAGAACGTGGATTTCCCCAGAACGTGATTGTGGACGGCTGGTGTGAGTTCGGGAATAAAGAGTTGCTGTTTGAATCTACAAGCTGTGTGGTGGCTCGTGATTGTGTGCCCAGCCAGACTGCGGCATTTGTGCCCAGCCAGACTGCGGCATTTGGCGGCTCGTACGGGGAACTTCTGAAGCTTAGAGGTAAGTGAAATTGCTCGCCCCTGAGGAAGAGCGAAAGAATGGGTGACCAACTCAAAAAACAATGTGTTATTGTTTTGATTTATCTTGTTTTTGTTTCAAGCTGCCTATCCCTAGAAATTTCTCAGGCAAACTGGAAAAAATGGTTGACTAAAGGTTTGAAGTTTGTCGGCCCTGAGGAAGAGAAAATTGATACAACGATTTTTTATTCCGTTTTTGTTTCATTCAGTTTCGGCTTTGTTTTGTGCTATCTTATTGGGTTGCGTTATCTTTATAGTAGATTAGAAATTAGTAAAAAACAAACCGAAAAGATGTTAAGTAAATTGTTAGAGGTTCAGACCATGGAGAAAGACATTTTAGATCAAGCAAAAGAGAAGGTCTCTCGAGCTAGTCAGACAGAGGAAGAAAATTTAAAGGAAAAGGGGTTGTTAGGAAAAAGGCCACAACAGGAGGCTGTTACCAACTCCATTTTATCACAAGAGGGCGTAATTCAACCAACAGCCCCACCGATGGAGACAGCTGAGTGGCCCTCAAACCCCGTAGTTGATAAATGGGATCCTGAGACAGGACCTCAAAGATTAGCATGCCCTGTACTTGAACAGGCAGGAGGGCAGCGAATTCACCGTGCTTTAGATTTTAAAACAGTGAAGCAGTTAAAGGAGGCTGTAACAACCTATGGTCCCCAAGCTCCCTTCACGGTAAGCATGGTTGAGTCCATTACTAACTTGGACATGACGCCAGCAGATTGGGCTAGCATGTGTAAATCTGTACTAAATGGAGGACAATATTTGTTATGGAAGGTTGCCAATGAGGAATTTTGCACGGAGACAGCTAGGCGAAATGCAGCAGCCGGTTACCCTCAAAGAAATCTAGATATGTTGTTAGGAAAAGGACCTTATGAGGGTCAACGGCAACAAATTGAATATGATCCTGCTATATATGCACAAATTGCTGCAGACGCAGTTAGGGCATGGAAGACTTTACAAGGACATGGAGATTTACAAGGTCAGCTATCTAAGGTAATACAGAGAGCTAATGAACCTTACGCTGACTTTGTAGATAGGCTAATTCAAATGGCTGCCAAAATTTTTGGGGATACAGAACAAGCAATGCCATTAATAAAACAACTGGCTTATGACCAAGCAAATCGTTGCTGCAGAGAGGTTATTAGACCATGGAGACATGAAGATTTAAACACATATATTAAATTATGTAGAGATATTAATGAACAAGGGCAAGTCTTGGCAGCTGCAGTACAACAGGCTTTAGATGCCAGGCCAAAAACATGCTATGATTGTGAACAAACAGGACATTTTAAAAGGAATTGCCCCATAGGAGGAGGGTTTAACAAAAGTAGGTATCAAAGGAATAGAATACCAGGTATTTGCCCACGATGCCGTAGAGGGAGACATTGGGCTAATGAATGCCGTTCTCAAACCACCATAGAAGGTACTCCCTTATCAAAAAACGGACAAAGACCAGGTATTTATCCAAGATATCGTGGAGAAAGGCATCAGGCTCCATTGCCAAAAAACGGACAGGGGGGCCCAATGCTCCGGGGCCCACAACCACAAATATACGGGGCAGTGAGGATCCCAGCAACACCATCAGGGTAGTGCCCAGGACACATTGTCCATTAAATCCCTCATCAGACAAACCCGAGGGAGCGCAGGGTTGGACATCTGTGCCTCTGCCAGAGCAGTATTAACTCCAGAGATGGGAGTTCAAATCATTCCCACAGGAGTAAAAGGACCTCTTCCCCAAGGAACAGTAGGCTTATTACTGGGACGTAGTTCATCTACATTAAAAGGACTTATGATAAGTCCTGGGGTAATTGATCCCGATTATGTAGGTGAAATAAAAATTATAGCTAGTTCTCCAAGAGGTATATCAGTAATTTCACCTGGAGATAGAATAGCACAGTTGTTAATAATACCCAGCCTACATAATAAATTTCCTAGTCATAGTGTAGAAAGAGGTTCCAGGGGATTAGGCTCCACAGGTGTAGATTGGGCTATGTTGTCTTTAAATTTAGATTCTCGCCCAATGCTAAAACTAAATATTCAAGGTCATGAGTTTAATGGGCTACTGGACACAGGAGCTGACCTTAGCATCATATCTCGTCAAGAATGGCCAAAACATTGGCCATTACAACAAGCCACTCAAACGCTTCGAGGCCTAGGAGTGGCGACTAATCCCCATAGAAGTTCTATGATATTAGATTGGAAGGATCCTGAAGGATGTGAAGGAACTATACAGCCATATGTATTGGATCATCTTCCTATAAATTTATGGGGACGAGATGTCCTAGATCAATTAGGTTTGACGTTAACAAATAATATCAATCCTAATGTGCCCACTACTAGAGCTAGACAAGGCTTTAGGAAAGAAAAAAGATTAGGAAAACAAGGGCAAGGTATAGCAGCACCAGTACAAATAGATCAAGGAACAGACAGACATGGGTTGGATTTTCAGAAAGGGCCACTGAGACAATCAAAATTACTTGGAAATCAGAAAGACCAGTGTGGGTTCCTCAGTGGCCCCTGACTAAAGAAAAGATACAAGTAGCCCATGATCTGGTCAAACAACAATTAGTGGAAGGACATATACAACCTTCCATATCTCCCCATAATACTCCCATTTTTGTCATCAAAAAGAAATCTGGTAAATGGAGATTATTGCAAGATTTAAGAGCCATTAATAATGAGATGGTTGTTATGGGACCTGCTCAATCAGGGATTCCTCAATTGTCTGCTTTGCCAAAAACCTGGCATGTTTTAGCTATAGATATTAAAGATTGTTTTTTTTCAATTCCAATTCATCCCGAGGATAGTCCACGTTTTGCATTTACTATCCCTGCATTAAATCATGAAGGTCCTGATCAGAGATATGAATGGAAAGTACTCCCTCAAGGGATGGCTAACAGTCCAACTATGTGTCAAATATATGTTAACAAAGCAATCCAGCCACTTAGAAATCAAAATCCTGAACTACAAATATTTCACTATATGGATGATGTATTATTGGCACATAAAGATAAAAACATATTGCTGGAATGTTATGCCACACTTACAAACTTATTAAAAAATTATAATCTAGAGATAGCAATAGATAAAGTACAATTAAATTTTCCAATTAATTATTTAGGAGTTCTATTATCCTCAACCATGGTCCGTCCACCAAAAATTCAAATACGAGTAGATCAACTCAAATCACTTAACGACTTTCAAAAGTTATTGGGAGACATAAATTGGATAAGGCCTTATCTAGGTATACCAACAGGAGAATTGGGACCTTTATTTGATATTCTAAAAGGTCCATCAGATCCAAATTCACCCCGCATGTTAACTCCTAAAGCAAGAAAGGCATTAAAAATTATTGAAACATATATGGAAAACATACATTTGGATAGAATTGATATAAGTTTGCCTTTATTATTTATTGTACTACCAACAAAAAATATTCCTACAGGAGTATTTTGGCAAGAAGGTCCATTATTGTGGATACATTTATCTTATTCTCCTAACACTATTCTTACTAGGTATCCTGAGGCTGTAGGACAATTAATACTCAAAGGAATAAAAGCAGCAAAGGGAGTGTTTGGAATTTCTCCCAATAAAATTATTACTCCATATACTATGGATCAAATTGATGAGTTAGCTAATGAGTTAAATACTTGGGCAATAATCATGTGTAAATCTAATGTTTCATTTGATAATCATTTACCATCTAATCCTTTGTTGTCTTTTTGGTCTAAGCATCCTGTAGTTTTTCCTAAAATGACAAGAAAAACACCTATCATGAATGCTCCAAATATATTCACTGATGGGTCAAATAATGGTACAGCAGCAGTAGTTACCCCTGATCAAACTTTTACATTTTTAGTACCCAAACAATCAGCTCAAAAGGTAGAGCTTAATGCAGTTTTACAAGCTTTTGTGATGTTTAAAGATTCTGTATTTAATTTATTTTCTGATAGTCAGTATGTAGTTAATGCTATAGTATCTCTTGAAGATGCTGGTAGGATTTCCCCTTCTTCTACTGTTTTCTCTTTGTTTTCCACTATACAAAGTCTAATCTGGGACAGAAAAGATCCATTCTTTATAGGACATATTAGGGCACATACAGGATTGCCTGGAGCCCTTAGTTTAGGCAATGATTTAGCAGATAAAACTACACATGACATACATATTTTCTCTACATTTGAAGAAGCTACAAATTTTCATAAAAGGTTTCATGTTAATGCTAATACTTTACAAAAGCGTTTTAAAATAACTAAGGAACAAGCCAGACATATAATAAAACAATGTCAAAATTGTGTGACATTTTTACCACAAGTTAATCTTGGAGTCAATCCTAGAGGACTGATACCTAACCATATTTGGCAGATGGACGTCACACACTTGCCAGAATTTGGAAAATTAAAATATTTACATGTTACAGTCGATACTTCTTCTGGATTTTTGATGGGCTCCCTTCATGCCGGAGAAAAAACTAAAGATGTTATAGCTCATTGCTTACAAAATTTTGCCACTGTGGGCGTTCCTAAACAGTTAAAAACCGATAATGGTCCTGGCTATACCTCTACCTCTTTTAAACAATTTTGCTCATCATTTGGTATTACTCATATAACAGGAATCCCATACAATCCACAGGGACAAGGCATAGTTGAAAGAGCTCATCAAACTATTAAAACATACTTATTAAAGCAAAAAGAGGGAATTGGAAGGGGGTATATATCCCCCAAAGATAAACTTAAAATAACGCTTTTTACTCTAAACTTTTTAAATTTGGATTCATCAGGACTTAGTGCTGCGGAAAGGCATATGTATCCAAAAAATGTACATAAGCCTAAAGTACTTTGGAAAGATATTCTAACAGGACAATGGAAAGGTCCTGACCCAGTGATTGTCTGGAGTCGGGGGTCTGTTTGTGTTTTTCCACAGGGAGAACAGCAGCCCATTTGGATTCCAGAGAGATTAACTAAAACAGTTTCTACAGATCGAAAAGAAGATGATTTGACTCAAATCCATAACAGTTGATATCCAGAACTCCAGCTTGGCCATTCTTACATCTGCGACAGTGATTAACCAGGATGCTTTTTTCAATAGCTATTTTATTATTGCATTTTTCCACATCATAAGGTTCTATTTTTATTTTTTGAGCTCATACAAACCTAGGTTAATGTTTTTCTGATCAGTTTTATTTTTTGACTGTGGAGTTTTTAAACATTGCAATGGAGATTTCACCTAGGTAAAGCTACAAGGCCTTTACTATTTTCTTATGTGTTGTACGTTTGTGTACACTCTTGTGTTTTGTGTTGTATGTCTGTATGTGCGTATGTCCATATTTCTTGTATGAGGAGCGCTCATGAAAAAATGGATCCGAATTATTATTATTTTTTTATTCACGTGATTTAAATGGTTTAATTTAAATTATGTAAACAGCTGTTAAGGATTGTTTTTAAAGGTGGTTAACAGATCTGTTTGTTTACTAATTTAAATTAGGTAAAAAGCTGTTAAGGATTGTTTTTAAAGTAGGTTAACAGATCTGTTTGTTTACTTTCACCTTTCCTTTTCATTATATTTAATAATTCTTTTCAGGATAATGTCTCTTTAGCATCATTGCCAGAATTCCTATCTCCATCCCAGTGCCGGTGAAGAACTCAACAAGTAATGCTCAATCAAAGAGTCAACTTACTTTGGGAGGAAACGGATTTTGGGAGGAAATGGACATATTGATAGATTCCTCTGCTTTGAACTGCTTGCAGAACTTGCCTGGACTATGTAACTATCGTTTGGTGCAGCGAATTGTGGTAATGCTGGCATATCTTTGCTGATGGTGTCACTAGTGATGCAATTTTTCCTTGCCGGTGCACCCCATGTTAATTGTGGTAGTGCTGACATATCTTTGCTGATGGTGTCACCAGTGATGCAATTTTTCCCAAGGAGCCGTCAATTGGCTTGGTGTCGTGGCATTTCTGTATCCTCCTCCCTTCTGCTAGTGATGGTCTAAAATTTGGGGGCCAATGGCTTATGCTGGACCGGTAGTCAGTGACGGGTATGATCCAATTGCAGTGGTATCAACCTAAGACAGGAGGCTGACGCCTAAATGTCAGTTTTCCGATGACGGGTAAGAACCATATGTTGAATTGGACAACCTACCAGGCACGGTCCATAAGCCACATTAACCTCACTCCCCCACTGGCACCAAGGCCAAATTTGGGGGCCAACAGAGGTGAGGCAAAGAACCTCACCCCCCCACTGGTGCATAGACCTATCCACAAGTATGGCTGTATGCTGGACCGGTAGTCAGTGACGGGTATGATTCAATTGCAGTGGTATCAACCTAAGACAGGAGGCTGACGCCTAAAGGTCAGTTTTCCGATGACGGGTAAGAACCATATGTTGAATTGGACAACCTACCAGGCACGGTCCTTAAGCCACATTGCTTGTTGTTTAATTAATCAGAAGGGGGGAGATGCTGGGAGCCATTAGCCAAGTAAGTATGACAATTTCCTTGCCAGCGTACCCCATGTTGCAGTGACATTGAATGTACTTAACCTTGCTCAAGGACCAAGGCAGATTAGGGTGTTCCCGGTTGGTTTTAAGATAATCTTGTTTAGGGCGTTCCCAGTTTAGGTTCCAGGTTTAAGGTTTAAGATTATTCCTGCTGGGAATAGGGCGTATCCTGCTGCCTGAGTTCCCCTTGAGTTCTCACGGGATTCAGACAGTATATTTTGGAGATAGAAGCCCAGTGGAGGTGAATTTGGGAGAGAAGGTGGATTTGGGAAGAGAACGTGGATTTCCCCAGAACGTGATTGTGGACGGCTGGTGTGAGTTCGGGAATAAAGAGTTGCTGTTTGAATCTACAAGCTGTGTGGTGGCTCGTGATTGTGTGCCCAGCCAGACTGCGGCATTTGTGCCCAGCCAGACTGCGGCAGGGCCTTGTGCACAGCAGATGTTCAACAAATATTTATTGAATCCATAAGCAATTTTTTCATAGAAAACTCCATATTGGGTTATACTAATATCTGATCATAACACCAACCTCCATCATTTCTCATTTTGAAAGCCAACATCACTAGTTACTTTAGTCTTAAGGCAATAAACCTGAGATAACATAAAAATGTTATCTCATGGGTGATCTTACCCTAGATCATGTAGGAATTTTATGGTGTAGAATATAATGAATGCAATATTTCAAATAACTTAGAACAAAAGGAATTACTTTTTATTACAATAAAATGGATTTATACTTTGATATTGGCACAAAACAGGTATACAATAACTATTGACTAAATAAATTAATAAATAGCTGCTTATTATATCTTTGTGCATAATGATAACAAAAACTAGACAGCATAGCACTGTCTAGCAAATTTCTACAAGTTACTTATTTTAATCAACTGATATAAATTTTAAAAATATGGGAAAAATAGCTACTGTGATATGCACAGTGTTCACACAAATGTAGATGTAGTCCAGGATGATAATTACAGTTTAATTTCAATCTTTACTATATAAATGGAGTCATTTCAGGAAGGATCACTTGATAGTATTCTATCCTCCTTAAAAAGAGGATACTTAGACTTATATGATGGGCAACTTGCATCTCTTGATTCTCTGAAAGTATGCAATACTGAGTGGAGTGTTCACAGTTTGCAGCTAAGAAAGGAAGATACCACTAAGGAAGGAAAGATGCTGGTATTAAATAACAATAACACAGTGAGTCTGTTCCAGGGGCTTGATAATTTTTTAATTGTACATTTGGTCCCTTTTTAAATATTTTTAAAATATACTTTGCCATTTAGTTGACTCAGGATCCTGCCCTGGGCCATAGAGCCCTCACCCCTTCACTCAGCCCTTCCTGCTCAGGAACAAGGCTGCTCCTGTCCCTCAGTGTACATGGCCAGCACTCACCTTCTCCTTTGTACTGACTACAATCCTCATGACATGAGGTACATGGGTGATCTTACCTTAGGTCATATTTCCGGTGACAGCAGAGTTAGGATCTGTACTCAGTGAAGTAGAACCAGGGCCACATCTTACTACCACAGCAGGCACCTGTCGATGCTGCTTATTGCTCTTATGTACAGAGGAGGAGACTCAGTGTTGGAGAATGAGTATAGAATGCCCACCAGGCATGTGCATAAGGGGCAGTGACCAGAGTGCAAGTGTAGCATGCAGAAATCCCAGCAGTTGTGCAGGGCCATGTTCTGGGTGGGAATCAACTATAGCACAGGGCAAGGTCAAGGGAGGATAATGTGGGTCCTCAGAAATGAGATGAAGGAAAATCCTGCCCAGAACAGACAATGCCTTTGTCCCCCGCAGAGGAATATTCCTTCAGTCCCAGAGAGAAGTGAGAGCTACTTACATATTTAAACATATAACTTTAGGCCTCAGTTCCTCTATGGTAAACTGGATACTCATCCCTGGGTTTCCTCAGGGAACTGGTTCTAGGCTATCCAGGATACCAAAATCTGCAAATGTTCAAGCCCTTTGTACAAAGTGGCAGTGGTGTTATGCACATATAATCTACTCACATTTTCAGAATACTTTCAGTTATCTCTATATTCCTCATAATGCCTAATATATCGTGAGTGCTATGTAAACAGTTGTATCTTTTAGAAATAATGACAAAAAAATCTGTACGTGTTCAGGACAGATGCATTTTTTTCCCAATTATTTTTTATTGAGATTGGTTGAATCTGCAGATGTGGAACTTGTGATGTATGAAGCCAACTCTATAAAATTATTATTCTGCAGCATAGATTTATCCAGACAACTTTCCTGCTGCAGAATCTCTTCATAGCTATACATTTGATTAGTAAAACTTCTGGGTAGGCAGCTAATGGACATAGCATTCTGCAGAGTGGTGGTTCTCAAAATGGGGTTGGCCAGAGTGGCAGCTGAGGTGAGTCACTTGCGGACTTGCTAAAATGAAAATTCTCCCATCCTTCCCAGACCAATTGAATCAGTACACTGGGGGGGCCTGGAAATGTGTTTCATGGTCCTGGTGTCCACCTGTTCAAGTTAGAGAAATACTAACCCAGCATATGGCCTGTAAAGTAAACAATGTGTCATTTCTAGCTGAGAGGCAGAGGGCAGAGCAATGGAATGCCAAAAAGAGAAGCTTAATGCTAGCCTGAAAGAAAATGTGGCCCTCTACCCAACCACCTACCCACCATCTTCTTAATTGCTCCTCAAACAGGCTTACACATGGGTACCAACACTGATCTCTCAGATTCTTACACCTCTGGGGAAATCTCTTCAGAATATACTTTTAGGAATAACAAATACTAATGATCAAATTATGAGTATGTCATAAGGTAGCCAATACTGATATAACAATTATACTTTTAAAATTTGTATGTATGTATGTATGTATGTATGTATGTATGTATGTATTTATTTATTTATTTAGGTGGTGCTGGGGACTGAACCCAGGGCCTTGTGCATGCGAGGCAAGCACTTTACCAACTGAGCTACATCCCCAGTCAATTACATTTTTTTTTTTTAAGTTTCTGATGAACCAGAAGATACCTAAAATTATTCCACCTTTAAGGCCTAAATAAATTAGTACTGAATTTTTCTATTGACTTGATAAGAAAACCCAAGCATCCTCATTTTCTTCTAAACTAGTAATGCACTGGAAAATAAACCTTTTCTCCTTATTCAGGATATTGGAGTTAGTAACAGTTGCATAAAAATAAGGTTTTCCAAACAAACATCTTATCTTTATATGGAAGGAAGTTCATGAAGAAGGAATTGACGTTTTTCCCCAACAACAACAACAATACATTTTTGGGTTCCTTTCCCAGAAATTAGTAAATAACAAAATACCTTTCAATAAAAAAACACGCATGTTCATAGCAAATACTTAAATCTAATCCATATGCCATTCATATGCTTAAAAAAAGAGATGGTTTCCATGAGCCAATTTCTCCACTCATTCTGTGCCAAATGAAACAGATTTCAGTAAAAAGCTTTTACTGCCTCAGAGGGAACTCTGTTCATCCTACAGAGCATAAAATACTATTTATTTTTCATTCAGAATTCCCCACTCTCTACTTACTGTACATTTTCCCACTCAAGCAGGCTTTACCTACTCTGAGTAAGTGCAGTAATGACAGAAATATACAACATCTTCTTTAGATGGAAGAAATTTTAAAAATGCTAATGGGGCTCAATATCTACCTTCTATCTCATTAAGAAAGTGTAATTTTTATTGAAAAAGAATCCTTACATAATATTGATCCTAGAATTCATAATTTTCACTACTAAAGAAGTATCTGTCCCAACCAAAAGCAAAAGGACATCCCCAAGAGTATGTAATTGAAAACATGTTGTTGATATGGTCTGTTTGTTATGAAAAAGTTCAGAATCTAAACCGAGCAAATTAAAGAGATGCGCTGTGGACAATCACAGGAAATAGCTTCATATTCTGTTTCCATCATTTAATAATGCAAGTGAACAATAGAATGATGTACCATTTCTAAATAAATTTCCTTTTATCAAAACATAGCTACAATATCATGGAGAACTAAAAATAAATGATTGGCATTAGAAAATGTCTGAGATATGAAAATAAAAATATTTTCTCGTAAAATGTATTTCATTACAGGCTTTTGAGATGGGTTTCTAAGGACACGAATAAAGGGTCTGCATATGGGAATAGGGGGTCTTTAAGACATGAGGTTAGGGACACTCCTGGAAGAATAAAAAAATATGACCAGAAGATACACTTTCAAAGCAAGATGGAGATAGATGGATACACATCCAGACTGATAAGGGTATCAAGCAAGATGTCAAAACTCTGCCACTGAGATCTACTACTGCAAGTCCTAACCAAATTTAGACAAACTTAGTTTCTAGTACATTTTAAGGAAACACCACTTCATAAGCAAAACAGTATCCAAACCTAAAGATTAGCCATGCTGTGATGCTCTTGTGTATTATGATGCAACAGGCAGGAGTCAGAAAATAAAGTCCATAAAGAGAATGAGCAGACCTTCAGTGTGCCTCATGTGATGGTGTGCAATGCAAGGCATTCTGTCTGCCCACAAAGTGGGAATTCAGGTCATCAGAAACATGCTGTTCTAAAGAAGAACAAGGCATCTTTACCTCACATCTTGACGGCCTTGGGAAATTCTGCTTATCAAGAGTTTAAAGCATAAGTCCAGCCTTCCTGTCCCTGGATGTGGTCTCTGCCACACTTCGCCCAAATGAGGACAGGTTGAGAAAAATAAAAACTTTATGTTTTGTTATGGTGCCACATTTGTTATGGTGTCACATTCTAAGCTAAGAAAAGAGAAGTTGCTATTGTCCTCCCTTATGTGTGAAGGAAGGGCTAGACCCCCTAGTAGATGCCTGGAACCCCAGACAGTATCAACCTCAATATACATTATGTGTTTTCCTATGATAAAATTTCACCTTTTCAATTAAAGGAAGGACTTTTCAGCTTCTCTTTAGCATATACTAACTGCCAGCATTGCTGTCTTTGTAGTTTGGGGTCATTATTAAGTAATAAAAGAGTTACTTGAATACAACAGTGACAGTCAATCCTGACACAGCTACTGTTACTAATGGGCAGGTAGCATATACAGTATGAATACAGGAATATCCTGGACAAAGGGATGAATCATGTCTGAGTCAGGACAGAATGTAACTGCAAGAGCTCTGCTATGCTACTCCAAAGAGCATGCAACATAAAATTTATAAATTGCTTCTGGAATTTTCCATTTAATATTTATGGATGTGGTTGACCACAGGTAACTGAAACTGTGGAAAGTGAAACCACGGTTTGACTGCACTGTCAAATAATGCCCTACCCTTGGAAAGGGAGGGTTTATAGTTCAAATAATATATCCTAGCATCAGCAGGAAGCTGAAGGAAAGATAGCTGAGTGAAGACCTCAGGGAAGGAACTCAGCTGCTGAAGACAAGGCTTTCCCCATCAGTACCTAGGCATTAAATTGCTCTAGAAATAAACATCAAAAAGAAAGCTTCTTAAATACCAGGCCTCACAAAATTAATTTCATATGATACAGACAGCAACTTGATAGGCAAAAATATTCTCAGCTTTCTGTGAACCTAAATTATTTGGGGCATCACTATTATATATTATCTCTTTTACAAGCTTCAGATTCCTAAAGGCACCTTTTTATCTGTGCACATTTCTCATTGAGCAGTCACACTGATGCCCTCAAAATTTCACTGTGAAAATAAAATATATGTTCATCAACAGGCATAGATCTTTAATTACTCAAGGCTCCAAAATAGTTTCCTGCCTTCAATAACTGAAGGAGAGTGGTATCTCACCTTTATGTCTAAATAAAGCTCAAATGTTCGCCCTGAACACTCTGCTTGCTAAAGCCACAAATATGAAGTGTTTCCAAGGAGATGCTGAGAGTCAACTGGGTCACTGAAGAGGCTCTGATCATGACAGTCAACCACACTCACTGCCCTACCTTTTCAGATGTCTTGTCTTGAACCAGTGGCCCTGCCCTTGGAGGAGGAGGGGCTCTGCGCTTCTTCATCTCCGACTTCACAGACACCCCAGAGATGTTGCTCAGGGAGAGGGATGGACCCAGCGTGAGGGAACGTGAATGCACTGATGGGGAGTTGGGTGTTGTTAAGCAGCCCTGTTGGGGAGAGACAAACACAATCTTAGCAATGAGTTGACCCTTCTGGACAAATGCCCAAACCTGAAAACAAAGCAACAAACCATTCACTCAAAAGTCTAATAGCATCTATATCCACTGAAAGGCTTGAATGACTAGAGCAAAACCTCTATTTTCACTTTCCTTGGAAAATTATAGAGAACATTACCTCAAAGACTTATGCTATAAGGTTTATATTCTTACCCATAAAGAAAATGGCAAACTTTTTAAAGCTTTGAGAACCTTTTGTGGCTAGAATCATTTCAATATTCCCATTCAACCCATAGGTATGAGCTAGCTTCCATAAAACTTTAACCTATCATCAGATGGAGTCGTGGACACCAAAGAGGGGAAGGAGCAGATCAAAATGTACATCTTACTGGAGAAGAACACTAAGAAGTTTTTCACCTTCTGGTGGTTTCTTCTATCAGAAGTTATGAAAAGTGATGGTACAGGGTAAGGGTTATGTTTTAAAGACTCTTTCTGACCATCAGAAAGAGGACTGAATAACATAACAATGAAATGAAAAAACTGCAACCCAACATACTAACTCAATGTTCTCAAGGAGCAATCCTCATACCAAAGGAACAGGCTAAAGGACCCAAAACATTTTTTTAATCCTTTTTCTTCCTAGGGTCTGCCTGATAAAAAACAAAAACAACAACACACACACAAAAAAAAACAAAACAACAACAAAAAAAAAAAAAAAAAAAAAAAAAAAACCAAAACATGTGTCTATACAGAAAGATCAGCTAGAGAACTAGCAGTCTAGGGCCATGCTCAGCCCTGGTACTTCTACTTATACACATTTACTGATGTCTTAGCACTTGTAACCCTGGACATAGTCCATAATGAATCAACACAAAAAGGTGGTAAGCCACAGATTGTGGAGCAGTCAAACTGTCCATGTTTGATTTCTGGTGTGTCACTTATAAGTTATATGACCTTGGGCAAGTTTTTTTTTTCCTCCCTGTCTCAGTTTATGTCCCTTAAAATTGGGGAAAATAGTCTCTATATTGCAAAGTTTTATTGTAAACTAAATGGGTTACTACATGCAAAAGAGCTTGAGGGAATCCTTGGCACAAAGTAAGCACCCAATATGTGTTAACTACTATGATTATTCTAAAATGGCTTATTCAGAACTTTCTACCCATTAAAATGTGAGCTCAGCCAGGTGCAGTGGTGCATGCCTATAATCCCAGCAGCGGCTCGGGAGGTTGAGGCAGGAGGATATTGAGTTCAAAGCCAGCTTCATCAAAAGTGAGGTGTTAAGCAACTCAGTAGACCCTGTCTCTAAATAAAATATAAAATAGGGCTGGCAATGTGGCTCAGTGGTTTAGGGTTCAATCCTGAGTTCAATCCCCAGTATCCCTCCCCCAAAAAAGTAGGCTCCATGAAGACAGTGATTATCTCCCATTTTAACCCATTCCTATACCCTGAGCTTCCAAGGGTGCAGCCTGGAGGGCTCTTGAATTCCTATGTGTAAGAATGAATGTATGGTGTCTTAGCCTTTGAATAACTCTGGCTCCACATTTTATATAATAAACTTGTGGGTAAGATTTCATGTGAACAACTAGATGTTCATATTTCAAATGAATATACAAAGGATAGCTATCCTAGTAAGCAACAGCCCTGTAATACTTGTACTCAGACACAAATTCAATTATGCTCAAACACAAATTCTACTATCATTTGGTTTCCTGAGAAAACGTTTGAGACTCAGAATTTCTTGAGCTTAAATATGAAAGCCAAAGGACAAGACACTCCAGGAAGGTTGCTTTTTTAGTCCGTTCATGCTTCTTTATGAGATGCTGAGTGTCAAAGACAGCCAGTTGCTTAGTCATTACACACAGAGTTCCTAAAGGAAACAGGTAAGGGATGGTGTAGAAATTAGCTTGATACCTAGAAAACTTGTCAATGCCTATTTCGGCTTCCATGGGAAAATAAATATAATTTCCCCTAGTCCCTGAGTTTTGCAGCCATCACACTTATCACTAAGCCAACAAGAAAATGCAAAGTGAGCTCCACTCAATGTTTTTCTCTGCCTTACGTCTTACCTCCATAGCAACCAGGAGGATTCAAGGAGACAGAACCTGATGATGCAGTACTAGATGACCAAATGAAGTGCATGAAGCAAACCAGAGAAGTGGGGTGCTCATCAAAGCACTGGCACAGTGAAGATATTTCACTGAATGGCTAATTCACTTAAATACCCCCAAATTCAGGGACAGTGCAAACCTCAGCTTTTCTCATTAGCAGCCATCCAGCATTTAGCCAAAAGCATAGACACTGGGCTCTCTCATATTCCTTGATTTCTTTATCTATGTCTGCTAACAGTGACTGTATACACACAAATACACACACATACACACACACACACACACACACACACTCTTAATTCATAGGACATGCACATGCATACAAGTTTATATTTGGGAGGTTGATTAAAGCTATGATACCCAATGGAGAACCACACCCCTACACTATTCGGCATCCCAGAAACACCCTGCTCAGGACAATGCATTTCACAACCCTCTATCTAATTGCTTCTCTTCTCCACCCTGTCTAGACATGGAACTTCCAGTTTCCCTTGTCCTCAGTTCTCACCACAACTATGTGTGCCTGACTGATCACTCAACACTGCTGTGAATTTATCTCTGTCCTTTAAATGCCCTGAGCTTTTCATAATTTCCTTGCAGACTACTCCTTTAAAAGCTTTTTACAGGAGCACTTATAAATTTTGATTTTGAGTTTGAATTTTACAATCTGTTGCTCTCATAAGTATCCTGATACTCCAATAGTATCAATTCCTAAGGTAAGGAAAGTCCCTAGATTTTATAGTAGATAACACCATCATCTTCAAAATGAGGCAAATTCCTTTTACTTCAAAGTTGTTACAAGCATTAAATGAAGAAATTTAGACAAAGCACCTTGAAAATTTTTATTATATTAGAGGTATCCAACACATGTGATTTCCTGCACTTCTGACAAATATTTTTTATAAGGATGACCTCAGGCCACAAGGAGATAACCTTGAACAGCAGAAGCCAGAAGTGCATCCAACCCCAGAACAATTTCTGCCTTCAACTATCTCCAGGCAATAAGCATGTAAAAATCTCTATCTCTGTAACTTAACTGAATTTTGACACAAAGGTGTGATTTTATCTCAAATATGCTCTACAGAGTCAACAAACAACTCTTTCCTCACCATACTCCTAAGGAGGTGGAGTTCAGGGTCCAGCATACCCTCTCCTTAAGTCTGCTACTCTGCAGTGCTTCAAATCAACCTTCCACTTGTGGGCAGCCAGGGATACTTGTGATTTAACTCTTATCTTTATTCTTTCCCCACTGCTGAACTTTGTGCACAGAATAGAAAATAATCCAAGAATAATGGATGAGGAAAACATCATTAAGTATTGGATGCCCTTGAAAATACTGAGTCATATCAACACTGAATAAAATGGAAAACCAAGAATTTATTCCATACAGTCTGGAGGCAACACAGATTGGTTCTCATCCTTTCACCCCACTTCCCTTGGCTCTGGCTGAAAAGTTCTATGAGGAATGGAGCACCATTTGCTTGCAAGAGGGATTTGGTTTCCTGTTCCTTGTCCAAACTAGTCAGCATCTTTTTTTCCTTGAAATATCAAGTCCTTTTCTGTAGGGAAGTGAGTCATGCCTTCCTCCAAAGGTTGGCATCACAATCCACAGTTTCATTATTATAATCTTATCAGATTTTCTCAGGAGTTGCAAGCGCAATCAGATAGATCATTAAGAAAAAATGATGGATAAAAGAGAAAAGGAACAAAGCAAACACAATGTTCTGTTTCAGGCTTTGTGTGACATTGATTTGCAGGGTATAAACTTCCACCTGAGGAAGCTGCTGTCAAGAAGAACTCTCCAGACAAAGAAGAACACCCTAGCAGGGGGTGGTGGAGTATGCCCCCTGTAATCCCAGCAATTCAGTAGGATGAGGCAGAAGGATCCAAGTTCAAGGTCAGCCTCTGCAATTTAGTGAGACTCTCAGTAACTTAGCAAGACATGTCTCCAAATAAAAATGAAAAGGACTGGGGATGTAGTTCAGTGGTAACATACCCCCAAGTTAAATTCCCAGTAACAAAAAAGAAAAAAGAAAGAATCTGTATTCACATCACATCCTCATGGAGGATAGCTGATGAATTCATTACTTTTGGCAAAAAATATCAATGATCTGACTCTATTATACACACATCTAGAGAGGCAGAAGAAAACTAGTAATTTTAAAATCTGAGTATGGGTTCAAAATGAGAACATCTTCATCTACAAAGATAATTTTGCCACAAGTCCTAATTTTAAATTTAAAAAAATACACACATACACACACAACATTGATTGCCAAGTACATTGGTACAGGCCTTTAATGCTAGCTATTCCAGAGGATGAGGCAGAAGGATTGCAAGCTCAAGGCCATCCTCAGCAAAATAGTCAGACCCTATCTCAAAATAAAAAAAATAACAAGCCTTAGGGATGGGATTTAGAGTTCAATCCCCAGTACCCACTAACATACACACACACACACACACACACACACAATCACCACCACCACCACTACAACAACAACCATGGGCTTACAAAGGAGATCTGTTCCTCCTTAAAGAACTCTGAAATCCCAAAATGCTGGGACCAGTCACTGCCTCTAAACCAATTCATACAGGCACAAGACTGCAGAACCAGCACTGGGCAGCAGGGGCACTGCCATGAAAGCATAAATGCCTAGTGGGACCTGCTGATATAATTCTGGAAGCACTAAGTGTCCCTGGATTAACTTTGGGATTTATAGGTATCACACAGACCATTGACTCATTGACACTCATTGACTTAGGTCAGAGTACGTCAGAGACCAGTGGACAGGGAGCTATGTCAAAGTTAAGCATTACTGTTTTCAAGTGAGTATAAATTGCCAGGTTCTAGCTACCTGGGTTCCAGCTCTTCACATGCATATGTGCACAGCTGCTTGGCTTGTACACCACTTCACACAGCATGAGGATGGCATTGGTTCATCCATGTTGATAACAAAGGACTAATGAATGCTGACAACACACGTCTCCAGGGATGCATGCAAGATGCTGTACTTAAAGGTTTTCTGTTAAGATAAGTTGACTTTAAAAGTAATAAGAATGACAACTGTTTCACTTCCATTTCTCAAAATTGTCTTCTGGCAAATATGATTATAACTTGTGAGAACAAATTACTTAATCAAGTCTACCAAAAGTTGGAGCAGATCATTTCATATGGCTATTGAGCAACTCAAAAAATAGGTTTTGTTTAAAGGTTAAGGGAAATATTTTGGTTTCAATAAATATACTCTAAAAGAGCTGTCCACAATCCTATCAGTTGAGACTCTTCTATATATAAAAATGTTCAGAATTTTCTCTAAACATTTATTTATATGCAATATAAATAAATACTCCTCTATATTAGATAACATTTAGAGTTTTCTATAAACATTTATTGTATTGACAAAAAATAAAAATTATCATTAACTATAATCACCTATTAATGTGATCAGATACCAGATATTATTCCTCCTAACTGTAACTTTGCACCCATCAACTAACTTCTTCCCACTCTCCCCAGCCTTTGGTAATCATTATTCTATTCTCCACCTATATGAGATCAACTTTTTTGGATTTCATATATGAGTGAGATCATGCAGTATTTGCCTTTCTATACCATATAACATATTGTATATATTTTTGTCAATGATGGGAAAATTTGAGGTCCAAGGAGGTTGACAGCCTGATAATGGACTGATGTTCATAGTTTTAATTATGAGAAAAATCAAAGCCCCAGGGGATTGACAGAGCGACTCAGGTTGGCTCAGCTCCTCAACCATGGCATTAAACTAGAACTATGCTCCCTGTCCCTCTCCTTGCACCATGCTGCCCTCTTTTGAAAAGCTTTAGTATTTCTTTTAATACTCTATCAACAGTATGGATATTCCTCAAAACACTAGAAATAAAACTGTCACATGACCCAGCAATCCCGCTCCTGGGTACAGATCCAAAGGAAAGGACAACAGCATCTTTTAAAGACACCTGCACTTCTACATGTACCACAGCACATATTTTGGCTATTTCACAGGAGCCAAAATATGGCTCAACCTAAGCATTCACTGATGGATGAATAGAAAATGCAGCCTACTGCTCTTCAATACAGTAGGGTTCACAACAACCTAGTAAACAACTTATGAGGAACTACAAAAGAGGAGTTTAAAGGCTCCAAACAATAAGAAATAGATGATAAACATGAAAGGAGATGAAAATGCTAATTACCTTGATTTGAGCATTATACACTATACACGTGTATTGAACTATCACACCATACCCTATAAATATGTATGATTATTATGTGTCAATTAAAAAGAAAAATGTGTTTTTTAAAAATAAACACACACATATACACTGAAATATTATTCAGCCATAAAAAGAATAAAGTTCTATCATTTGAGATAACATGGATGAAATGGAGGTCATTAAGTTAAGTGAAATAAGCCAGCACAGAAAAGCAAATTCTGCATGATCTGTGGAATATAAAAAATCAATCTCATTGATGTAGAGAGTAGAATAGTGGTTACCAGATGCTGGGGAGGGCAAAAGAGGTTGGTCAATGGATTCAAAGTTAGTTAGATAGGAGGAATAATATCTGGTGTCTGAATGCACAGTAGGGTAATTATAGTTAACAATAGTGTATTATATATTTCAAAATGGCTAGAAGAATTTTAAATGTTTAACCACAAATAAATGCTGCAAGTTTGAAGTGATGGATATGTTAATATATTTTGATCTTTGTACAAAACATATTTGTATCAAAATATTACAACGTGCCCCAAGAGTCTGTACAACTAGCATGTGTCAATTAAATATTTAATCTAGCTTAATTTAATTTAAAAAAATAAGAATTAAGTGGAAAAGATTTCATTCAGAATCTGTTATCCACATCACCTTTTCTTTGGATAGTTCTAGAGAGACCATGTGACAGCAACCAGGTGAGGCAGCTGTATACCCATATCTTGGCCTCACTCCCTGGGATCAATAGGCAGAGTGACCAGGATCTGTTAATTGGCCTGATCTGATCATTACACAAAGCATATGTGTATCAAAATACACACAGGTTTATCAAAGCTCCTGGCATTTTCTGGTAAGAACGAAGAGAATCTAGCTTTCATGTCCATGCCAGCACAGTGCTGGGCAGGGGTCAGGCAAATTTCCCTTCCAAGGAGTGCTTTCTGTCTTCTGTCTCTGCCTACTTTGGCTTATCCCTGAGTGCAGCCTTCAGGATAGACACACCAAGAGATGGAGCTCTCAGCCAAACCACATGCAGTTGCTGGCATCCTGGAAATCTTGTGTCAATTCTGAGTAAATGGCACACTGAGAGGCATGAAGTACACCAAGTACAGTTAAACTAGTTGGCATGGACAGACAGGGTATAGGAACTCTCAAACCTTGCTTGTTGTGTGAGATGAGTGGAATGTGATTATTCCCTTTTGGGCCAGTACTTCTGTAGAAAGCTGGAGAGTGGCATGTTAAGTCCTTAGAGAGAGGGAAGCTGCAGAAGCTACTTGGTCTGAGTACTTATTTTAGCCATAAAATACCATGTCACATAAGCTCTCTTAGGGTGATAAGCATCAGAAGAGTTTTAGATCATTTCTGTACTGGTAGGATCTTTTCTAAAAATGAGCAAACAAAGAGTAAACAAACAGTGTTTGATTTTCTCTTAAGAAAACTCAAAGAAGAGATTGAAGGTAAGCTATTATACAATACTTAAAGCTTATGAAGGAGGTCCATCTGAAAAGCAAGAATGAGTGCTTAGAATGCTTAACAGTGGTGATTTTAGAAAGACAAAAGTTTCTGAAAAACTTTTGAATTAAAAGGAAAAGAGCCTCTGTGTTATTCAGACATCTGACATGTGATACTTGTCCTGAAATAGGTCATGATCCTCTAGAATGTTGTTATGGTTTGAATATTATATATCTGCCAAAAGCTCATGTGTGAGACAATGCAAGAAGGCTTAGAGGTGAAAGGACTGGGTTATGAGAGCCTTAACCCAATCAGTGCAATAATCCCCTGTTAAGGATTAACTAGGTGGTAAATGTAGACAGGTAGGGTATGCCTGGAGGAGGTGGGTCACTGGGGGCATACATATTGGGGGTATATATTTTGGGGTACATATTTTGTTGTGATGAGAAGAGCTCTTTCTCTCTGCTTCCTGGTGCAATGTCTTGAGCCACATTCCTCTGCCACACTCTTTTGCTGTGATATTCTGCCACACCTGGAGCCCAAGGAATGGTTGGCCATCTGTGCACTGAGACCTCTGAAACTGTGAGCCCGCAAATAAACTCTTCCTCCTCTAATTGTTCTTGTCAGGTCTTTTGGTCATAGCAGCGAAAAAAAGATGACTAAAACAAGCATAAAGGCCACAAGTAAAAGAGCATGACATGGGCTAAAGACAGCATACTACCAGTCTCAGAGAGTGTGTCACGACCCAAAGAGAGCATGCCATGAGTCACATCCTAAAGATACCATGAGTCACATCCCAAAGGGTTGTATTTTGTCTCCCTAAGGAGAACATGCACGAGCTCACTCTCTCTCTCTCTCTTTTTCCTGGAGAGAAAGCCACTTTCCTCTGCCACACTCTTGCTGTGATGTTCTGCCACACCTGGAGCCCTGAGGAATAGAGTTGGCCACTATCAAATAAGACCTCTGAATAAACTTAAAATAAACTTTTCCTCCTCTAATTGTTCTTGTCAGGTCTTTTGGTCACAAGAGTGAAAAAAAACTGACTAAAACAGAAATTGGTACTGAGAAGTGGGGTTGTTAAGACTAATTTGATGGTATAATTCAGAAGACTTTGGAGTTTTTTGGACTTTTGAAATGTTTAGAAATATAAGCTAGAAAAAGTTTTATATTGTTATAAGCAAAGTTTAATGGGTGATTCTGGTGGGAGTTCAAAAGGCCAGAATGTCAATAGCACTGTGGACAGCAAAGATGCGTCAAGAGGTTTTAGGGGAAAAGGAGGACTCTGTTGGAAACTGGACTAGGGGCCATTCGTTTTATGTTCTGGCTAAGAAGTTGTCTGTGTCCTGGGACTTTCGGTGAGGCTGAATTTAAAGATGATAGACTTCCTAATCTAGTGAAAGAAATTTCTAGGCAGCATAGTATTCAAGCAGTGTCATGAATATTGCTGGAAGCTCTTAGCCAGTTTATTGTGATAATTGGGAACCAAAAGCAAAAACAGGAAGATTTGAAAAACTTGGAATTTGGCCAGAAAACTGTGAATAAAACTGAAGCTAAGTCCTTATAGACATTAAAGAGATATTACTAAGTACTCAGAGACAATAGGAAAGATAGCTTCAGGGCATCTCAGGAATTGGCAAGACCACACTATCTCAGGCTCAAAGGAGTAAAAGTAAAAATTCCTTTGAGAAGAGACCAGCAGGGCACCTTGTTTGCACAGAGGGTCTAGGAACTTGTTTGACCATGCTCCGACACCCAGGCACTCAGAGGCCTAACTACTGCTAGAGATGACGGCAGACCTTGACATCAACCACATGGTGCTGGTTCTGCAGGAATACAGGATTCTGGAGTTAGGGGGTCATGGATCAAGCTGGGAGACCAGGCAAAGTGTAGCAGGTTTGGAGTCCCTGAGGGCAGCTCCTGAGAGGGCAATGTGTGGAGATGCGAGGAAGAACCTGAAGCTGCAGTGGAAACCCCAGAGATTGAGAAATGCCAGTAACATGGAATGCCTGCTGAGGAAAGCTGCAGGAATCTATCAGAGACAAGCCAAGAGAGAGGCCCATGTGGGCTGCAACCGTGAGAAATAGAAAGTCCAGTGGTCCATTTTCAGCATATAGTATTTAGCCTTAATTGGGATGTAAGATCCAATTGTAGCCATTTTGAGCTTCACAAGTTGAATCCAATTGTGGCCATTTTGACTACTGACCCTCACTTTGCCTGCCAATTTTAAAATTAGCTAATCATGTAAATTGTTTTTTTAAATTTATTTATTTTACTTGTTTTTTTTTAGTTATACATGACAGTAGAATGTATTTTGACATATTATACATACATGGAGTATTAATAACTTCCCATTATTGTTGTTATGGAGTTATATTCTAGAGTTACATTTGTTGCAGTCATGTAGATTGTAACCCCAAGCTCCTCCTATTAGAGCAAGGAGCAGTGCTGCATTAGGGATAAAGATAGGCAAACTGCCCACCCAGGAGTGCTAGCTTGCCAGCCTTTGTTCAGTAGCATGCACTTTTGCAGAAGCTTGCCTTGCTGAGATACTTTGGAGCACAACTTCTGAGCACATATTTGATTCCTTGTGGTACCTGGTATTTCTCACACAACTTGCAAGGCCACAGGGGCAGAGCTTTACAAGGCCTTTGGAGAGAACATCATGGTGCCATGTGCCCCAGATGCTGGACATGAAGCTACTGGACTTGTTTGTCCTGCTGGATTTCAGTCTTGCTTTGGTCCCATTCCTTCTTTCTAAGCCCCTATGTTTTCACATGAAAATGTTTAATATGTGCCTTTATATATTTGATATATGTAACTTGCTGTCAGTACAGTACAGTACAAATTTTCAGGGGCTCACACTGAAAGTCTGCGTTGAGTCTCAGAAGAGACTCTTAACTTGGGACTTTTTAGCAATCTTGGAACTGTTGAGACTATGTGGACTCCAGGAAATGGACTAAATGTATTTTGCATTGCAAGCTAGGAATGAGGTTTTGAGGTTTAGGGGCCAAAGGCAGATATTATGGTTTGAATATTAGGTATCTGCCAAAAGCTCACATATGCAAGAAGGTTTAGAGGTTAAAGGACTGGGTTATGAGAGCCTTAACCCAATCAGTGCAATAATCCCTTGTTAGGGATTAACTGGGTGGTAACTGTAGGCAGGTAGGGTATGCCTGGAGGAGGTGGGTCATTGGGGGCATACATATTGGGGGTATATATTTTGGGGTACATATTTTGTTGTGATGAGAAGAGCTCTTTCTCTCTGCTTCCTGGTGCAATGTCTTGAGCCACACTCCTCTGCCACACTCTTTTGCTGTGATATTCTGCACACCTAGAGCCCAAGGAATGGGTGGCCATCTGTGCACTGAGACCTCTGAAACTGTGAGCCCCCAAATAAACTCTTCCTCCTCTAATTGTTCTTGTTAGGTCTTTTGGTCACAGCAGCGAAAAAAGGTGACTAAAACAAGCATAAAGGCCACAGGAGAAACAGCATGACAGGAGCCAAAGACAGCATGCTACCAGTCTCAGAGAGTGTGTCACAACCCAGAGACAGCATGCCATGTGTCACAAGTCACAAGTCCAAAGAGGATGTCATAAGTCTATGGTAAATATGTCATGGGCCACCATGGGCCATGGGGAGTGTGCCACAGGTCACAGAAAATGTTCCACATGTCACTAGAGTGTGCCATCACGCAGAGAGAGCACACCACAGGGTATAAAGAGTGTGCCGCAGCCCAGAGAGTATGCTGTGGGCCCATGGGGACCATGCCACAGGCCATAGGGAAATTAACTACAAGCCAAGAGGGCCTAGTATGAGACATCAGACACACACAAAAAAGCTAAAAGCTAAAAGCTAACAGGGGATAAGGAGGATGAAAAACAAGAAGAGGATATTAAAGTGGAAGAACAGGATTATAGGAAGTTTCAGGTCACAATGTGCAGTTTCATTAAGGGTAGCAATAAAAGAGTGAGGAAGATTAGGGGCCCCACTGCCTATGGCTCAAGGGAATCAGTAGCAGGGAATTATAAGAATAACAGTGGCAGAAAAAACACCTAAGTCTGTATCCATGTATATGTGTGTGTGAATGAAAGACAGAAAGAAATGGCTTATGGTTAGATGAGAGATTTCAGATGAGGCAGACTCAAGTATAGTATTATGGAAAAAAAAATTCCAAATTATATAAATAAAATATCAAACACTAAGGAAGCAAGTAAAGGTGGTTTTTTTCCCCCTTTCAAAAGTACACATAAGTTTTCCTGTAATTTATTGGTGATGCTTTGAATATTGACTTAAAAGTTTACTTTTCTATGTCTCATAAAAAGTATGATTTCACAGGTGGCCTCTTTTAAGATAAATGTATTTCTCCAAAGAAAAGCAGGCATTTTTTACTTAATGGCTCATGAGTACTTTATCAGTACTGTGGACTAGACCATGAAAGGGAATTAGAAACCTAGTGGCAGGCATGAGCACTGCCTGAAAAAATACCTCCTCTTTGGAAGAAACCTGATTGTTTCTAATACTTATATCAAATCCAGAAGGCTTCTCTGTAGTTCCAAGCAACTGAGTCATTAGATGGAAGAAAAAAGTGGGTTAGATTTCTTTCCTGGCATAGTTTATGTTCAACTATGCTTAAGAAGCAGGAAAAGTAGTTATGTGGTTCAATAGTCTATATTTCTTGGTTGAGGGGACCTCTCCTCCAAAGCACTATTCAAAACATGTCTGCAATCCCAGTG
The DNA here is from genome assembly GCF_021218885.2 of Marmota monax. Classification (NCBI taxonomy): domain Eukaryota; kingdom Metazoa; phylum Chordata; class Mammalia; order Rodentia; family Sciuridae; genus Marmota; species Marmota monax. The sequence continues at coordinate 171,571 of NW_026692005.1, read as the reverse complement.
GCTCAGTAGGCTGAGGCAGGAGAATCACAAATTCAAAGCTAGCCTCTGTAATTTAGGAAGACCCTGTCTCAAAAAAAAAATTAAAAAAAGAAAAGCTGAGAATGTGTCTCAGTGGTTAAACACTGCTAGGTTCAATCCCTGGTATCAAAAAACAAAACCAGCCCCCGCCCCTTAATTTGCTAAGACATTTAGCAATCATCACTATCTATAAGTATCATGCTGCAGATGAGGGCAAGAAGTGACTTTATAATTTTTTCTCCAAAATGGGATTCTTTCCCAAGTGGTCTTTTAAAAATGCCAAATTGGAAAGAACACAGGGACAACAACAGCATTATTGAGATTGTTTCTGACAATTAGAGAAATGTGGGCTTCCCACATAGAGGAAGGATATGAGCTGACATCAGCCAAGTACAAAGAAAACAAGAATTTTCCTGGTAAGGGAGGAGATTCAAGCTCCAGGCTCAGGAAACAGCAGTATATGAATCTACCCACATTAAACCATATGGCTCTCATAAAAACTCTATAATATAGACAACAACATGACCCCCATTCACAGCTAAGGTAGCAGAGGCACAAAGAGTTGGTGGTTTGTCCAAGGTCATGCACCAGGAAGTGGTAGGGCCACATAGTCTGGCTCTAGAACAGAGGTTCTCAAACTCCCTGGAAGCTTTTAAAGATAGAAACACCCAGGCAGCACTTGGATCCAAATACATCAGAAACTCTGAGGTATAATCAGGTATTGGTTATTTTCTTTCTTTTTAAAATGACAGTAGCAACAGATGCATAACAAAAATTTTCCATTTTAACTCTGGAAGCATATGATTCTGTGGCATTAAGTCCATTTCCACTATTGCCCTGCCACCACCACTGCGTTGTTCCAGAACTTTTTGATTATCCCCTAAGCAAACCCTGTAATCATTAAGCTGTCATTCCCCCTTCTGCCCATGACAACCACCGATTTGCTTTCTGACGCTATGGATTTACCTATTTTAAATATGTTAAATGAATGGACTCAAACAGTATGTGGTCTTTGGTACCTGGCTCCTTTTACATGGCATAATATCTTCAGGATTCACCCATGTTGTAAAATATCAGTATTTCTTCACTCCTTATTATGTCTGAACAATACTCTTTTGTATGTATGCATCATGTTTTTTATTCATGTACTGATGGATATGTGGGTTGTTTTCACCTTTTGGCTACTGTGCATAGAGCTACTATGAACATTTGTGTACATGTTTTTGTTTGAACAATTCTGTGTATGTACCTAGGAGTAGAATTGGGGGTCACACTGAGGAATTGCCAAAATGTTTTCACAGCATTAACAGCATTTTACATTCTCATCCATAATGTACAGTTTCTCTATATCTTTTTTTTTTTTTTTTTTTGTGGTGCAGTGGATTGAACTCATGGCCTTGTGCATGAGAGGCAAACACTCTACCAACTAAGCTATATCCCCAGCCCCACATTTATTTTTTTATTTTTAAAAAAATCATGGCCGTCTTTAGCAGGTATGATACAGCATTTCACTGTGATTTTGATGTGCATTCCCCTAATTATTCATAAGATGGAGCATCTTTTCATGTGCATGTTGCCCATGAGACATCTACTTTTGAAAGCCAAGGTTGAGAACCACTGTTCAATCTTCACCCCCAACCAATCACACCACATTGCCCAGATGGAGGATGGCTCACTTTTCATTCTCTCAGGACAGTGACTTATCACATCAACAATAAACATGTTCCTCTGGCCTCTAGTCTCATGATTACACCTGCATGGGTTTCACGTACAAGATATTAATTCATACTCAATGCTTGTCAGGAGATTCAATTCCAACTTTCTGTCTTCCCCACAGAAAAATTTTGTTGTTGTTGTTGTTGTTGTTGTTTTTAATCAGAAAGTGAATGCTACAGCTTATCCAGGAAAAATTCCATGTGCTTTAAGTAAATCATTCACAAACTTGGGTACTTGAATTAATAAATTAGCAGTGACCTCACCCCTGACTTCTCCTTGGGGATCTCTTGCTACCTGGATTAGGAACTGTTGCAAAGCACACACCACTGATCCATGGCAGGGGCCACTGGGCATATAGACCTCAAGGTCATTCATGAAGTTTACCTTAAAGCACTTAACAGATTTCTTTAGGTCCTCCTGGTAATCTTTCCTGTTCCTGGCCTGATCTTGAAGGCTGAGATTCTGTGTTCTTCTGACATGCACCCAACATTCTCCCACTAAGAAATATAAAAAGGAGACCCAGGAAGGTGACAGCAATGGAGCTTCAAGTGTCAGAGCATAGGAGGTGGCAAGAGCCCAGAGTTCCAGGGAAGCACACAAAACTAGAAAAAAGGCCCTGGCAAAAAGAAAGACAGATGTCCTTCTCTGAAGGCAGTTGATGCTCAGGGTGAGACAGGGCAAATAAATGGAATTATACTTAGTCTTTCCAGTGCATTGTGAACAAGCAAAAGCAGACAGGAGGAAAGTTGAACAGTCACAGAAAAACAAAACACTCATATAAATATCAAATATAATTGCTATACTCCATCAGGAATTGGAAAACAGATATATCTGTTGATACACTATAATCGAAGAAGACGAGCCAAGTTCCCATCTTTCTTGCATTGGTAATAGGGAGCCACAGGGGAGCTTAATTGGGACATCAGCAGGATAGGCCCAGAGTTCTGCAGAGCACTGACAGCAGAAGGTACTGCACAAGTCCATGGACTTGGGCAGATGCAGGTCACTGGGGCCATCTTAATGGGCAGGCTTCTCCTTGAATAGACCAGATCTTGGCCAGAAGACAAGCAGTAGCAAATTCTCTGTCATTGACCCACAGCCATCACCCAAACCCTGCTTATCCCTGGGTCAGAATAAGGTCCTTAGGCATACTGTGAGTCATTGTAGAACACATTGGGTATGGGGGGAAGCAACATAAGGAAATGTCTCTCTCTTGCCTTCTTACCTCTTTCTCTTAGAACTGAAGCTGCACTTTGACTCCTTCAGAATCAGATTCTAATTCGGATTTTAAGGGGAAACTCCACTAGCTTTTAAACCAAAGAATAGGTGCTTTGCAATGCTTTCCACCTGCCAAATCAGGGGATCCCCTGAGCTGTCCATTGGGGTCCCATTTTCCTCCATCCTTTCTCTACACAGCTGGTTCTAATGCCTCCACCCAGACTCTGTCCATATATCTGAGGTTTTGTTTTGGCCTCTCTTCAGTCTATCCAACATAAATGCCTTCTGGTTTGCCACAATTTATTCCCAAATTTCCTGGTCTTCCTGGTCTGTGAATCCTTCCAGTTGGAAATGCTTATCCCTCTTTGACCATACCTCTCATTTTTCTGGCCTTACCTGTCCAAGATCCTCTTGTTCAAATAACCCTTCAGAAACTAGGATCAGCTGTTCAAATCTACCCCATGGAGCATCAGTGTTGGTCTGTATTAAACAATGCCTCCAGCCCTCTATTCATTTACTATGTTTGTGTTCGTGTGTGTGTGTGTATGTGTGTGTAGAAATATGCATACATTCAAACACAGAACTTGCTTCTTCCACAAAAGAATCTCTTATCATTGTTAATACTTGAGTCCATAATTCAAATTTTTATACAAAATCCTCAGTTCCTTATTTTTCTATTATTTATTGTTCCAAGTCTCTGAGAAAAACTTCACATTCCCGTGTTAGATTTTGACATAAACACCATGCCTGAGGATGTTTATCTTCCCTTAAATGGCTCATTGGGATGGACCACATTGTTCTGCCTCTTGGCCTGATTTTTCTCCATTTTCTATGAGACAATATAAAATAAAAACTGCCTGCCACTTCTCATGAATAAAGTCATCTCCTAACTATTGCCAGAGAGGCCAAATATTCCAGCATTCTTAATACCACAGAAGTGGGTCATTTCTCCTGAAAGGACAGTAACAGGAGCTATACACGTGGCTTCCTCACCTGTGGTCATACCCAGATTTGTCTGGATCCCAGCTTTCTCTCAAATCATACTCTTTCAAGTGCCATGTGTTCCTGAACCTGTCACCACAGCACAAGCAAAACGCCTTTCCCACGTTGGCTATAGAGTGATTTTTTAAACTGGCTAGTATACTCATTGAAATGAGCAAATAAACTGATATTTTATGTAACTTCTAAAGTGTTTGATGGATTAGCTATTTCTAATATTTGAGTCACTGCCCAATTTGTTACTTCCTTCTTTTCCCTAGAATGTTTAGGATATTAATATGCTTGCTTACTTTAGTACTTCTCCATTTTCTTTACTTCCATTATAAACCCTAGTATGTTGGTGTTTTCTTGGGTATGCTTTTATGCATGTGTGTGTGCACATGCACACACACACACATTCATGCAAATACAGAAAACAAAGTCTTATGACTCCACAGAAAAGTCTTATGGCTCTTACAGAAACCACAGGCACTGAAGCGAGAAGGGAGGGAGGAGGGGAACCCAGCCCTGCTAACCCGCAGAATGGCAGGCATGCACCTTGGTCTAGGTCACCAGGTAAGTGACCTGTGTACTTGAGAAGTGCCTCAGGAGAAGTTATTCAGTGACATAACCCAGGCTTCTGTCAACCATGAACAGCTGAAATGCTTAGTGTATACTGCTCTTGTTTGGCAGGCCTATAATCTAGGCATCTTTCTACATTTCTGGTAAAGAATATGGTGGGATGTAGGTCCTAGAAAAGAAAGGGAAATAACAAGGCATGTCTATTGTGGTCGGCCCATACCAATACAGGCATAACTAGTCAATCCCAGAGACCATATTCATTCAGTGTTCCAGGAAGCACCCCTGAAATACAAAGCTTCCACAGATTATCACAATTATCTAAAAATGATCACATTCTTCTTCTTGCACTTTGATTATTCTCCACATAACATTGTTAACACGTGTAAAAAGGTTTCCTGGAGAAACAACAGGAGCCGGATTATTATCCAACTCTCCAGGAGAAAGCAGAAACTCTATCTGCCTTTCTTTCAGCCTGGATGGTGCGACAAGATTGATAAAACCAGTTGGCCACTTTCAGAAGATGATTATGGATGGCTTCATGGTCCAGATGGAGACCATCTATGGCTACTCAGGGTTAGACAGAGATAATAAGCTCAGCAACTCAAAGGGTGAAGCTTCCATTTCTGGCCAAAGGATAACGGCTTTTGGGGGAGAGTGCTCTAATTCTCCCAGCACCAAATTATAGGGTTTTAAAGTTGAGATGTTGGTTTCTGACATGAGCCCATGTGTAAACTCGTCTCAAATGCCCAGTGGTTCTTTTTTGTAGGAAAAATCCCATTCCTCAGAGAAGAGAGTCACTTGTTCTGCAGCCTAAATTAGCACTTGAAAATTCTCCCCATGTTGATCTGATCACTAATCACCTTGGGCAACATAGAATAAGTCTAGTAAGAATCCTGTGTTTACATTAAGCACACAAAAGTAATGCAGATCTCTCAGATGTTGATCTTTCAGCCAACCACAATCATCAGCTGTTTTCCATATAATACCACAAGATCTGTTCTTACCTCAGCTGCTGGACTTTCCCTTAATGCACTGATTGATGTTGAAGTCCTCTGGCCCTGTATTACAGAAAGCCTAAAAACTGGATAAATGTTGCATGTCAGCTGCTATCCCAGCCAGTTCTATGTCACCCACAAACTATGGCCCATAAGTATGTTAAGTTTCTGTACCCTGGAGTGCACATGGATATCAGTCTTACTCTTCTAAGGATCTCCACAGGTTATTGACAAGTAAATGATGTGGCTGAAAAAGTAGAAAAAGGTGGGAAAATAAATATTCTGATTTTTTTTAAAAATGACTTAAACTTTGTTAGCTGTATAGCATATGTCCTTCATGATATTGTGTGCTTCACAAAACCATAGAAAGGAAGCATAGATATTTAGGGTAAATTATAGCTGACCTGCAACCAAGACTAGCAAGTCCTGTAATTTCTCAGTTAAGAAGCTACCAAGAGAATCCAAGATGATGGGCCAGAGGCAGGCAGCATCTTGTGTCGCTCTGTGACCCAAATCTCACCTAGTTGGAATACTGCATCTCAGAGAGTGTAAGAGGACCCATACATAGCTGATTTCCTCAGAAATCACCAGTGCTGTGATCCCCACACAGGGCTCAGAGCCTCAGCGTTGGAGCAGGACTCCAGACCTCCAGCACCCAAAACCCAAAGCCCACAATTCTAGCTCACGCAAGGCTCTCAAGTGGCTTAGCAGAATCACCTATCAGTATCTCTGCAGAACTCCAGACTGTGCTCCACTCTAACGCAGGTCACTCAGCAACTACCTGCCCACAACACAATGTCATCGCCTGGCTCCCCCCACCCAACCAGATACCACCACCCCCCCGCCCCGCGCTGGAAGCAGACTGATTCCATCTTGGATAACCTTTCTCGCCATATTTGATGGGGGCAGCTCTCAGCTCTCAGATCGGATCTCCATCTGGCCAGGTACTAGGTATCCAACTCGCCACCCCCCCAGTGGCAACCTCTGCACAGTGACCACTCAACACAAAAACAGCTCCTAATTGGGCAAGTGTGCAGTGTGACCAGGGCTCCGTGTACCTAGTGTGAGCCTGGCTATGAGAGGTACAGCCGGTGGGAACTGCTAAGTGAGAAAGAGGGGATGGGACTAAAGTTTGGAGCCTAACAGAGAGACCAGGAGCTGGGAAATCTCTAGGCAAGAGAGGGAGACAATACCGGGTTCTTAAGTCAGATGAGCTGTCCCAAAAGAGACCTATGAGGTGCAGTCTCCCTGTAGAGACTGGCGGGTGGCACTCCCCGCTTTCAGATGCCCTATACTGGGATCAGTCCTCCCACCCTGATTATATACACCATCCTGAAGACAGAGACACCAGCTTAAAACAGACAGCCCCACCTACTGGATGAGAAGAGAAATAGAAAAGAAATGGATCTCTAAAACTAGCAATAACCCTGGTTTCTTCTTTCGAGTATTTTTTTTCTTTCTCTTCTACCTCTCTATCCTCTGGCTCTCACATACCCAACATATGTGAAATCAGGAACTTTGCATAAAGTAGGATTTTAAGGACTGAGTCATCTGAATAATATAATATAGAAGTGTTGTATATGCCTTTTCCCCCCTCTATTTTCTTCTTTCATTTTTCTTTCCCCCTCCAAATTTTACTATTTTAACATCCTGTATTTCTCTAAATACATATGTGTGTTAGTTTTATGTACTCTACTGTCTTCTCCTGTACTTGTCTACCCTAAATAATTGCTGTCTATTCTCTTGCTACTAACCCTCTTCATTAGATTTCTCTTTCACATTTCCTAAGATATACTAACTCTATACCCTCACATCTTTCCCCCTCAACATACTGTCCTACTCCCCACTCCCAGTTCATTGTCCACCATCAGAAACTGTAAACCTTTTCACGAAACTACTGATTATATTTTAGATAATAATTGAATCCAACATTTCTGTACATTGATACTAAACTGTAAATGTCTTAATAACAAGAAATTGTTCATAGGTGATATACTGTGGATACTGGGATCAGTTAATATTGTCCTTCCCCACAAAGGAGGGATCTTGGAACCCTACAAGAGCACTACAAACCTATAAGGTAAAAACAATAACACCCCAGACCAACAGAGCTGGAAAGGAAGACACATGAGCAACATGAAAAGAGAAGAGAAGAAAGTACCACAAACAAACAAATCAAGACACCACATCATTAGAATCACTGGCAGACACAGCAGGAAAAAAAAAAGGCAGAGAAAGAGTTCAGGATTCTGTAAACTCAAGGAAGATATAAGAGAGCAAATACAAGCAGTGAAAGATCACTTTGACAAGCAGCTACATAAACAAATCTAAGAAGCAAAAGATCACCTCAACAGGGAGATAGAGGTTCTAAAAAACAAACAAACAAACAAACAGAAATCCTTGAAATGAAAGAAACAATAAACCAAATTAAAAGCTCAAATGAAAGCATCACCAACAGAGTAGACCTCTTAGAAGATAGATAATCAGACAATGAAGATAAAATTATAATCTTGAAAAGAACTTAGACTACACAGCATAATGGTAAGAAACCATGAGCAGAACATTCAAGAAATAAGGGATAGCATAAAGAAACCAAATTTAAGAGTATTGGGATAGAGTTCCAAATCAAAGGAATGAACAATCTATTCAATGAAAAAATATCAGAAAACTTTCCAAACATGAAGAATGAATTGGAAATCCAAATTCAAGAAGCCTACAGGATGCCAAATGTACAAGATCACAAAAGACCCACACCAAGGCACATTATAATAAAAATGCCCAATATAAAGAATAAGGAGAGAATTTTAAAAGCAATGAGAGAAAGGAATCAGATTGTACATAGAGGAAAACCAATTAGGATAACAGACTCTGAAAGCTAGAAGATCCTGGAATGACATATATAAAGCTCTGAAAGAATATGGGTGCCAACCAAGAATCTTGTATCCAGAAAAATTAAGTTTCAGATTTGAAGATGAAATAAAAACCTTCCATGATAAACAAAAGTTAAAAGAATTTATAGCTAGAAAACCGGCACTACAAAACATCCTTGGCAAAATATTCCATGAAGAGGAAACGAAAAACAACAATGAAAATCAACAGAGGGAGGTAGTACCCTAAAGGAAAAACTAATCAAATAAGAAAATCAAATTCAGTTAAATAACAAAAATACACATCAGATGCCATCAGAAGCTTACCAACCAAGAAAAGCCCAGGACCAGACGGATACACAGCCGAGTTCTACAAGACCTTTAAAGAAGAACTAATACCAGTACTCTACAACTTATTTCAGGAAATAGAAAAAGAGGCAGCACTTCCAAACTCATTCTATGAGGCCAATATCACCCTGATCCCCAAAACAGGCAAAGACACATCAAAGAAAGAAAATTTCAGACCAATATTTCTAATGAACATAGATACAAAAATTCTCAATAAAATTTTGGCAAATCAAATACAAAAACATATCAAAAAGATTGTACACCATGGTCAAGTGGAATTCATCCCAGGGATACAAGGTTGGTTCAACATATGGAAATCAATAAATGAAATTCATCACATCAATAGACTCAAAGATAAGAATCATATGATCATCTTAATAGATGGAGAAAAAGCATTTGATAAAATACAGCACCCTTTCATGTTCAAAACACTAGAAAAACTAGGGATAACAGGAACATATCTCAACATCATGAGACTATCTACGCTAAGGCTCAGGCCAACATCATTATAAATGGAGAAAAATTAAAGGCATTCCCTCTAAAAACATAGTTCTTGAAACACTGGCCAGAGCAATTAGACAGACGGAAGAAATTAAAGGGATATGTATAGGAAAAGAAGAATTTAAATTAGCACTATTTGCTGACAATATGATTCTACACCTAGAAGACCCAAAAAGCTCCATCAGAAAACTTCCCCATTTACATTAACCTCAAAAAAAAATAAATAAGATACTTGGGAATCAATTTAACCAAAGAGGTGAAAGATCTATACAATGAAAACTAAAGAACCCTAAAGAAAGAAATCAAAGAAGACCTTAGAAGATGGAAAGATCTACCTTGCTCTTGGATAAGCAGAATTAATATTATCAAAATGGCCATACTACCAAAAGCACTATACAGATTTAATTCAATTCTGATCAAAATCCAAATGGCATTCCTCACAGAAATAGAAAAAGCAATCATGAAATTCATCTGGAAAAAATAAGAGACCCAGAATAGCTAAAGCAATCCTTAGCAGGAAGACTGAAGCAGGTGGCATCATTATACCAGACCTTAAACTATATTACAGAACAATAGTAATAAGAACAACATGGTATTGGCACCAAAACAGACTGGTAGACCAACAGTACAGAATAAAGGAAACAGTGACTAACCCACAAAATTACAATTATATTATATTAGACAAAGGTGCCAAAAATGTGCATTGAAGAAAAGATAGCCTCTTCAATAAATAGAACAAAATGAAAATCCATATGCAACAAAATGAAATTAAACCCATATCTCTCACCATGCACAAAACTCAACTCAAAGTGGAAGAAGGACCTAGGAATTAAACCAGAGACTCTGTGTCTAATAGAAGAAAAAGTAGGCCCTAATCTTCATCATGTGGGATTAGGCCCCAACTTCCTTAATAAGACTCCTATAGCACAAGAATTAAAACCAAGAATCAATAAATAGGATGGACTCAAACTAAAAAGTTTCTTCTTAGCAAAAAAAGCAATCTTTAGATGAATAGAGAGCCTACAACTTGGGAGCAAATCTTAACCCCTCACACATCAGATAGAGTACTAATCACTGGGGTATATGAAGAAAACTCAAAAAGCTAAACACCAAAAAAACAAATAACCCAATCAACAAATGGACCAAGAACCTGAACAGACACTTCTCAGAAGAGGATATACAATCAATCATCAAATATATGAAAAAAATGTTCATCATCGCTAGCAGTTAGAGAAATGCAAATCAAAACTACTCTAAGATACCATCTCACTCCAGTCAGAATGGCAGCTATTACGAAGACAAACAACAAGAAATATTGGCAAGGATGTGGGGAAAAAGGCACACTCAAATATTGCTGGTGGGACTGCAAATTGGTGCAGCCAATATGGAAAGCAGTATGGAGATTCCTTGGAAATCTGGGAATGGAACCACTATTTGACCCAGTTATCCCTCTCCTCGGACTATACCCAAAGGATTTAAAAACAGCACACTACAGGGACACAGCCACATCAATGTTTATAGCAGAACAATTCACAATAGCTAAACTGTGGAACCAACCTAGATGCCCTTCAATAGATGAATGGGTTAAAAAATGTGGTATATATGCACAATGGAATTTTACTCAGCAATAAAAGAGAATAAAATCATGGCATTTGCAGGTAAATGGATGGTGTCAGAGAAGATAATGCTAAGTGAAGTCAGCCAATCCCCAAAAAACAAATGCCAAATATTTTCTCTGATACAAGGAGGTTGACTCATAGTGGGGTAGGAAGGGGGAGCATGGGAGGAATAGATGAATTCTAGATAGGGCTGAGGGGTGGGAGGGAATGGGAGGGGGCAGGGGATTAATAAAGATGGTGGAATGTGATAGACATCATTACCCAAAGTACATGTATGAAGACACGAATTGGTGTCAACATAATTTATGTACAACCAGAGGTATGAAAAATTGTGCTGTATACATGTAATAAGAACTGTAATGCATTCCCTGTCATTTATTTTTAAAAAAATCAATAAAAAAAGGACTTAGTGAAAAAAAATAGAGTACCATGTCCAACAACAATAACAACAACAACAATGAAAGAAGCTACCAAGCTCTAAGACAAATGGAAAAATAATCATACCAGCAATATTTTATTAAAAGGGATATGTCTCAACTCCCTTGACAGAGATAGAACTTTGAATCATTTCTTCAAGAGAAGAAAGGGATATGTGGGCCTGGCTTTAGACAGGGCACAAAGACTCACACTGGGAGCCCAGTGGACATGCCTGGTCACCCCACCACCTGCTCATCAATGGATTTTACGTTCCACGGCCTGCCACCATTCCTTCACTCAGATGTATTGGCAAGATTTTTTTTAATGATCTGATATGGTTTAGTAACCCAACTCTGACTCATGTATCATGTGTTCTCAGGACAAAATATATTCTTATTCAGAAAGTCATAATTTTTAATGTGTATACTCTGCAACAATTCCATAAATATTTACACAGCATTAGAAGGAACTGCTGATCTAATATTGCAAGGCGGAAGACAACACCCAGGAGAGTTGCCTAGGCATTAAGATCAATAAGCAGACATGACAAGTGCTCCAGAAATAGCTGTTAATTTTCTGATTTAAGCGAGAATTTAAGAAGAGGGGCTCATTTTAACCAGAAGTCAAACAAAAATCAATTATTCTGCAAAACTAGGAAAGTCCTTATATTCACTTGTTTAATAGGTACCCTATCTTCTACCTCTCAGATAATCAAGGTATTTAGGTATTTTAGTAGGTGCCATGGCTTACTTTGTCCCATGAACAGTTTATCCTAGCTGCTCCAACACTTTCGTTTGCAGGCCTGACTGCATTTTTATAGAAATATTCTCTCCCAGCATCTCTTATTAGCACCTTTGCCAGATCAAAAGCTGTCAATTAATAGTTTAAGGATTCTCAAGTATTCCTTTGCTTTAGTTAAATCCACCGCTTTGGGCTTTCTCATAGGACTTTGTGGCTTCCTACAGCCCTGTTTTCTGTTGCTAAGGAAGAGTTGTCTAAAGCCAAAAATAATTCCAAAATTAAAGCAGTTTCTTATTCAAAGTAAATTAGCAGTGCTAATAGACTTGGAAACAGCATTTTTTTCCTCCTTGACATATGATTTTTTGTGGTGGATTCAGTGCCCTTTCAAGGGTAGAGGTTAGAAATGGTCCTAAGGGTATTTCTCTTTCTTATGCCTAGGAATAACTAGAATAAAGTAAAAATAAGAAGGAATCCAAGCTCTAAGTCTAAAGCAAATGAAAACATAATTTTCCCTATATTTACCTAAATAAATAATAATTCATCACTGAGATGCTGACTACAAATATATGCTCCTTAAATAACATTGCTGAAGATGTTTTGGCTGCTGCTGTGTTCAGCTAACAGCATGCTCCATTACCTAAATCCTCATAGACAAGCTTATATTCTCCTATAGAGCAAGTGAGCAGTAAGACTGCTATCAGCCAGTTCACTCAAATTGTTTCTTTAGTTTCTCCTCTTTCTTGTCTCAGGAAAATGAGGTGAAGAACAGTACAGGTAGACATGGCAAGAAGGCTATAGGGTCTTTTGCCCCATATAAGGGTAACATCAGTACTGTCAGCTGGTCATCCAATGTATTCTCCCTTTCTTTGATTCCAATATTGGTGTTTTTACATTGTGGACAGCCAAGTACTATAATCACCCAGGCTTCCTTGCAGCTCTACACAGCTATATTCTCTCCAGTAAAACATGGGTAGACAAAATATGCATGCAACTTCTAAACTGGTCAATACGAACTTCATAGGACATGGACATGTCCTTCCATGGTCAATTTTAAATGGCAGAAACAGATGTCCATGGTCATTTTAAAACCCTGTTTGTTGCAAAAAGATTAGTGCCTCCATTCCTGATGACTGTTGGGTGGTATGAAAGGAATCCAGAGCATCTAACCTAAGCCTCTGAATTTTGGGAACTTACTTGTTGGAAGCTTACCCTACCCTTATTAATAGGGTAGCCATTTAAGTGTTACAGATGTTAACATGATGGTGAAGGAAGACTGAAGAGAGAGCAGGGCTATAGTTTTAAGCTATCATCCTAGGTAGAAAGTCTGTGAAGGGTGATTGCTGGATCTGACAAGAACAGGTATAGATCAATGCATGTGACCCTCACTAAAACATATCATTTATAACCCCATTGTACTACTAGTATTTGCAGCATGTGAAGCATCAGTGGGCTAGCTTTATTAAAGCCACTGTGGAAGGCCAAGATGTAAAGGGGCTTTGGCTTCAAGAACCTCAGATAAAATGTGCCACACACTGTCATTGCTCATAGCTCCAGTGGAAGAGGTGTTATTCAAAAGGAAAGGTAGCAGAACCTGGGAATGATTGCATTTAAAGAAAACAACATCATCATGACTCAATAAAGGAACTAAAATGAAGCTTTTCCCTCCTCTGTCTCTACCCCATAAACTCTCTACGGGGAGTTGAGCACTCTTCTTCTCTTGAGAGTCAGCATCCTCATCATAAAGCAGGGCTGGGGCTCATGGGTGCCATTAGGGTCTGCCATCATTAGCACAGGTGGCTAGATCATCCAAAGCCCAATCTACATGTACAGAGATAGCTCATGGGGAACAATGGACATTGACAATTGCCCCAAAATACCCAATGGAACTAAGTATACTATCCCACCCTTTCCAATGAGGGAGTCACCATCACTCAAACTCTCTGCATTTAAAAGGTAAGAGTGTGGGCAACTGGGATAGATGCTTCAGCATTAATCAATATTTTCTAATTTTCATGTGTTGATCCTAACTTTGCTTAAACTCCTGGGAACTGTCTGTTTTAACATAGAATATAAAATATTAACAAACTGAATCAGAAATCAGTTCTCATTGACTGCATCCTGAACAGGACATGCCTGCATTTAATGGCTATTCATGAGCTCTCTACTCTTGTTTCCACACACTAAAATAGTTGATACAATCAGGAACATTACTGACACTAATCATTGCAGACCTTAAAGTCATTTCCTTTGTTTGCTACCAATAACTCCAATGTTTCAACAAAACCAGGCTGCAATAACCTCAGAAAGAAATAGCAGAGGTGGTTTCTGGCACAGCCAAATCATTGGTGATTACTGGAAAGAAATTAGAAGCTACTCTTTGCCAGTGTCATAAAATATACAATATTTAGAAAGCAGATAATTTCATTTGGTAGTAACAATTACAGCACAGTTAATATGTACCCTTGGCTTCATTTCTTCAGATTTTCATCACCCTTTCTCATTATATATTAAGGAAAACTCAGAAACCAGAGGGTAGCATGTTCAATAGAGTGTCATCCAAGTCAATCAATATTTGATTTAATAGAACCTAAACAGAAGACCACTATCTGTAATGACATGTAAGTCATACTAAGTTATTTAGAATTGACCTGAAGCATCTGTTCTAGGTCCCATTATACAGATTTCTGTATCATCAGTCATGAAAATGCCAACATTCTCATCTGCCAATCTCCACACAACCAATGGGATTCTCATTATACCAAGAAAGATCAGGAAAATTCAAATGCAAAAGAAAGTCTTTTTTTCTATAAACCATTGTACTTCCAAAGGAATAAACTTAACAATCATGGGCATTTATAATTGTCTCAGAGATACACACACAGTCACACACACACACACACACACACACACACACACACAATTTGCTGAAAATCATCTAGACCACATTAAGACAAAAATCCATTAGGGTCAAAAAAAAAATAACTACCAAAGACAATACACTTGGGAATTATCACTAGATGTTTTTTAGTTCAATCAGAATACTAGGACTGAAAAAATAAATAAATAAAACACACATGTAATATATATAAATATTATGTTCAAGCCAAGAATGCAAAATAATTCCTTTCTTACCCTTTTATTTTTCTTGTTTTCTTCTTCTTTTTTTTTTAAATTTTATCTCCCCACAATATCCAGGCAACAGGTATTGTCCATGTTTATCAAACTATCTCAGATGAAGCTCAGGATGACTCATCTGAAAAGTTCTTTCCTGAAAGCTCATCCATGTATCACCTCCACAAGGAGATATGAGGTTCCTGGGAGACATCTAGCAGGAAGCATCACCCAGAATTATTCAGCTTTATGGGAGGCCATCCTTCAAAGGAGTTATGCTCACCAGGTAATTATAGCCCCACAATATATCATCCAGAGGAGTGAATATTCTCAGTCAAGCACATAAGGGGATTATTCTCATTATGACATGAAAAAATTTTTCTTACACTTCTCACTCTAGATGTAGGGTCAAAAATTTAGCAGTAGCAAGTCATTTGTTCAGTCTATCTCTAGATATACATATTTACAATGTAGAGTCATAAAAAGTTGCCTTGCACACACTTGGGCAAACTCACACATGTGCACACACATACACCATGGACAAAATTAAGTGCATTAGGGTCAAAAGAGGATTGCTGAAGAACTGGAATTTTGCTTCTTAACCCTTTTCCTATCTCTTCCCTTTTTCACCTACAAGAGAAGCACAGATGCCCCTTAAGTTGGAGACCCCTGTAAGAGGCAAATCACTCCATCTGAATGCCAGCATAGACCTCATCTTCTCTGTCCAGAACTTCCTCTTTGTTTCTTACAAGGGAGCTGCTCTCTCCTCTGGCTCTGCTGGGCCCCCATGCCTTGATTCTTAGCAGCACCAGCTTGTATGCCCCAGAGCCCTGAGTCAGAGCTTTAATGAGGCTCAGTGATGTCTTGCATGTGGCATTTGAGCAGAACTGGGTGAGGCAATCCCTAGAGTGTCTTTCCTGAGGGCAGGGGCTGGGCTTAGCCCTCTCGGTGCTTCACATCCTCTAGCCCACAGAACCTCCTACAGAAGGAGATCAGTCTGTGTGCCCAGCAAGTGGCAATGGACCAGAAGCCAGGGAGAGGGAGTACAAGGGAAGAGCTGTGCCTAGCTATAGTAGAGGAGGCCCTCTGCTCTTCTCTTTCTGTACTTCTTGTCTCTTTTGCTTTCTTTTCCTTATTATTTCCTTCCTTCCTTCTTCTCCGCCTCTCCCTCCCTCCTTCCCTTATCTATTTTTTCCCTTAACATTAGTTGTTTTAATTCCATCAGTCAAGATTCAGACTTTAGAAAATTAATTATCATTTCAGGAAACCTATTTACCATACATCATGCTGACCACAGTTAACAATAATGTACTGTAAACCTGAACACTGCTGGGATACTACTTTTTAAATGCTCTGACCACAAAAAAAAAAAAAAAAAAAAGTGCATGAGGTAAGGGATATGTTAATTAGCTTGATTTAGCTCTTCCACATTGTATACCTTTAAGGAGACATGATGTTGGGCACAACAAATAGATATAATTTTTATTTGTCAATTAAAATAAATGTATCGCATGTGGTTAAATATACAAAATATTGTGTATTATATATGGACATAAATTCTTTTACCATATTTATTAAATTTTAAGATCCCAAAAAGGATCTTTACAAACAAGTACCTTAGCCTGTGCCTGCAATTCCAGTCACTTGGAGGCTGAGGCAGGAGAATCATAAGTTCAAAGCCAGCCTAGAGGACCCTATGTTCAATTCCCAGTACAGCCCTTCCCCAATGAAAAAAGTCCCACAACAATAACAAAATATCATGGTTATTACCCCTGAGGAAGAAGTAAGGAGAGAATAGGATCAGTTGGGCTTACAGAGACAGTATCAGCTGTATTTCTTAGAAATTAATAAAAAAAGATATGATGAAAACATCAACCTTTATTAACAAAAATATGACCATTTTTCTTTATTTTGCCCTTTTCTATGAATTAGAACTAGTGAAACTATGCAAAAAAAAAAAAAAGAAAGAAAGAAAAAAACCCTCAAGTGCAGCAGTATTTGAAGAGTAGAGTCCCCAGGGTAGAGGTGGGGCATTAGAGATCAGCAGCTCTCCTCACACATGCATTACCCACATACTGTAACCCCTGCTCAGCTACAAGAAAGACAAAAGAATGTCTATTAACATGGGGCACATTAAGATGGAAAAAGATATGACTTAACCTGAGAAAACAGAGCAATGGCCATGGTAGAGGCAGAAATAAGGCCCAAGGGAGCAGCAGAGAATAAAGGGCTAGGTCTGCAGGTGGTAAACATCCCAGAGGTACATCCCCTTTGAACCTGAGCCCTGAGCTCATGCACAATCATGAAGCAAATCCTGTTCTAATACCATAGAAAGTATGGGCTACAGGCTCAAGGATAGTCCTCAATTTCTTCCTACCCTGCTGCTAAGCCCAGGGAGAAAAAAGAAAACTGCCTTTGTCAGTTTCAGGAAGAATAAAATTCATTTTCTATGAAACACATTGTTATTTATCTGACTGTTACCATGGGGAGACAGGAAGAATGTCTGGCACGAGCTGGCTTCATGTACATGGCCCTGGACATTCGCAGCCATGTGATGGAACAAGGTAGCAAGAGGCCCAGCCATGGGGTGGATACTGAAAACCAGATGAACAAGGACATATCCGGGGGAGAGCCCCAGTGCAGAAGGCTCCATCTTATCATGGATTTCCTTTCTTAACAATCTAGTCCAAAGCAAAAGCCAAAAAGTGTAGGAGAATGGAGGACACCACAGTGGGAAGAGATGAGGTCTGAAAGGTGAGGAAGCCAGAGGAGGATCTGCCTTCCTGCAGCCAGCCAGGCTGGTGATGGCTCTAAGCTCTGGAGGACACAACTGGGCTTGCCTCTGGGCAACATCTGTCTTGCTACGAAAGGGGTGGAACAGGACCACAAGCCATAAGATCAGGGAGAAGGCTGAGGAGGCTGTGAAGACTGCACTGGGAGGCAAGCTGTCCAGAGGTCTGGGCAATGTGGCAGCAACAGGGCTGTGCCATGTGATAAGAGTACAGATGTTTCCTAATGGCAGTGGATGTGACTCAATGGATCACAGATGTCGAGGGAGACAAAAGAAGAAGCAAAAAGGTCTCCAAGCCTTTTGCCTAAGCATGGGAGATGGCAGAGGTACCATTTCCCAGAAGAAAAAGGATGCCCAGGGATTGGGAGCTATAATTTTCATCTCTTCCTTGTGTCTGAAGCAATTTAAACCAATCTGCATGAGGTAAGTAAGATTCTAGTTTTATACTCACCTATCAGAAAGCAGGGAGAAATCTATAAAGGAAATAAGGACATTAGAAATAACAGAGGGTTTTAAGAGAACACAGGGGAAACTGGTGTTTGAAGGGGACACTGTCTACCTCCAAAATCCCTAAAAATATGACATTTTCAGTCAAGAGGTTAAAAATATACATGTCTTTGCTTCACTTTGAGAGCTGGCAGGAATTGTCTGTAAAGTTCAGGCTCAAGTTACATACTATAGGCTGAGCACCTGATATAGTTCAGATCTGGAATATGCCATATAAGCCCATGTATTAAATACTTGATCCTCAGCTTGGTTTCATTGGGAGATTGTGGAAACTTCAGGAGGTGAGGACTAGTGGAAGAAAGTTAGCTCCCTGGGAGCATGCCCCTGATGGGAATATTAACACCCTGACCCCATACCATTTTTCTTTGCTCCCTGGCTGCCACGAGGTAAGCAGCTTCCTCAACATGTTCCCCCTTTAATAGACTACCTCATCACTACCCCCCCCAGTCAAGGGGTTAACCCACAAAATTCTGAAATATACAAAACTGTAAGCCAAAATAAATTTTCCTTTTTTTCCTGTTGATTATCAGGTATTTTGTTACAGTAACAGAAAGTGACTAACATAGCATCTCTAATCAGAAAATATGAAATATAAAATCTGCAACCTCTTGGGCATTGACATGATGTTCAAAATGTTTCAAATTTTGGAACATTTCAGATGCCAGACTTTTAAACTAGGGATTTGAAACATGTAAAGTCTACACAAATATTCCAAAGTATGAAAAACTGCAAAATCTAAAATGCTTCTGGCCTTAAGCATCTTGGATAAGGGAAACTAACCACTGTAAAATTTGAGTGCTTTCTGGAAAAAAATTATTGAAGCTTTAAACACAAAACCCTTCTCTTATGGTTTCCAGATTTGTCTAAGAAATGTATGATGTAAATATTTTAGGCACGCTACTGTCAATGGCCAAACAGGTATGCAAAGAACCTTGGGATAATTTTCCTGCATTGCATACTGAGGTCTATTTTCTTCTCATACTTTGGTAGGAGTTTTATATGCAAGGTGCTAGATTAGAAATGGAAACTTGAGCAAGTATCTTAAGGTACTGATGGCTGATGGCACAATTCTTGTCAAATGTATTATGTTAAAAGCCATTATAATGCCATACAATTTGATGCACTAATACCTTTGCAGGTTTTTTTTTTTTTTCCATAAATAGAACCTCCCAAAGAGGGGGAAAAGGCTTCTGGGACAAAGGTGGCCTTTCACATTACTTAAACCTAAGAAAAGAAGCCACAAGTGACAGGTAGAGATAAACCTTTACTGAATGCTCACCATAAGCTCATCTGGTGTTTCATGCTCATTTGGTATTGTTAAGTCCTCCTAAGGGCATTGGCAGTGAGGACCCTGAACTCATTGTTTAAATGTCTAAGATGAGGTTCTGAGAGATCATAGGGATGTGTGAGTGCTTAAGTCAGAATCCAATTTCAAGCAAACAAAACCAAAAGCCATGCTTTTCCTTTTTACACCTGTGTTGTTTTGTTGTTTGTTTGTAGTGCTGGGGATAAAAACCAGGGCCTCTATAAAAGTACTCTACCTCTGAGCTACACCCTCAGCTTTTCTTTTATGGAAGATCGATCATCCAGCCTTAACTATTAAGAGATCACAACAGATTGCAAATGACCTGAGATAAATTAGGAAAAGCACAACAGTATGCATGCCATCGTCGGTATGATATGAAGTCCAGATGTACATAATGAGAAAGGCTAGAAGTGACAAGAAATGGTGTTAACACCAGGCATTCAATATGATTCCTTCACTTGACTCTTAAAACTTTTCACATGCTGTTTATTTAATAATTTAAAATATGAATCACTTTCTAAAAGTACAAGCTATAGTTTTAAAGTAACTTTACAAAATTGATTTCTAACAAAAATGAGTTCTACCCCACAAGCATGTAGCTCAACCCTGGGGACATATTTTCTGGTTTTCAATTTGTGAACATTCCAAACACAAAGTGGATTTGAACTTAACCAGCCCTGAGCATCCTGAAGGGCTGTGCTGTGGAAACACTGACACCGTGTGGCAGAGTCTGCCCCATACATGCTGGAGACCAGTGCCTAATGGAACAGATAAAGGCTGTCCGGAATACATGGGACTCTGTGCAGCTAAAATGAGGGAATTTCCTTTACAATGTATTTTTAAATAACTTTTTATGAAACTGTCCCTTTACTACTGGGCTCCTGAGTGCCTGAGCCCAACATTGCAACAGCCTCCTTCAGAGTAATGGCTCCTGAGGGAGTGGAGGAACACTCCAATATGAACTCAAGAAATCTTATTAGGGCTTTTGATATGAAAATCACTTCTAAAGGAGAGACTCCTTCACGGTAGGGAATTGAGCACTGGGAAAACAGACTACTCCAAAACTTCATGAACAGGGTCAGCAGACAAAATGCCTCCAGTTTATTTTTATTTTTTAATTGAGGCAGTCATTTTTTTTAATCATTCATCAAAGGACTGTGAATTTATGGTAGCAAGTAAGACCATGTTATTTGATAAACCTCACATTAACAAATTTCAGATTGTTCATATTTAAAGAATTTGTTTTTAACCAAGGGATGGGCCCCATATTAGGTCAGTTACTTCCAGTGATTAATTTTTAGAAAAAGGCCCATTACAACTTGCTCAACAATGCCTGTTAATAACTGATACCCTAGTGAACATTTCCTTTCATGGATACAGAAAACAGAACTTCCTAGAAAATTTAAAATTCCAGAAAACTACTGGAAATTATTTGAAAGGTGAGTACATTTACTATGATACAAGCAACCTTTGATTAAGAAAATGAAGGTATATCTTGGAATAGACTAAACTTCATTTTCCAGGAAATTAACTTTTCCAGGGAAAATAGGATTACTTTGACCAGTGTAGACTAGGGTACATTTTTTAAAATGCAAATCTACTCTCTGATTATATACAATAAACCACTTAAACTTTTTCAAGAAAAAATAATTGAACAATAATGCCAGCAAATTTTAATAAACTCAGTCAATTTGACTCACCATTTCAGAATGTTTCCTATGGATGTTAGGTGAGTTATATAATTGCTAGTCCTTAAAACGAGCCTGCAGGGTGGAAATTATTTTGCAGATAGAGGAAAATGAAGATAGACAGGCTCCCCTGCTGGGCTGGAATCCCAAGGCTCAGCTTTCACACCCTTATTGCTTAGGCCTGCATTCAGCTTCCCCCAGGTGCTGCCTCTCTGCTCCTTAAAGGGGTTGTCTTAGAGGCTGAAACAGTTATCATGTTTGCCTAAAGGCACAGTTAGCCCAACAGCAGGGGGAGCCCCAGAGCAGCAAATAGTCATCACTGCAACTCTTCTTGTAAAGCACAGCCCTACTCTTTGTGGGTCTACAAGAAGGGGGAAATTCATAAGGAGAAGGAACTGGTTTACCTTTTATCACTGGATCTACACACTAGGAGTTAGTCTCACAGAGCACACAGTAGAGGGGTGGGGAGAAGAGTTGCCTCTGGACCCCTTAAAAGGGAGGATTTTGAAAGCTACTAAAGTTCCTATTGACTATGCCTGCTAATGCCTTCCCATTCTGAGTCCATTCAGGATGTACGGATCAAAAAAATCTGCATACTAGAAGTCAATAAAAATTTTTATAGAAACAACTAGTAGAGTGTTTTGGGGGGGCAGGTGTGGAATACCAGGGATTGAACTAGGGGCACTCGACCACTGAGCCACATCCCCAGCTTTATTTTATATTTTATTTAGAGCAAGGTCTCACTGAGTTGCTTAGTGCCTGGCTTTTACTGAGGCTAGCTTTGAACTTGGGATCCTCCTGTATCAGCCTCCAGAGCCGCTGGGATTATAGGTGTGTGCCACAGTGCTTGGCTAGAGGGCTTTAAGAACTGTTATATTTGAGCTTGGTGGAACACTCCTATAATCCATTAATTGGGAGGCTGAAGCAGGAAGATGGCAATTTCCAGAACAGCCTCAGCAACTTAGTGAGACTCTCTGTCTTAACATTAAAAATAAAAAGGCCTACGGAGGTAAAGTGCCCCTGGGGTTCAATCTATAGTACCACACACACAGAGGGGAAAACTTTTTTTTAAATAGAAAGAAAGGTTATATCATCAACACACTTGATAGAAGAGGAACATGGTAAACAAACATGTCAATGAACTGGATTAACCAATCAGCTTCTGGAAATGGAATTTTTCTGTCTATATAAGAAGATTAAATGAAATCATATAATGAGTGCCTAAACTAGGCAGGATTGGTATGGCAGTTAAGGTCAGAGCAGCTATCATTGTTTTATTACGTATAGTCCTTCCCTAAGTTTGAAATCATTAAATTCTTAGGTCCAAGCCAATGAATAATCTGCCACATTGAAGTTTCATTTATGGACTTTGACTTACAGAAGAGTCACACTTAATATTTCTAAATAGAAAAAAATGCATCCTAGAGCACATTCCATATCAGTGTATAATGATCTCCTGCCTCCTCTTTCATACTTCACAGTAGTTCAACCATGTGACTATACAATAGTTTAATCTACCAATCCCCTACTGATGAGGCAGTCATTTTATCTCTTATTATTATAATACTATAATAAATAATTTGTGCATGAATCATTTTAGATTTTTGCCAGTGAGTTTTTCTGACAGATTTTTAAATATAGAACTTCTCAGCCAATGAGTAAACCCATGTATAATATGGCTAGATATTGTCAAATTCCCCACTATAAATGTTATAGCATTTTGCATTATTCTCAGCAACATATATAAGGGTCCCATAGCTTAGTCAACAGAATTTATTGACAAACTTTTGGGGTTGCCAGTCTAATAGGAGATACTTGGAAGTTTATTATAGAGGTAATTAACATTCATCATTATGTGTAAATCTAAACATTTTTTATAGATCAATTTTTGTTTGTTTTCTCTGAATCTTTTGTTAATACCTATTTAGGGCAGGATGTCATCATCTTCTCTTTCTAAAAGCTACTCATCCTCTTAGCATTTGAATTTTTACTTTTAGAATACTATTTCTTCTTTCTCTTTCCCTCTGTCATTCAAGAAGATTTTTTTGTTCCTTTTCCCTCAAGTCTAATTTATCAATGTTTTTCCTTACCACATCTGGATTTTGAGTCCTATTAGGAAAATATTTCCCACTCTCAGTTTAGAGATGAATTAAGCTTTCTGCTTAGTAATATGCATGGTTTCAATCTGTACATTTAAATTTCTGATCCACTTGATTTTTTTCCTGGCATATTCTGTGAAAATATACAGTTTTATTTTTAATGGCTATTCAATGATCCCAACTTTATCTATTAATAAGTTCATTTCCCTCCACTGACTTGATATGCAGACTGATTTCTTTGTATACCATGTTTCTGTATGTAATTGTTGTTAGATTTTCCTATTCTATTGTTTTACTGCACTATCTACCCATTTTAATTAAGAAAGGCTTTAAAATCTATTCAAAAAAGCTAGTAAGGCTTATCCATCCCTCATGCTTTTCAGAGTTTTCCAGGCTAATTTTGCATGTTTATTATTCTAGTAAACTTTATAATCAATTTATTTAGTTCTAAAACAAAACCTCAGTGATATAATGATATTGAGTCATCCTAGCTAAAAGTGCAGTATAAGCCAGGCATGGTGGAACATGCCTGGAAACCCAGAGGCTCTGGAGGCTGAGACAGGACGATCACGAGTTCAAAGCCAGCCTCAGCAGAGGCAAGATGCTAAGCAACTCAGTGAAACCCTGTATCTGAATAAAATATAAAATAAGGCTGGGTGTCCCTGAGTTCAATACGGGTACCAAAAAAAAAAAAAAAGCAGCATGAGTTTCCATTTTGTGCAGTTCTATTGTTCTATATATTTGTAGAATTTTTTTATACTTTTTCTCATACTGTTTTGGATAATTCCTATAAAGTTTTTGCTTAGGTACTATCTATCTTTGTATCCATACATACATCCATTTATCCATGTCATGAATGTATTCTTCTGTTCTATGTGGCGGAGGGGGGGGGGGGGAAACAACTCACACAAATTAGCACTGCTCACTATAAAATTTATGATGACATTCATTTCTGTAGAAAAAGTTATAATACTTGGTTACATTATAATAGCCAAAAGGTACCAGATGCCAAGTCCTTCAATGAAATTAAATAGATTCCCTACTGAAACACAAGAAGTTTGTAGAGTATCTGAAATACTGAAAAGTTTTCCAACAGTTCTTGGATGAAATTGAGGATAATGAAAAACAAGCCCTACACACTAATGAGTCAAAGAGCATATCAAATCATCCTCAAATCAATTTAAGTCTGTTTTATAGCAGAGAAAACAGCATTTCTTGGTGTGATTAGTTCAGGAAAAGAAGTGCTTAAGATTACACCTAAAAAAGCCAGTGAGAAGGCTGAGGCAGGAGGCTCCAAAGTTTGAAGCCAGCCTCAGCAACTTAACAAGACCCTGTCTGAAATTTAAAAATTGAAAGAGCTAGGGATGTAGCACCCCTGGGTTCAATCCCCAGTAGGTTAAAAAAAAGGGGGGAGGAGGAGGAGGAAGAAAGAAAAGGAAGAGATTTTCTTTACAAGCTTTCATTCACGCTGATATGGGTTCCCATGGAAAAGGTCATGAACACATCTATGTACAGCTGCTCAATGCACGGGCTCAAGATAGGCCTTTATTTCCAGTACATACATTAAATCCTTAAGACTGAAAACATTCACCAACAAGATTGATTGTAACGAAAACTCAGGTCTAATTTTCCCACAGTGCATTAAAATGAGGCCAATAGAAGTTTAGGGGAAATGACATTAAATGCAAAGCATTAAATTAATGTGCAAGGAAATTATATCAACAAACCTTCTGGATGCAAAGTAAGATCACTTATCATAGGTACATCTTAGTAACTTACATTTAAAAGCATAATTAGACTTTTGGGAACCAAAGTAAATTTGACCTTTTTTTTTTGGTCCAACAAAATGGGCTTATTTTCCCAATTAGCTTATGTGACAGAGATTTTCCATAAACTGAATGAGTTTAATCTGATTAACCCAACATTTTGTTAAATATAAATCCAAGCTCTTGACAAAAACAGATTCCCAGTTTAAAATAACAATTTAAAAAATCATTAAAACACACGTATTTGCAAAAATTAGTAAAAGCTAACAAAATTACAAAATTACTGATGAAATATATGGTTCAGAAAGTATCTATTAGCAAAAGAACAATGAGTATAATGATCATCAGAGAAGTCTTGATACTGTATTTTTTTCATATACCTCCCAGAACTCAATAATTCCAAATCTTGGCTAATGACAAATTTTAAAGACAACTACACATGGCTAGGAGAACATTAAAAATAATTTTGATCACAGAGCACTTTGCTTTTGGTCTATTATCTTGAAAGACTCCAAAAGAATTGAAATGTACTGACATAACAAAACTTTTCCATTTTCATACACTATTTACATAAAATGTTCCTGGAGCTTATATCAATAAAACTGAAAGGAGAAATAGAATTAATGTTGAGCCTTTCCAGTTTTATTAATATATCCTGTTCATCAATAAATGGAATAAATAAAAAACCGTAATTTTATTAAGAAACATCTTTTCAAGAAAAATTTACTTTGTGTTTAACAATTATGTATCAACAAATATATTTAGAATGTTTTAATTTACTTTACAATTGTTAAAAGAACTTAATCCAGAAAAAATATTTTATAGATTTATGATGGGGGAATGACAAAATTTAATTTAGATTTTTTATATCATGTTTTATTTCAAGTCTCTATAAAAGATTTTTGAGTGTAAAATGTATGTTGAATAGAATAAAATTTGACAAGGGCTGATGTGGAAATGTGAAAAATAAACTAATAATGCAAAATTTTATTCTGATATGGAAAAGTTTGTTCAGGTAACTTTTAATGGGAAAATATCTAACTTTAATTAGATATGTATAAAATGTCAAAATTTATAAAATATCATGAATTATATTCTTTCAAGTATTTAAAATTACAAGGAAGTTTTTTTATATGCCAAATTTCAATTATGAGGGCATAGCCACTTTAAAAATATTCTTTGAGAAAAACAGGACTGTGTGGCTTTCTATACCATCAGGCTACTTCTGATAATGCATGAAAATAATTTCAGAAAGTATAAATTCAATTAACCTAGTGAGGGATACTCTTGATCCTGCTGATAGGGAAAGAGAAGAAGAGAAACTAAAATACTCTACGTTTTCCAAAAATAGCGTGGGCAACTAAGAAAGAAGCTATATGCTGCTTTGTGAATCTATCAGACCACAAAAGTCAAGCCAAATGAAACCAAAGTAGTCTGTAATTGCATTGTCTGGAAGGCAGTGCAAAGCAAGGAGAAAGAAGTTCCATTGGGTTAGCAGAGGCACTTGCTGGCTGTTAGTACTTACATTCATGCCCCTTCCTGAAGCCAACTTCGAGGTGTCCTCATCGCTGTCAGGGCCTGACTGCCCAAGCTGCTCAGCCTGGAATACAGATAAGCATCCCACCATCAACTCCAGGTGGAAGTAAGTTCGAACAAAAAGCAAAGCCCTCCATAGCAATCATGGAGGCCAAAAAGGCCAGTGAGGCCCCAATTCCAAGCTTCAGAGTCTGCATTTGTGGTAGTAATCCAAGCCACTTCCTTCACCTTTTAAACTTGAAAACTGTTTTAAAACAACTCCTAACCACAGGGCTCCCGGATTTGAAAAATCACAATTTTTAAACCCAAAACTCATAAAAACATGTTTTCTTTCTATTTCGCCAAGCATCTCCTTTAACTTTTAAAATATGCAATTTTCAAACAGTAGTGGGCTTGAACTGATGGAATTATCTAGGCAAAGCAATTAATTAATTACATTTTTAGGATTTCAAAGTTTTAATGTCTGCATAGCTAATAGAAAAGACATGAATAAGTCACCAAATATATCAGTCCTTATCGACAAAATGCAGATGATAATACACCATTGGCCATATAATCACCTGGGGTATAACTGCAAAATTCAATCTCCAGGCCTGAACCTGGCCTCCCACATGAGAATCTTTGGGGACAAAACCCAAGAATACAATTTTCACGATAGGTCTTAAACAGCCTCTGAAGTACTTTTGAACCATTGGTTTAGGAGAATAAATAATGTCAAAAATGACAAAACTCTGGGCTGGGGATGTGGATCAAGCGGTAGCGCGCTCGCCTGGCATGCGCACGGGGTGCTGGGTTCGATCCTCAGCACCACATTATAAAAAAAAAAAAAAGTTGTGTCCACCGAAAAATAATAAAAATATTTTTAAAAATGACAAAATTCTCATGCTTTAAACATATTAAAACACAAAATTTCAAAACAAAAAAATATGTTTGCCCTCATTTGTCCCCAAATTATGTCCCTTCAAGTATATTCTTTACTGAGATTTTACACACACACACACACACACACACACATATTCATACACACACACACATTCATACACATTCCCAACACCCACACAGGTATGTATTTTTTTTTCCTTAAAGGTGATAGCAAATGTCACTTTAGTTTTAAATGTTCTGATAATTCTCCAAGAGTTTGTTCATTATTAAGTCACATGCAGATTATGTGGCATCACAGGATTTTAGAAATCTGTCTTTTCTATTGTGGTAGTAGAGGTGGAACCCAAGGCCTCAAACAGGCTAGGCAAGTACTCTTCCACTAAGCAATACCCCCAGCCCTTAGAAATAATTTCTAAATCTATTTACTCCAAAGTCTTTTTATTATTGAAGACACTGAAACCTATATTTGTTAAGGACTGTACAATGTAAATAGAAGTTATTAGCAAGGATTATGGAAAGTCAGGCCTGGGTTTAACTTTCAATGTTTATGAATTCTGACAATTATGAGTACTGTTATTAGATTTACATCATACATAAAGAAATTGCTTAACCTTAGTTTGTTCACCCACATAATGCAACTGATAATACCTTTTTCATCAAGTTCCTAGGGGATGAGGTTATATTTAGCACCAAATCTCAAACAATAAAAATGGAGAAAAACAAGGAGTTAAGAAGTTTAGCACAAAACTTTTTTTGTTTTAAGTTAACCATAAAAAAACCACACAGAACAAATAATCCAATCATGACAAGACTGAAAAAGGGATGCCTAGGTAAAATAAAATTAAGAGAAAGTTATAAATGAAAGATGAAGTATGAAGGAAATAAAAAATAATTTTACTAAGTCCAAAACAGAGGAAAGATAGGTATGACATAAAGAAAATCCCCTTATAATGAGCAGACTAGACTTGCTGGGGTCTACCAGGAACCCCTTATGAACTCCCAGAAGCCATGTTAGTTGATCTCCAAGTCTCCAGCTCTTTAAACTCTTATTGTGCCAAAACAAAAGTATTCCTATATCTTTGACTTGCTTTGCTCCTAGTTCATCTCTCAGAAAGAAGAAAATGCAGAATGAGTGTTTGGTATCTCAGTATGAGGAATGAGGATAGGGAGGGGTTTACTGTGAAGTGGTAATGTGAAGACCAAGGAGGACACTGAATATAGTATAAGCAAATCTCTCACAACAGTTTTAGAAACACCAATAAACTTCATGAAGTGATGGAAAATGTAAACACAAAATTCTGATTCTGCAACTTCAAGTAATTCTGAAAGGAAAGGAAAAGAGGTCAGGAGGGCAGAGAGAGGAGAGGGAAGCATTGAAAAGAGGGAAGGAGGGAATGAGAGAGAGAGGAGTAGGGAGGGAAAAAGAGAAGGAAAAGAGAGAAATGCTCAAGGCTCAGAGATCTTACATAGAAAGATACACATCGAATACAAATTTTCAAAGGACACACAGGAAAAAGGGAAGAAGCACATATTATGGGTGGTAAACACAAGGGAATAACAAAACTACTACCAAAGCATCAGGTAGATGAAGAACCAAAAGCTGAGGTTTTAAGAAGGTCTAAAGACAGGAGGTCTCAGCTGGCTCAGCCTGGGTTTCACCACACCTTCCCCTTCAAACTACTCCTTCCTAACTTCCAATCTCCCATTTCCTAACAACCACCACCAGCGGGGAGGGGTTGCCTGGCTTCTGGTCAAAGACCTGCCCCTAACCCTGGGACCCTGAGCAAGCTATACTACTTCTTTGAACTTGAGCATCCTCATCAGCAAGCCCGGGGTGAATCATAGTTCCAACTCCTCAGGTTTCTGATGGTCAGGAAGTGAGATGTGCAGCCTCAGCCACAGATGCAAAGGAGTACAGATCTCCTCAATGGCCAGAAGGCACCTGAATGAATGTGAGCTTTTTTTGTCACCTCTTCCAAGTACACTGATGGAGGACACTTTCCAGCTAAGCTGACGGTATCAAGGCCTACCATTCAATGCAACAACTTTAGTTGGGGGGTAGGGGGTGTCTAACTGGATATTAGTAAAATATGCCTATAAACAAATATAATAGGGATAATAAGTATGTTCTTTTCTGAAAGTTAGTTAGATGGTTTTGAGACTCTTATAACTGATTAGAAAGAAAATCTTCATTTTTACTCTTTGAACTATGATTTAATGCTATAACATTTGATCTGAAATATGACTTTCAAGACTTATTTAAGAAATAATAACAAGATTCTTAAATTAACTTCTCATGTGGTATAGTCCCAAATTATATAATGAAGACCAAATACCACCTAAAAATCTAATCAAAAGCAAACAGTCTAGTTTGACAAGGGACTCGGTTACAAAGTGGCCTTAACGCTAGCTCTTAGATACCTCACATGCTAAGTTTCGATGCTATAACTTATTTGAAGGAATATTTACCATTGTGTTTCAACTGAACTAAGATGTGCATTCATTCATTCACCCATCCTAAGGTATGTACTGTGCTTCAACCGCACACCAGGTCAGAGTATATACCTGGCAGGAGAAGGGCTCACAGCCTGGCCTCAGGCCCACAGGTTTCTTGTTCCACTAGTGAGTGAAACATCTTCCTTCTAGATACCTAACTGCTTTAGAGATCAAGTGTAGAAGCACAAAGCCACTCATTCCACACATTCCTTTTACTTGAAGGAATTAATATTCCTAAATATGATTATTTTTAAAAATCATAAGATAGGTTCAGTATGAGTGAGGTAGAAATTCAGGAATACAGAAAAAGAAAGGCATACTGAGTCTCAAAAAAGAAGTATCCATAACCCTTACAAAAACCCATGAACTGTCAAAATGTAAAATAAGAAAGCAGGTGAGCAACCCAACTCAAATCCTTAATCCATGACCTAGGCTCCTGTCCTTGCCTGCAAAATGTAACATGCCAGGAGGGCGATACATAAACACAGGAAACACTGGCACAAAATTATGTAGACTCCACTTCTAGTTCAGCCCCTATCCATTGTTCCTCTATAATTATTAACACCCTACAACAAGGGTGTGCTGCTTCTCACTTTGGAGATTGTCCCCATTATCTCTTGAATATGTATTCCTTGCTTTTTACTATAAAGACAGCCCATATTCCCCTCTTAATATTTATCTCCTTTCCTAAATAAATGTGTCTGTGTCTTGGACTGGCACATTCAGAAATTCTTTTCTGTAACATATGCCAAGGACCCCATTTGTCTTGAGTTGAGGTCCCATCTCTGGAAAGAACTCTTGTGACATAAGCATCTTCAGACACTGTTTTACATTATGCAAAGTCATGTGCATATGCAATCCATTACCTTGCTACTGCTTCTTTTATTAACTTTGAAAAATCCCAGAAATTTTTTCTTCTCTTTATCTGTCTCATCATTGCCAAGTGATGATTTTCTAAATGTTTCTGGGGGGGGAAAAAAGACATACTAAGTTATTTTTCAACATTTGAAATAAGAGATTAAATACTTTAAAAAACCTTAAGTAAATCCTTTATTCTTAAGCTGTTAGATCTTCTACAGGGGTAAATCACCAACTCTTTCTTGGAGCCACATCAAAGCTCTAAGACCAATTTAGGAAAGCATTTAAAGGTCTTACATATTTTTTTTGAGGTAGAATTGTCTCTGGTATGCTTAGACCCTTCTGGATACTAAAAAGTAAGTAAGTAAATCAACAAAAATAGGGAAGTGCTATCAATAGAAAGCTAATATGAAGCATAAATGTAATTTTATGTTTGCTAGTAGCAGCATTAAAAACGATGAAATTAATTTTCACTATACATTCATTTGATTTAATATATATAAAATATTATTTTTCACATAATGAATATCAAAGCTACTGATATTTTACATTTCTTTTGATGTAATCCAGTGTTTGCCTCAGGATGATAGTACATCTCTGCTTGAACTGACCACCTTGAAGTGTCCAAGAGTCACATGTGGCCTGTGGCTGCCCAATTAACCAGCACAGCTCCAAAGACTATGCCTTTAGTGTAAAACATCTGCTTTAAGAACCATCAGTGAGGTAAAAATGCTAACCAAAAATAAATACAGAGTCTTCCTGTTCATTTCTAGAACATGGAATACCAGTGATAGTTTACCCAGGTGGTATTTGAAACAATCACATCAGATCTCCAGGACCCTCATTTCCAGATTTTCTTTCCACTGTTGTAGTCAGAACATTTTCCTTTTAAGCTACATTCCCTAGTAAACCAATTGTTTTCTTCATCTTCTTTTACTTAATTTATTTAGTGATTAATTGATTGTTGAGCTCTAAGCCCTTGATCTCTCTTTCTGGTGTTTTCTTCCTCAGGATTTTTAGAGCTAGGATGGGCTCTTTTTTAGCTATAGAAGAGGACAATAAAGCCTAGACTTGGCAGGCAGCAGATCAGCAATCAAGGGTGGTTCTCATGAGGCAGGACAAGAGGCATCAGCATCACAGAAACCTGTGAGAGATAAAATCCTCAGGCCCGTTCCAGACATCCAGAATCAGAAACTCTGGGAGAGTTTCCAACACTGTTTAAAAAACACCAAAGTGAGCTCTGAGGGACACCTGAAAAGTCAGTGTAAAGGTACAGAGACATACTTGTGAAGCACAACTGGACAAACGGTTTAGTCTCTCCAAGCCTCAGTTTATTCATCTGCAGGTTGGGGGTAACTATGCTCATCATGAGGAACTGTGTTAGTCACTAGCATACACAGCTCTATCTCGACTACTGATTATTATCACTCACTGATTTGCTTGCAAAGGCTATTCTATGGCTGTGCCACTTATTCATCCATTCTTCTCTTCCAAGGCATACAGACATGACAATATGAGGGAAAACTAAGGTGTTCCTGAAGGATAAAAAGATGAATTTTCCCATATCACTGCCAACTGCTAGACAGCAAGACCTCTAATCCACTAGTGGAAAAATCATGGACTGGGATATTACATACCTACCACCAGTATATCAGCCAACCCAAACATGGTAAACATTCATTAACTTCTTTATCTGCTAATATATAATTTCATATTTGAGTTAGAGAAGAGACATAAAAGTAGGTGCATTAATAAAATATGCATGACCATTAAGGCCATCTACCCAACGAAGCAGAAACCAAGTGTACATGTTCTTTAAACCAATCTGTAGAGAACAATGGCTCCTGTTTAGCTCACCAGGGTCAGGGATCTGTATTACATGCAAGGCTCTAACCAAGGAGATTAGTGGGCAGCACATCATGCAACATCCAAACCAGAGGACCCATATCACAAGATGCAACTACACAGACCGATGCATGTGCACACACACACTTGAAGGTCACACAAAAACCTTTTACTAAGGTTACAGTAAAAGATAAATTAGCTATTAAGATAAAACATACCATAGAGTAATACCATACCTAAACTACAGCATAAATTAATATGTATATTTCTAGTCTATATGGTTTCTACAATTGAATGATGTGTGACATGGATATATTAAAATGTATGATAATGTAGTACCCAAAAATGAAATGAGAATGTGTTACTAGCACACAGGCCATATTACACCAACCACAAAAATAATAAGACTAGGAGCTGGGGTTGTGGTTCAGTGGCAGAGTGCTTGCCTAGCAAGTGTTAGGCACTATGTTCAATCTTCAGCACCACATAAAAACAAATAAATAAAGGTATTATGTTCATCTACAACTAAAAACAAAATTTTTTTTAAATAGACCAGTCCAGAAAACTGCAATGAAATTGAACCTCTTGTTTCTATCCCTGAACAGGAATAGTGGCTGGTCACAAGACTGTGGTAGCTTGGCTCCAGAACTGAGACTGGGGAGGCACATATCAAGCTGTTAGAGCCTATGGATACGTGAATGTGGCAGGGGCTCAAAACTCAGAGTCCTGAGCTGGGATCTAGAGCACACAGTCTATTTTTAGAGCACAGGCTCCTGAGAAACCCCTGAGGCTCAGGAGTCATGGAAGAAGGGTCAGTTTAGAGCAAAGCAAGAGAACTCAGGACTTACATCAGGCAGAATATCTACAGGAAGCTATGCTGTCAGAACAGCATAAACAACAAATACATAGTTCAGCCTGGAGAACATACACATTTAAGACCTAGAATCCACAGTTTCCAAGGGTGATCATTTGAGCATAAAATTTATTTTGTTTGAATGTAGTCTATTTTATAAGAAATTAAACATCAATAAAAGTATTTTGCAGGGATCATATTTAATTTATAAGAAAGTACTTCCTGTTTGGAAGCACTAAAATTATTTCAGGAAATGATAAAGAGGAACTGAGGGGTACAAGGGGTATAGAAAACTGAAGGAACTCTGAAAGACCAATTAGTCCAAATCATTCATTTGTCAAGAAGAGAACATAAAATCAGGGCAGTTCAGTGGCCAGAAAACAAGACTACTGAGCAGCACATGGAAAAGGAAGACCCATGGGCATTCTAAGTTTCAGCCACATCATTAGGCTACCTGCACTCAGGGTAATAAAGAAAAAGCCCTTCAGTTCACCTTATCCCAATCCTTAGTCAGTCCAAACCCCCAAGTAGAATCATTCAATAACAACTCCTGCATTCATATATGTGAGTGTCCTGCTCACAACAACTGCTTTTTCATGGTGTTTCTTAACAAAGAATGCTTATCTTTTTAACCTCCTTCTGTATTATTGATGAAGTACATCAATTACATATCAGAACATCAAGGATGTCTCCAGACCAACGCTGAGTTTCTTTCAAAAAGTTTTATTTCTGGAAATAAAATCTACTGTCAAGTACTGTAACAAGCATGGAAAAAATTCTGTAGAATGCAAAGAGCCTGGGATTCTAACAAACTTTTTGCATGAATATATAAATATATGTATAACTATATATATTTGTTCAAGAAAATACCATATATATGCATATGTATATGTTTAGTATGTATGTGTGTATGTATGTGTAAAAAGAGGTGGAGAAAGAAAAAAGATTTCTAAGAAATAGGTGTCAAAATACATGCTAAATCTGGACTAATCATTTGCATAGTTGCTATAATAGCTAAAGTTAATACTGAGAATTCTGCTGCATGCAGGATGGTCCTGGAGGACAGGTAAGCTCATAGATAATACAGGCAAGCAGAAATAAAAATACATCAGTGCTCTTTTAGCACCTATCACTTCTGCTCTGACCTGAAGTTGTGGGCAATAGAATGTGCTACAACATCCTCCCTCATTACTTACCAATTAGAGGCTCACAGCAAATTCTCACACAAGGGACATTCTTCTCTGAACTAACCAGGGAACAAAGAAATCAAACCATAACCTTGTGTCAACCAGGCAAGACTCACATCCCCAGAGGTGTTGCAAGCCATACTCATTTCCTTCAAGTCTCACACAAAAACATCACCTCCATGCATCTTCCTAGCCCAGAGCCATGCAAAGTGCAGCCCTGCAGGCTCACTGTACCTCTGAAACTCAGGGAAGGCTCGGACTGAGTTTTGGTCAGAAGAACTAGAAAAGGCAGGCAAGAGAAAGTGAGGACCAGCTTGTAGACCTGAGCTACACCCTACAGAGCCCTGGCCTCTCCTAAAGCCTTGGATGGACTTACACATGTGCATGTGGCAGTGTCAAGGCCTGATGTGAGAATGGTGCCTGCCTCTCCAGGTCTGTCCTCCCAAGGACCTGCAGCTGTGCAGGCTGCTTGGCCTACTTGTGGACCTAGGTGGCAGCAAAGCCTCAGGCTTTTTCAAGATACCACTGCCTGGGATTCCAGAGGGCAGGCTTTTGCCAGCAGAGTCGCTCTTCCTTCCCACACCAGCTGTCCTCTGGGATCTCCAGCATTTGCAGGGCTAGGGAGGAGCAGGTGGCCATCCTGAGTGTAAATTAAGAGAGACAAAGGAGAGGCTGCTCCATCAGGCCCTGGAAGTCCTTCCAGTTCAGCTACAAAATAGAAAGGGAACCTCAGGGACCCCTCTGGAAGACTTTCTTTTCTTTTAAGATATCAGATGGTTAATAGAAAGATGTGAAAGCTTGTGGCAGGGATGATTATCAAGCACTGACAACTAGCCTAATCTAGGTTAAAGGAAATCAACCTGGTCATGGGGTTGGAGCATGTCTTTCCCATGAGCTGGGGAAATGAGAGTAGGATTTGGGGGTTTAAGAGCAGCTAGTTCCCTCAAAGACAGAGGTGCTTCAAAATCCAAGTTGGTTGCACCATGTGTCCTGATGCCTGGCCCTGCCTGTGAATCACAAAACACAAAATCACAAGGTGTTAGCCTGCTGACACATTGGAGGGCTTTGACTCTCATGTGCAGATATTCACGGGCCTGCTGGGTCCTCTGCTTAACAGAAAAGCAGATTTTGTATGACTTTTTTAGTAACCATATTCTATACCTTTCAAGATGTATCCAACTGTGGGAATATAATGGAAACACTCATTTGTGAAACCCTTTTGCTTTTAGCTTCCTAAATGTAGCTTTTTCCATTTACTTTTCTTTTTTTTTTCTTTCTTTCTTATCTTACCAAATGAAAGCCCTGTTTTCAAAGAGTCACATAAACCAAAATAAAATAAAGCAGATATATCCAGACAAATATACACACAGTAACCCAGTCTGTGTGGCTGATGCTGAAGTATTACTGTCTGTTTTAAAAAGATACTGGACAGCTTAGCATGTGCGAGGCTCTGGCTTCAATCCCAACACCATAAAAAAAAAAAAAAAATACTGGACAAAACACAAGACCATTATTCTCAAATGTCATAGTAGTATTTTTTAAGGGAATAAATAGCCCATGTATTTTATACCCTATGTGACCAAAACCCTCTCTTAACTGTCAAATAAGACCCAAGGACTCAGAAGCTAGGCTGATTTGGGAGGAGGTATAAACTGGAGAGGAATCCCACTTATGACCATTGATTTCACAATACCTTTAGCAATAAGAAGTAGTACAGGGGGGATTTGTGGATTTGCTTTTTCTTTTTTTCCTGGGGTGGGGTGGGGTGTAGGGTGGGTGGGTTGGTCCTGGGGATTGAACCTAAGGTTCAATCTTTACTGCTGAGCTACTTTTCTAACCCTTATTATTTAGTTTTTGAGACAGGGCCCTACTGAGTTGCTGAGGATCTCACTAAGTTGTCGAGGCTAGCCTTGAACTTAGGGTCCTCTTGCCTCAGCTTCTCAGACATGAACCACTGTGCCCAGCTGAAAAAACAAACAAACAAACAAACAAAAAGCAGAAACCATTTTTACTGAAAGAAATAAGGGAAAAAAAAGGTATAGAAAAAAAAAGAACAAATCATGAAAAGCTTTATTATACATCTATTTTAAAAGTCTAGCCTACTTAATATTTTTGGAACAAATAAAATGGCCATCAATTATCAAATGAGGCTCATTAAAACAGAAAAACAGAAACTTTAATGAAGTTCATTTTAAAAATTGTAGGGTCAAGAATTATAAATTATCTTTTTGCCTGAGAGTGGTTTAGCTACATAGTCAGCTCTTTATATCAATCAGAAAAATCTGCTTACATAATATATTTATGTCTGTACCAACAGCAACCTAGGGACTGCCAATCACCAATGGCTCTAATTGTGACTCATGCTAAGGTACCAAAATGACATCACAGTAAGATATCTGGCAATGAGGGTAAGGAATCTAAGAGGGTACCTAAAGCTGTCTTCAGGAATTGATCTCATGGACTGTAATTTGGTCAGTTTAAGAGAATAGCTAAATGCATTTTGATACTGGTCTTGATATAAGCACTGTTTGAAATCTGGGAGCAGCAATGAAAACTGAAAAGAAAAATCAACACTATGTTTATGTGGTTTTTGCAGGGTTAGAGCACCTGTTTATGCTTTAACTTATGCTGACATTCACAAAGAGACAGAACGTAAAAGTTGTAACTGGGAGGAAAGAGGCATAATCACAGTGGAGGGGAATAAAAACAGCCAGATTTCTTTTGCAGGCCAAAGTTCTCTTTTGCCCATATCAACCCTGGACAAAATTTTGAGTTGCCTATCACTTCACATATCCATCTCCATCTAGTACTATAGATAGTCACAAGGAAAGGGAGCAGGCTACAAGCAGGGTGTGTAGAGCATAGCAGGGTCTCACCTCTTCTGTTGTCCCAGGCATAAAGTTCCTTTATCCCCAACTCATTCAGGGACTTGGATAGCTCCAGTTCCTCTCCAGCAACATTGTCCCTCAGCAGAATCACGTGATCTGGGCTGACCTCACACTTTGCACAAATGACTGGCAGAATATTCTGGAGTGGCACATCTGGGCTCACCCTCACAACAGCTTTTTGTGTTCGAAGGTAATTCACTACCAAACGCACAGATTTCTGGAAGAATAAATCAGAGACAAAGAATTCTATGAGCAACCTCTTCCCACAATAGCTCCAACTTCTGTTTTAAATTTAGAATTAAGTGTGGCAGGATTTTGTGCAGCTCTAATCCTTCTTCCATAAATTCAGTGAGTCACAAGGGAAATGGAATAATGAATAGTGAAAAAAAATGTCCAGAATAATGGATTTATCTTATAGAGTTTCTCTTACTAATTAACAAGCTGCTAGGCAACATAGGGAAATGGATGTCAGTGAGGGCTCTAAATTTAAAAACCAATACGTATACTGCCTTTCAAAGACTCTGACCAGATTTGAACATAAATATATATCTTTCTAAAGGAAAACAGTTTGGAAGTAGAATGAATAATTTCATTAAAAGAAAAATTCCCACTAAACAAAACATAAAATTTTCAAGAAGCCAAAGTATTCATATAAATACACGAATATTTATGTACATATGTATTTATATAAATAAGACACCATATGCATACATGTGTAAGAGTATGTAAATAGATGTGTATTTATATATGTATGTGTTCTCACACACACACACACACACACACACGGAGTATACACATATTTTCAGCCAGAAATAGAGTCTAACTTTTTCAAATACCATACATACAATCAAGAAGAAAACAATAAATTTGACTAAGGCCAATTCTAAATGACTGCAGATAACGTAGCCCACCAAAAAAACTATAGTATTCAAAGTTTCACTCAGTTTACTGTAATTCAGCCTTCCTGATCACGGCATAGTGCAAGGGCACTAAGAAAGTGAACAGAGTAAACATGAGTTGCACAGAGTGACTGAGAAAAGCTTTAGGCTCCTTTCTGGTCTGAGTGGCAGGGCTTGGTGGCCATAATAGTGACAGAATGTAGGAAGAAAGAAGAAAACGAGGAAAGATGAAATTCTCATCAGGTTTCTCAAAGAAGACTCATGCTCATACCCTGGGCCTAACTATCCCTAAGGACTAAGAACGTGAGGGAAGCCACAGGGTTCTTTTGGGTTGAACATTGATTTTTATTTGAAGAATAAGGGGAAATTTTCTTTGGACATAGTATAGAAGGACAACAATTAGAATTCATTTTTTTATTTGCCTTTTAGTATATTAAGATAATACATAATAGTGGGGCCTATTTTGACATATTCATTTAAGCATAAATCAGTTTTCTCTATTTCAATCCCCAATATTATCTTCTTTCCTCCTCTCCTCCCTCCCACTGTTCCCCTTTAACAATAAGAATTTATTAATCATTGAAATCTAGAAAGTCAAAGGAGACAAACTGTTGGCCACATTTTAAAAGCAAGAAAATTCAGATCTTCCAAGAATCTGAAAGAATGAAGTGGAACTACTTTTAGCTGGACTGAAAGATCCATGGCAAAACCTTATTAGTACAATGAGAAACAAATTAATTTTAATCAACAATCAAAAGGCTGCATAAAGCTGTGTATATAAGATATTCTTCAAATGCAATGAGTAAATATTTCTGACGAAAATTTTTTCAAAAAGACTCTCCCCCTCACCCCCAGGAGATGGTAAGAGTCTTTTTTTTCCCCATACTAGTGTAAGGGTAAAAGAAATTGAAGTTAAAGTGTAAAAGACCAGGCATTGTAAAGTTTCTAAGATGCAAGGCCTGAGTTAAAATGTAAAGGACCAGGTATTGTTAAGTTCCTATGCTACATGCAAAACCTAAAATTCCTGTAGCTGTTAAGACAATACTCGAACTGCCCAGTAAATATTCCCCCTGACTGCCTGGTTGTTTAATAACTTAAGGCTCTGTGTGGCCTTGCACGTAGGCATCGCAGGGCCTGGACCAATCAGTTTGAATGTGTACCCCGCTTTAGAACTGACCTATCACCCCCGCCTGACCTGTTCCCGCCAATGAATGAACTAATCATGTCTCAGAATTGTTGTTTGATTTTCCCACGGTGTATGATGATTTGTTAAAGGAAACTGTGATGTATGTAAAGTCCCACCCTCCCAAAAAAGTATACTTAAGCATTGCACAACCCCTGCTCTGGGCTGCTCTCCCTTCTTGAGTGGGCACGGAGCCCTAGCATGCTGGATCAATAAATCCCCTTCTGCCAATTGCATGAGTGGTCTCTTGGTGGTCTCTCCCTCCGACGCTTCGCCGGTCCCTTACACTAGTAATTGAAATCAGTGGCTCTCTAACCATTAATCTACATCCCAAGCAACCCCCACACCACTTTTTTTTTTTTTTTTGAAACAGGGTCTCACAAGTTGATGAGGCTGGTCTCAAATTTATGATCCTCCTGCCTCTGCCTTCCAAGTGCTGGGATCACAGGTGTGTGCCACCATGACCAGCTGAGATGGTAAATCTTTTACAGATCTGAACTACTTCCGAGAGATGAAAGAACTCCAGAACTGCACAATCCAAAATTGCACAGTCCAATTAATAGCCAATAGCTAATTAAAATTCAATAACATTAAAAAAAAATAGTTTCTCAGTCACACTAGCCATATTGCAAGTGCTCAAAATGTACATGTGCCCAGTGGCTCTTATATTGGGAAGTGTAGAATGTGGGACCATTTCCAGCTTCAGAGACAGTTCTATTGGATGGCTGTGTTCTTCATTAATTCCTTTTCTATAATATAATACATACAGGAGCAATTTTACAACAATGAACATTATTAAATTCTGGAAATTCTATCGCCTATAATAAACCCAGTGTATTTGGCACCCTTTGCCCAGCATGGCAGCAGAAACCTCAGCCACAGCTTTCTGCATGTGGTATTTAAAAAAGCAAAGCAGGCTCTCCTCAGCATCTCCCACACACTCACTCATAGGCATGTGTCCATGTATATCCTCTCATCACACATAGGCATCTACTGACCTCAGGCACCTTAGGTGGGCCAGGCTTCACCTTTTCTTCAGGAACTTTTTCTTTCAGAAACACAGTGTGCACATTCAAGGTTCCAACCAAAGTATTTGGCTTAAAACTCAAAGGCTGTTGGGTTTCTGAAGACCGGATCTCAAGGGCATGGTGGGAAGGATTCAGGTGATTCTGAAGGCAAAGTTCAACCAATAGGTCCATCATTGCATGGCTGAAAACGGGAAAACAAATCATGATTATTAGGAATGTCTGCACTCTCCCTCTGCCTAACTGAGTAAGGGCAGAAATGGGTGAGTGAGGAAATTAGACGTGCTTATAAACACAACACAGGCTCATTAATTTCTTATGCATGATTGTATAGCAATGTTACCCTTCTCAATGCTAATGAACAACATTACTGAAAGAACAGAATCATAATAGCTGATCAAAATCATAATAGCTGAGAAAAACAGTTGTAAATCCATGAGTATGTTGAGTTGAATAATCTAAAGCCTGATAACACAAATCATACTACTTATAGGTACAAGACACTAAATCAGTGATTTGTAAGTATAATGTATCAAGAAAAACTAGGCTTTAAGTTACAGAATTTGTTAAGCATTTATGAATAATAATGCACCAATGAATTGGGGAACTAGAAGAAATGCTAAACTCCTAAACACATGTAACCTACTTGCTGAGAGCCATTGCCAAGTAGGAATGACGCATGGCAATTTCTTTGTCAGCCTACCCAATGTTGCTTACAAGGAGGACTCTCCATTGTGGAAATGGGCTTGCCTTGGACCCAGGTCATTTGCAGTGACATTGCATGAATGTTTGAGAAAGGTGACCCTGCTCAAGGACCAGGGTGGATCCGGGTTTAGGGAGGATCCTGCTGGATTAGGGTGGGTCCAGGTTTAGGGTGTATCCTCTGGGAATAGGGAGTATCCTGCTGCCTCAGGCGCCTGCCTGCTCCTGGAGTTCCCGTTGAGTTCTCGCGGGATTCAGAGAGTATTTGGTCATGCAGAGCCGAGTGGAGGTGGATTTTCCCCAGAACGTGCATGTAGAGTGCCGTGACAGTTCAGGAATAAAGAATTGCTGTTTGAATCTACAAGGCTGTGAGTGGCTCGTGATTTTTTGCCCAGCCAGACTGCGGCACCTACTGAAACTCAATCAAGGAGAAACAGAAATCCTGAACAAATAACAAAGAAATTGACTCAGTAACTAAACCTTGCCAAAAAGTCCTAAATCAAATGTATTCAAAAGATTCTCCCAAATATTCAAAGAATAATGCCAAAGCTTCTTAACTCTTTCAAAAATTGAAGAAGAAATATTTTCAAACTTGTTTAATGTGGCCACCATCACCTTAATAACAAAGAGAGACTCCACAAAAAAACTTATAGGCAAATTTCCATGAGGAACATGGATGAAAAATCCTCAATAAAATAATAACAAACAAAATTTAACACCACATTAAAAAGATTATATACCATGTTTCATCCAATTATTGGATGAAAGGATGCAGGAATGGTTCAACTCAGCCAACCAATCAATGTGATACATCACATTAAAGAAATAAGCCTTATAAAAAGGCATAATCATCTTGATATAGACAAACCAAGTGACAAAATTCAACATCCATTCATAACTTAAAAACTGTCAACAAAATAGAAGGAACTAACTTCAACACTATCAAAATTATATGTGAAAAGCCCACAGCTAACATCATATTCAAAGGGGAAAAAAAAAATTTCCACTTAGATACTTATAAGGCAAGGATGCTCCCTTGTTACTTCTGTTCAACATAATACTGGAAGTCCTAGCCATAGGCACTGCACTGCCCAAGAAAATAAATAAGAATTCATGCAAATCAGAAGGAAAGAAGAAAATTTTTCCGTGTATAGATGATGTGATCATATATGTAGAAAATCCTGAAAATTCAATAACAGCAAAACATGGTTAAAATAATAAACTACTCCAGGAAAGTTGCTTGATACAAAACTGCATAAAAAATTAGTCGCTATATGGGGGAGGGGGGCAGTTACTGGGGATTAAACCCAGAGGCACTCTACCACTAAACCACATCCCCAGCATCTTGTTTGTTTTGAGATAGGGACTCACTAGGTTCCTGAGGTTGGCCTCAAACTTGCAATACTTCTGCCTTAGCCTCCCATGTTGCTGAGATTCTAGGCATGTGCCACCACAACCAGATAAAACTAGTGGCATTTCTGTATACTAACAATAAGCTATCCAAAAAGGAAATTAAGAAAGCAATTCTACATATAATAGCAGCAAAAAGAATAAAGTAGTTAGGAATAAACATAATCAAACATTTGAAAGATTTATGAATTACTGGATGAAAGAAATCAAAGGAGATGGAGATAAATGGAAAGATACTCCCTTTTCATCAATTGGAAGAACTAAAACTGTTAGTGTCCACGCTACACAAAGAAATCTGCAGATTCAATACAATCCCCACCAAAACCCCAATGAACAAATAGACAAATAGAAAAAAATATCTTTAAATTCATATGGAACAACAAATAATAGAAAAATATATCTTTAAATTTATGTGGAACAACAAAAAAAATAGACAAATAGAAAAAAAAAATCTTTAAATTCATATGGAACAACAAAAGACCTTAAAGAGTTAAAGTAATCTTGAGAAAACAAAGCTGGAGGAATCACATATGCCGATTTCAAAATATCTTACAAAGCTACAGTAATCCACACAGTAATGTACTTGCGTGAATTTAGACATGTAGATCAATGGAACAAAATCAGCCCAGAAATAAATCCATGCATTTATACTTAGGCAATCTTTGACAAGTATACAGAGTGCACAGTGAGGAAAGGACAAACTCTTTAATAAATGGTGTTGGGAAAACTAAACATCCTCACGTGGAAAAATGAAATTGGACACTTCTGTTATACCATACACAAAAATAAACTCAAAAAGATTAAAGATTTAAACTAAGACTTGAATCCATAAAACTACAAAAATAAAACAGGGGAAATCTTGCTGATGTTGGCCTGAGTAGTGCTCTTTTTGGATATGACACCAAAAGCACAGACAACCAAAGCTAACAAAGGCAAGTGGAATTGCATCAAACTAAAAGCTTCTGTGCATCAACAGGGTGAAAGGAAAACTATGGAATGGGAAAAAAATCTTTTCCAACCATATATTTAATGTGGTATTAATATCCAAAATAGACAAGTAACTCAAGACAA
Organism: Marmota monax; assembly: GCF_021218885.2. Lineage (NCBI taxonomy): Eukaryota > Metazoa > Chordata > Mammalia > Rodentia > Sciuridae > Marmota > Marmota monax. The sequence continues at coordinate 127,468 of NW_026692005.1, read as the reverse complement.
CTCAATGGCAAATAACCCAACTAAAAGGAGGGCAAAGGACTCAAATAAACATTTCTCAATATAAGTCATACATATAACCAATGGGTATATGTAAAAAAAACATGTTCAACATCACTATCAGAAAAGTACAACTCTACCACAATATCACCTCACACCTGATTGAATGTTTATTATAAATTTAAAAAAAGATAAATGTTGATGAAGTTGAAAAGGAACTCTTATACACAGCTAGTGGAAATGTAAACTGGTATGGCCATCATGAGTGGAGTATTACTAAGCTGTAAAAAATAAAAAATTCCTGCCATATATAAAAACATGAATGAACCTGAAAGACATATGCTAAGTGAAATAAGCCAGACACAGAAATACTGAATGATCTTACTTATATGTGGAAGCTAAAAATGTTAAATCCATAGAAGCAGAGATTAGAAGAGTGGTTATCAAGGGCTAGGTAAAGAGGAAATGAGGAGATAAATGCCTATCAAAAGCACTAAGTTCCTATTATGTGGTAGGAGTAAAAATCTGGAGACCTAATGCACATCATGGTGACTAAAGAAACTGTGCTGTATGTTTGATATTTGCTGAGAGGGTAGAAATTTATGGTTCTCAACATGTGTGTACGCACACATACACATACAAATATAAGTACATGAGTTGACAAATATATAAACTACTTTGTGGTGATCATTTCAAAAATATACATGTATATCAACATCATGTTTTATACTTAATACAAAGTTTATATTTGTCAATTTTGCCCCAGTGAAACTGAAAAAATTAACCAGAAAAAAGGAAGTAACTCTTCCCAACAGACACTTCATACAATGGATACTTATTTTTTGGTTAAAGAAATGTAGACAAATGACATAAAAGTACATGTTTAACTCAGTAAATATTATAGATAACCTACTGGGTGCAGTGTGTTACAAAGAAATTTAGAAAGCTTTAAAATAAAACAAACCTGGTTTTTGTACTCAAATAAAATAAAGCCATAGGTACTTATCCTAGTCCTTCACTCATTCCTCCCTGATCCTGAGCATCCCAGCCCTGTGGGGCCCTGATACTAGATGGCAACCCAATGCCAAAACAAACAAACACAGCAACAACAAAAGCCCAAGCTACCCCATTTCTCATCCAATTGCTATAAGACTACCAATGATGTTCTTATTGATCCAAAGCAATATTTCAAAGTCATCTTCAAAACAATATTTACCTCATCCACTATCCAGGAAGTGACTGAGTGACAGTGTCTGCCAACCAGTGAGACCCAGGGATCCCCAAGAAGCCAGTGCCCTATGAATGATGGGGCATTTGGGGGGACCAGGGAGTTCAAACCCTCACATGTACCACAGGTGGATAGGCAGGCTAATACCTACAATGAATTCTGGTTGTTTCAGCCCCTGGTCAAAACTCATCTTTATCTCAACAAGGAGCTTAATGAAATAAAGCAAGGAGGTACACACCATGCACTCAAAGACATGCTAGTCTCTGCCTAGAAAACAGACTCTTTAAAAGTGCTAAAATAACACCATCATACAGACTCTCATTCACTGTCTACCTGATAAGTCCAGGGCTCCATGGTGCCTCTACACTTTTCTCTAGTCTGAGTGATGCAGACTGTCGTCCTGGGGTTTCTACACAGGGGGAGTGGGGCTGGGATTTGATTTATACTCTTGTCCATGGATGTGACTCTAGCTTTGTTTCTGCTATCCCCACCCAGAGTTTATTTCCACCAAGTACACATATAAATGGTCAAGAAACACAAAAAAGTACACAAACACTGCTAATGTTTCCTTCTAACCTTTTAGTCCAATAATTGGCAGCATATTTGAAACATCTAATTAGAGAGTTTACTGTGGAAGGCAAGTACCACAGGGCTCCCTAGCTTTATTCCACTACAAAGAATACACCCATCTTGTCAGAGCAGAAGCCAGTGGTTACAATTTAATGCGCTAGCAAAGTAGTACACTAGTTAGGTCTGAATAAATAGCTGGGTGTTCAAATTGCTACCTTCTGTGTCACATGGAACTCTAGGATTCACTGATCCATGCTCCACAGCAACACTGTCCTCCATATTCCACATACCTGGGGAAGGATGAAATTCTCCTCAGGAGTGCTCCCTACTGGGAAGCAAATGCTCCCTACTAGGAAAGCTGCAGTTACATTTTAACAGTTAAGGGTAGATGTAGTTTATGAACAACCTCTTGCTTAAATTTACTATTACTTTTGAAAGTCAGCAAACAAAAGCAAAAACCCAAACCTCTATTGGAATATGATGGAAAATCAGACATAGGTTATCACACATGTTAAGTACTTGAAGAACACAGAGCCATTACTAATCAATTCAGGGAAGCAAATGGGACCCCATTCCTTCCTGGTTGTTGAAGCAGCACCCAGGACAGACAGTTTCTAAAGGAGAGTGAGAGTGAGGAGGTCCAGGAAGCTCAAGTGGCTGTTTTGCCCTCTCTCCACCCATCTCTAGCTGTGAGCCTCAAGTGGACACAGCTTTCTCATGAGGACTGGCTCTGCTGCATTGATATAACCTTGGTTCATGAATGTCTTAGGAGAACCCAGGTCCAAAGACATAAGCTCAACTTAGTAAATGTCCTGCAGGGTTTGGCTTGCTATTTAAAAGATGACTAACTTGAAATATTATAATACTCACATTTTTACACTACACACTCTGTGGGAACCAGTCTGTGTGAGGTAAGGTACAAATGGCTTTTGCCACTTTTCACTATACCTGTTATACCACTATTGACTGAAATTTTAAAATACCAAATTGCAAACAGCCATCCAGTTTTTTTAAGGCTCCTTTGATCTGCTGGAGAAACCTATCCAGAAAGGAGGAGGTAATCCTTGGCACAGTGGCAGTGCCCAACAATGGACAGAGAGGTACCAAGCTGCTACAGTCCCTGTGGGTTTTCTTTACAGCTCCATCAGGTTCCAAAGGCCTAATGACTTCCCTAATTAGGTGTTATGTGTATCTCTCCATGAGGTCTTAGTAGGTCACTGTGCCACTGGGCCAGGTAGAACTTTCCAAAGACTGAATGAGGCTGCCTAGTGGCTCCTGTTCTCAACACCTGCTGGGTCTAGTCTCCTCCTTATTCCCTGTGGAGGTCTGAAGGAGCAGCCCCCACCTCTGATCTGCAGCTCTGTGCACTCTGATGAGGGCCTGTCCATCTCTGCTGTGGCAGTGCTGTGGGTCAGTGGAGGCACCTGGGGGTAGTTGCCTGGAGTGGAATCCCCATGCACTGCTGCTGACTTGTGAAACTGTGCCTCTTGGTGCCTCAGTTTCCTTATTGTAAGGGCATTATGATAGGGCCCACTTCCCAGGGTTCGTAGACTCTTTAGGTGAATTAACATCTGTAAGGCAGAGTACTCTATCAGTTTCTACTAAGTTAATGAGTTACTTTGTTGCTCTCCTCTCTATTTGGATTCTACATAGTAAGACATTCACCTGGCTCAGGTTGACAGTCACTTGTCTGTATTTGGCTTGGTAACAGCCACACAGGGATGTTAGATCCTTTAGATGAAACATCCTTGGAGCATTGCAGAATAGTTCCCCACATTTTACAAGGAATGAAACTGGGACTATTAGATACCCTCTGAATATTAAAGGAAAAGTCAGGTATATTAGGAAGCTAAGGAGTGCAAAGGACCTCCTGGCCTTAATAAAAATCCCATAGGAATGTCACTTTTAGGCACGTTAGGGACCCCAAGAAAATCTCACTGTCTCTCTGTGTGTATCGGTCTCTCTCTCCCTCTCTCTACATATATATCTATATATATGAATCATCATCACCATCATCATCATCTCCATATATATATTTTTTTCAGTATACATCCCAGGTACAAAAGAATAGAAGATAGTAATAAAAGGGATCAATCACTCCAAAACCAAGTGAACAGGGGTGAAGAGGTTGATGAGAATTCTCTTAGGTTTTCTCTCCCATTCCTCCTCAGTAGGCCTTTTTCCTTCCAACTCCTTTACCTCTGTTCTCCAAATGTCTTTTAAGTGTTTATAATGTAGAGATGAAATTTGCTTTTCAGCATCTGTTTTGGTCTCTGTTTTTAAATTCTAAAAATGAGTAGAATTTTTATACTATTTTCTTTTAAAAATTACTTTCTAATTGTATACAGATGTCAACCATTGTTTTTGCATGAGTCAATGACTTCAATGAGAAACAAACTGGTCTTTTTTCATAAGTGGCTCTTTTTTGAAATCCTAGCAGATAGCTAGATGTAGAATAAGAAGCTTGTGCCTATATCCACTCTCAGAGCTGAGGGGCAGAGAATAGAGGGCAGCCCACAGGCTGTTTGCGGAGCATATAATTGGGACACAGAAGTCAGACAGGCTGCATCCTGGACCCTTCAGGCTGTGGCTGATTAATGAACAGTCCTCCTCTAATCAGGGGACTTCTCTCTACATAACGAGCTTGCTCTCTTGCTAGACCTCAGATGTGTTCACTGGAAATGGATGGGCAGATTCTCTTCATCTGTGATGACAATGTGCATCAGGACCCTTCTTGGGCCTGTGAATTAATCCTTCTCATAGTTCCCCTCCTCTTGCCAACAGGACCATGAGGTCCTGGGCTCATGCTCAGGATTATGTGCCTGACACCTAGAAAAGCCAGTGGCACACACTCAAGCAGGGGATCTTGACTTGTAACATGCAGTCTGAAACTTCAGGGTGTTTGAAACACAGATTGCTGGACCCCATCCCAGCATTTCTGATCAAAGGGTCTAGGGTCAGGCTAACATATTCTCAAGAGATACTAATACTGCAGGTTCAGGGGCCCCACTTTGAGAACCATTAGACTCCAAGGACTCAAGATATGCACATTAGAACTGATGTGTTGACTGAAATAATGGCTCACTCAGTGCCAGGTATACAAATTACTTTCAGGTAACTACCATCTAATATGCTCTTAAACTGAATTTGCATGTGCTATGAAATCTTAAACTGGTTCAACATGGTCCAGATTCTTATGTGAGACCTAGAGCACACTCTGGTGTAACAGAGTCAGAGCAAGCCTGGGAAAAAGTCCAGTCTGACAGCTTTTCGTGGCACCAAAAAGGCATAGCAAGATGCAAGCAGGGTCCTCTGAAGGCAGCCAGTATTAACGAAGCACCTCACAAGTGAACATGTGAGCACAACACAAAAAAGGTTAACAGCAACTCAGGGAATAAGAAGAAGCCCAGAGCCACACAGTCTATTAGCCAGAGGAAGAACTCCAGGTTTGAGGTTGGGGTCACCAGTAAGAATTCAATTTTAAAGAGGCGATCTACTAATGCTAGAGTAACAACCAGAAGAACAGTGTCAAATTCCAGATGGTTGGCATTTCAGAGCCATGCGGCTGCCAGGAGTCTGTAAAGGCTTAATGATGTAAATTTAGGGAAAGATAGAGATTATCAACTTATGAGGGCCTGTTTTCTTAGTGGCAAATTTTAAATCTCTGTAAAAGACAATATTGGTTAGAGTCCATTGACCTGGAGATATGCAAAGGCTGGGAACCCAGGAAAATCTGACAGTTATTCTACCCAGAAATGATGCCATGAGATGAGTTACCTACACAGGTGTGGACTGGTGATCTCAAACAAAGTGCATTCTGGTGAAGATCAGCCCCCAAAATATCCTTAAGCTGACCACAGTAACCCATGCTCTTTCTTAACTATGATCTTATCATCTTTGACTTTTATCTTTTTTTAAATTTCATTTTATTGGTTCTTCTCAGTTATTGAAAAACCAGCCTCTACCTCAGAGCAAAGCCTGTCCAAGGAAGAGACATGACCTTTGTCCTTGGAAAGACCCACAGAGCACTCCTAGGCACATTCCCACCCTAAGTTGTTTATCTACAAATGAGATCTGCTGCGCCAGGTGTCCCTGACTCAGTCAGGCTAGGTGGGGACCCATAGCAACCCCCTAGCAGCCATCAATCAGCACGAGACAGGGAAATACCTGGGATGCCAGATGACCCTCCCAGTAGTTTATGGTGGTTGATAACCTGTTGGGAAACCATGTAGTTCATCATGTACACCCCTCTTGGCTTAAACCAATCAGTTCAAACGAATACCCCTTTTGTACTGACCAATCACCCCTATCCAACTTGTTCCCGCCAGTGAATGTGCTAATCATGTTTTAGAGTTGTTATTTGATTTTCTCTAGGTATGTGATGATTTGCTAAGAGATGCTATGACGTATGTGGGGGTCCCTGCCTTCTCCAAAGAATGTATAAAACTGCTGCAAACCCTGTGTTTGGGGCCTCTCAGCGTCACCAGTTGCTGTGTGTGCGTGGAGGACCGAGCTAGCTCACAATAAACACCTCTTTGCTGTTTACATGGATCTTGGTCTCTGGTGGTCTTTTGGGGGTCCTGATTTCAAGCATAACATTATACAAGACAGTAGAATCCATTTTGACAAAATTATACAAGCATTGGATATATCTTACTCTAATTAGGACCCCATTCTTGTGGGTAGGCACAATGTGGGATTGATTCACATAGGTAATTGTGTACTAGGAAAATATGTGACAACAGGAAAATTATGTTAGATTTATTCTGTGTCTTTTCTATTCCTATTCCCCTTACCTGTCTTTCATTTCCCTTTGTCTAATATACTGAATTTCTCTTGAAGGTCACTTTATTTCTTCTGCATTTAGGTTATAGCAGATTAGGTTCTCTATCTGATTCTCACTCAGTAGAAGAGTCAATGAGTACTACTGGGGAACCTGGATATAGCCCAGTGACACTCAAAGTCACCTGCTATTGTTGTCTTAAAATTTCACATAAATTTTGTGTGCTACTTTTAATATCAGTCGGCTTACCCATATGATTGAAAAAAATTAATACTCTGATGCAAGTTTGCCAGTGACTTGTCAAGCCCTGGAATAGAACCACCAAGTGTCTAGACCCATTCTCCCCAACCCAAATACTCTAGGTTCTTGTAAACTGGAACTACCAGCCTCTTATACTGGTCATTTTAGACAGGCTGTGCATTTCCTCTGCTGGCTGAGATGTCCACTTCCTAGTGCCGCAACAAAGTTAGTGATTGAATACGTATATTGTCAATGAATAAATGAATATTTTAGTATTTTTTAATTTATCAAAACCCTACCACCCATGTGATGGATACATCACCACTACCACAACAACCATAGCACCTTCTGCAATTTGGTGAACAGTCAGTGAGAACAAGCCTGCCTTTTGCTAGTATAGCAAGCATTTTATAATCTATAGCCAATGCCTTAACCTAATTATTTCCTCAAAAGAAAGAGTCTTCCTTTAAAAACTTAGAAATTAAATATGAATGATATCATTCTATAAATCAAAGTGATTTTTTGCGGGGGAGGGGACTTCTCCTGGATTTAGGCTAAACACACAAACAAAGCCTCAGTGAAGAAGCACACCATGGGGAGTCTGGGAGAGGTGGTCATTAGAAGGGTGACTTGTCATCCCGATTATCACAAATAGTCTATGAGCTTCATAAAAAGGGCTGCTGAACAAAATTCACCTCTCTGCCCTACGGTGCCATTTAGGACTTTATATCCCAGGAATTTACACTGTTTAAAAGGTATTCTTCAAATGAAAACATAAGCAAGCCAAACCATACCCAGCTGCCAACCCTGTTATTTAAGGATGGCCTCCCTCTGGCTGACTCCCCAGGCCAGGACACAAGAACTGCCTCTTTAACTGTACTTCCTTCAGCCCCTAAGGCCAGAAGCTCACCATGGGAGCAAAACCAAATCAACAGGCCTTCTGGAAGCTGCCAAGGACCACACATGTACTCTATCAGCCCTTCATAAGACAGACCAGGGATGAGAACATCTCTCAGCCTCCCTTCCTGTGAGTATAGAAACAGGGGGCCCCTCTATAGAAGGAACCTGGAGGCCCAATACCTGCCACTGTGAGGTTCCTGCACCGAGACCTACAATTCCCTGCATAGGTATAAATGTATCTGTTGTAAAGGGGTGACAAGGCTCACAGAGGCTGGAAGAACCACGAGACAGAACTTGGGGGAGATTTCTTCTATACTGTAAAAGAGAGAAAAGAAAAAAAAAAAACCTTCCCTTTCCTGCCCCAGACCCTTAGCTATGTGAATTAATGTGGATGTGACTAATTTACTACATGAAAACCTCACAGCCCAATACTAAACATCTGACAACTTTTACAAAGCTCCCTTTTGACTGAGGGCACTGTCTCTTTCAATATCTTCTCTTTGCTTGTACACCAATTAAAGTAATGGAACTGGTGTCCTCCCTCCAGCTGCTGTGTGGGGAGGGGAGACACCATTCATAAAGGTCTGTCAGGCCATTTTTCTTAAGAACAGCCCAGAGCCCCAGTGCTCACCTCCCAACTTTAAGAACATATGTGCACTTTTATTTGTTCATAAATTCAAAAGAAGCTCAGGAAAAAAAAAAAAAAGATTGTCATTTGCAGAATGGGATCATGAGCATGCAATTTCTAATATACTGTCACTTATGAGGATCTTTCATGTCAGGAACTCTACAGTTAAGGGCTGGTTGTGTTTAAAACTACTTGCGTAGCTGGTATAAAGGTAACCTCGTCTTTTACTAAAACACCTGTTTAAACAGAAGGAACAAACCATTCTGACAAAAAACAAGTAGATCTGTTTTAAGCAAAGGTTAAGAAGTGCCTCAATACCAGTGGGCCATTCAATACCCCCTCATAGCTCCTTGATATCGTCTTAATATGTGATCATCCAATCTAGGGTCAAAGTGTGCTCCATTATAAAAGTCATTCAAGAAATCTGCTGGCATCAATTCAAATCCTTGACCTCCAACCTCTAAAGCCCTGTCCCAAGGGAACGCTTCCTTCTATTAATCCTGAACCCCTACCATGCTTCACAGCCACAGCTATAGCCAATTGCAAGCCCCTGCCAACCCAGATATAAGCCTTCTCTGAAAGTATTTTTTCTCTGTATTCCTTCTTAAATCACTCATTCTGTCAGACCTCAGTTTCTGAAACAATAAAATTAGCTGGGGATGGGGGGTGGGGCAGACAGTAAGCTGGGGTTCTGAAAAGTTCAACTGCATCAGAATCACCTGGAGGACTTGTTAAGGCCCATGTGGAAGAGTCTCATCTTAAGGAGGGTTGGGTGGGGCCTGAGAAGTAAATCCTAATAAGTTCCCAGGTGATGCACATGCTCCTGGTCCAGGGTTTCCACACTTTGGAAACCACTTCATGAACTCATCTCTGAGGCATTATCTCACAATGCCATTTTCTTAAAAAAAAAGAAAGAAAGAAAAGAAATTAACCAGAAAATATAATAGTGTACAAACCATAATACATTCACTGGTAAAATTTCATGCATATTCAAAAATCATTTTGAAAACTATAATTAAATTATAAGGCCATGTGTACTTAAAACAATGACTACTCTGTAAAACAAAGAAATGCAGAAAATCTCTTACAACTCAACTATCTGGTATATAACCCCTGGGAGCCAGACCTGAGGAAAAGCCCCAAGATACCTGCTTCAAGGTAGGCACCTACCACAATAGCACAGTGTGATGTATTCAGTCCTACTGGTATAAACAACAGCTACAAGGAGAACACACACACACACAAAAAAAAAAAAAAAAACACTACTCCTGAGGTCACCCTGGTAACACTACAGTGGAAAACAGTATAACCTTGTCTAGTACAGGTAAAGACACAGTACTCTATAATCCAACAGTTCCAATCCTAGGTATATACTGAGAGTGGCAGTGATGTTCCTCCAGTTTTTGTTCACATGTCCTACAGAGTATATGTGAAAATTTATGTACCCTTTTGCCCAGTAAGTCATCACCTGGTGCAGGGGTACAGCCCAATGGTAGAGTGCTTGCCTAGCATGCTCAAGGTCTTGGGTTCCTTCCCTAGCATTAAGTAAAAACAAAATAATCACCTAGAGTATTCATTATTAATTAATTTATTAATTTGATAAAATAGTTGCAAAGGATTAACAAAATTCAGGTTATCATCCAAACACTGATATTTTAAAATGAATAAAATAATAAAGCTCTTGCATCACTTTTTAAAAGGTGTCCACGAGAATATAAAAACCCAAAGTATTGTAATGTTCACCATTATCCATTTTAATAATTCTTGAGCAAAGTGTTTCTAAGAGTTAAATATGTTATACCATTTCTTGTTCCATTTCTCCTACAAGTACTACTTCCATTCATTCTTCTACCAGATATGCAAATACGTTTTTATGCTTGAAAGTTTTCCATCATATTTATCTACAATATAATATTTATTAAAATTTCAAAATTTTCCTATGATTTTTTTAACATTTTTATCATGGATTGAGTTACCAGACATAGCAACAGTTATAGTAGCACAAGACTTCTTAACATAACTGTTATGTATTTTGATCAACATCAAACATAAAATATATAATTCTATTGGTAATAAAACTCTGAGTACTATGAATGAAGGAAGCTGTGCCAATATTTCATTTGTACTCTCTGTGTACAAGCAGCATTTCAGTTGTCCACAGGCATATCCACTGGCAAGTCTGTGCTATGAAGATGATGTGAAAATTAAGGATATGGAAATGAAGCCCTTAAACCTGAAATCCATGGATCATGCTTTCATTTGCAAAAGGTGACTGCCAATTGCATGTATACCTGCATAGATAAGGCTGTAAGTAGTCCCTAGAATGGTTCATTCAGGAGGCTGCTCTCCTGGCTAAGTAACTTCAGAACCAAGGATGCTGGGGTAATGGTCCAACCCTGGGGCCAAAGGTCATTTCCTTGGAGTTGTGTCTGGGACTCCTTCCCACCCCTTCTTTCTGAGCCCAACCTCTCACATGCTTCTTTAGGATTCACAGGAGCCTGGCTGGGCTAGTCATACCCTCAATCCAGGTGGACCAGTGGGGAAGTCTAGATGGACACCTAGACCTTCACTGATATCCATATGGCCCTCACCAGTATATGAGTTGGAAGAAAAGGGCAATAAATCAACATCCACTCTTCAGTTGTCCTTCTGGCATCCGTACATGGGAGGTCAGTGGCTCCTCCCACAGCACAAGCCTCTTACCTACCTTCCATTGACCACACTCTGCTTCTGCAGCCCACTGGGAAGAACTACAGTGATGGCCAGAGTACTGTTTCGCAGTGCCTCCTTCATGTGGATCAGATTCTGCTGTGAGCTGAGGGCTGCATCACAGGGAGGTCTTTGATCCCCATGAACATTCAGAGGAACAGGCTTTCCAGGAGGTGGGGGAGCACGAGCCTTCATCTTCCTCCTTAAAAAATGACAAGACAAAAGAACTGGATGAAGCAGAAGTTTTCATACTTGCTTCATAATAATTCATTGTCGTAAGTGTTCATGCCTCTCTCCAGAAATAACTTGCGAGTGGCATGATCTTTCTAAAGTCAGCATAGCAATAGCATTCCACATTTACAGAAGACACCATCAAGAAAATAAGCCAGTGAAAAGAAAAATAGAGGAAGCATTTTTGAAGAGTTCCTGGAAAGAAACACCTGAAAAATGTGGTTACCAGCTGGGAGCAGTACTGTACTATTTTCTACAGGATCCTAACAATGCAAAGGTAGAGCTGAGATTACTTGGCCCTTTCTGAGTTACAGGTGGGGTTCACATTACAATTTAAGTCAGTGGGCTCCCTTGATAGTCTGCAAGGGTTGTGCTCAACCTGCCCCAGAGCAGGAGCCAGGACCAGTTCTGAAGGTCTGGAATCCATGGGTCCATGATATTGAATATACTGGGATGATATCAAGCCATATTAAATCAACCTTGGTCTAGCACTCATTGACAAAGCCACTCTGAGTGGATGCAGCTGTTTGGCAGTAGGTGATAATGTCATAACATGCAATCCTTTCATCTTGATTTATATCAGATTTCAAACTGTGTTTTGAATGTTCACATCACTTTGTAGGAGATTCCTAAACCCTTGCCAATGAGTCACTTACTCCGATGAATATTTTTACAAATTCTTGTTTCCTCCAGATTAGTAAGGAAAGAAAACTGACCATTTTTTTTTTGTGTGTGTGTGTGTGTATATATACATATATATATGTATATATATTTTTTTATTTGATATGCAGAATACCTATAGTATATGTGTGCAGATATGTATAAATATATACATTTATGCATATACATTATATGTCTATATACCTACATATAAGCATATATATATATATATATATATGCTTATATAGCTGTATCAGAATAAATACACACACATACATGTAGTCATTTATACATAAGGACCCTATTTTACATAGATCCTGTATATTTTTTTATAATAATAGCTAGTATTTACTCCGCACTAAACATTCACTATGTCCTATGCTAATAAAAACCTTAGTTATTTACCTAATAACTACAATATTCAGTAGTTACATCATTCAGGTCTCAAAATATTTTGCAGCTCAGAAAATTCAGTCTGAGAGAAATCCATAGCTCACCCAAGGGCATACAATCATTGGGTGTCAGGCAGAGCTAGAAACCAGATCAGCTGACTCCCAAGGGCTTGCTCCTGCCCAATCCTCCCTACCCTGCCCCACAGGGAGGCAATATGAGCTCTCCATGCCCCATAAACTCTGCTGCAAGGTAACCTTCTTGGAGGTACTATGGCAGGAGGTATCAAAGATACAGGAATTCTATTTCCAGAAATTTATTCTGAAGAAATGACAGTATTGCAAGACCACACTGTGGGAGATTCAAAGACTCTCATTATGGCATAACTTCTAACAGCAAACAAGCAAATAAATACATAATCTAACTAAACATTCTTAAATAAATCACCAAACAAATAATATAATCATACACTTATAAAAGACAATGTCAATAAATAATGGTTTAACATTACACTGGCACTATTTAAATATATAATCTAATGAGCAAAAATGTTCAACAAAGATTTTTGGAAAAATGAGCTTCAAAACATTATTTGCTTATGAAAATTTCATTTTTCAAGAGAACAATAGATCACAAGACAGTTTTAAAAAAAGAATTCACTGACATCTAAGTAATGTAAGGCATGATATACATTTTGCTATTTTATTCTGTGCATTTTTAAATTTTTTAATTTTTTCTATAACACTGTCTGCATACTTACTGCTTTTAAAATGAAAGAGGTCATTAAAAATGGGGGGAACCAGGGGCTGGAGATATAGCTCAGTTGGTAGAGTGTTTGCCTTGCATGCACAAAGTCCTGGATTCAATCCCCAGCACCAAAAAAAAAAAGTAAAATGGGGGAATGGGCTGGGGTTGTGGCTCAGTGGTAGAGTGCTTGCCTAGCACCTGAAGGCACTGGGTTTGATCCTCAGCACCACATAAAAATAAATAAATAAATAAAAGGTATTTTGTTCATCTATAACTGAAAAAAAAATTAATGTTTAAAAAATTAAAAATTAAATTGTGGGGGGAAGAACAAATGGGATTCAGAAGAGGCTGTAAACTTACTGATATTCAGGTCACTAGTTTTAGCAAGACTTGGAATAATATATCTTATCCTCTACTATGATAATTAGGCATAAATTAATTCTTCTCTTTTTCTTGTTAAAAGCCCTGCACTTATAAAATTGTGCTGTATTTTATCTTGCTTCCTTTCATTTTATAGAAATAAAAATGAAATAGTCAACATTTTATACACTAAAGACTGAATATTTATTGATTCATGTATTCTTTTTTCTGTTTTCTGAGGAGGAATGACTATTACTTATATTTTATAGATAAGAAGTGTAGGTACACCATTTCCATGTTACAGACAGGCAGAGCTAATAACAACTACAGACAATTTGATTTCAGAGCCTGAAAATTTAACCACTACACTGTCCAGTTTCTATGAGGAAGGAGAGATGTCACCCACTTTAGAGATAGAAAAATCAAGACAGACAGACTCAAACAATCTTTCACTAATCAACATTAAGTCTAGGGTTACAAGTCTTGTCTATGATTTACCTGCTGAAAGTTGCCTTCAAGAAAAAAAGTGTTTATTTGACAATTTTTAGGAAATGAGTATATATTTCAACTTTGCTGGTTTGAACTCCTTCCAAACATGGAGTCCAACCAGAAGCAGCTAGTAATGCATTCTTTTATTCAGCCACCACTATGCAAGAGAGCATGGGGCTGAAGAGAGACAGAAGTTTTAATTGCCCCCTTTGTTTGCCCCAAATCTACACTCTGTCCCCAACTACCCAAAGTCACCTCAAGGTATCATTCCATCCACGCTTCTCTGCTGTGGTCCAAATTATCATTGCTAAGGGACACACAAATGCAGAGTTGTGTAAGAATGTTTTCTCTCTCTTCAATACAGCAACTTCTCAGTCAAGTCTACTGCTGACATGGACTCCTTCCTTCCTCAGTGTTTACTGCACATGAGGGCTGTCCATCTTCTCATGCATTCCCCTGCCCACAGCACACCCACTACCCACCTAGTAAGGCCCATGGACTAGGAAGGTGCAAATCTGCAAGCTGCAAGGACACCAGGGAGATTTGTTTGCCTAGCAGAGCGTTGTGTGTGTGCATACATGTTTATCATGCATGCACATACATTGTTGACAAACATTTTAAAATATGGAATATTTCAATATTTCAATCAATAATAAATATATGAAAACATGTTCATCATCTCTAGCAACTAGAGAAATGCAAATCAAAACTACTCTACGATATCATCTCACTCCAGTCAGAATGGCAGCTATTATGAAGACAAACAACAAGAAGTGTTGGTGACGATGTGGGGAAAAATTGGTGCAGCCAATATGGAAAGCAGTATGGAGATTCCTTGGAAATCTGGGAATGGAACCACCATTTGAGGGAGAAGGAAACTGCATAGACTGCAGCTATCCCTCTCCTCGGACTATACCCAAAGGAGTTAAAAACAGCATACTACAGGGACACAGCCACATCAATGTTTATAGTAGCACAATTCACAATAGCTAAACTGTGGAGCCAACCTAGATGCCCTTCAGTGGATGAATGGATATAAAAAATGTGGCATATATTCACAATGAAATTTTATTCAGCAATAAAAGAGAATAAAACCATGGCATTTACAGGTAAACAGATGGAGTTGGAGAAGATAATGCTAAGTGAAGTTAGCCAATCCCCCAAAAATAAATGCTGAATGTTTTTTCTGATATAAGGAGGCTGACTCATAGTGGTGTAAGGAGGGAGAGCATGGGAGAAACCGATGAATTCTAGATAGGGCAGAGGGGTGGGAGGGAAAGAGAGGGGGCAAGGGATTAGCAAGGATGGTGGAATGTGATAGACATCATTATCCAAAGTACATGTATGAATTGATGAATTGATGTGAACATACTTTATATACAAAGGTATAAAAAATTGTTCCATATGTGTAATAAGAATTGTGATGCATTCCACTGTCATGTATTTAAAAGAAATAAAACAAATTTTTAAAATATGGAATATTTAACACTCACAAAATAAATTGCTGGCTCCTTTTGGAAAAAACTGATAAGGCCCTAAACACCTTCACAGCAACAATCAGCTATGTGCTTTCTGCAAGCCTAATGGCTCAGCAACATAACACATCTGTCCCCTGTTGAGCTATAAATCGACATCCCAACCTCTAGAGTCTAGACATCTGCACTGACTCTGACTCTGAGCTTGGACCACTCTCCAGTCTCCTCCATTATTCTGGCATTGGGTCTCCAGTTCACTGCTCCTGGAAAACCCACCAGCAGCGCCACCTACCTGTGCCTTGTCATACTCCTTGCCTTCTATGTTTGCTCTTCTTGAATACTACATCTTCTGAGAGTTCCTCTCACCATGCTCCTCTCAGGCCTAGCTGAGATCAGTGCACTCACCTGGGGAGCTTAAAAATGCCCTAAATCCATCATGGACTGGTTATATCCAAATATCTGAGACTCAGTTTATGTTAATGGGTTGCAACATTTCTTTAAAATTGCATAAAATAAGAAGTTTCAAATGAGCAAGGATTTCAGAGGGAGAAGGAAACCGCAGGGATATAACATCCACCTAAAAAGGAAGCTTTGAGCAGTCTTAAAAGTTGCCAGCATTAAAACAGCATGATTGCAGCTATAATTTTTTTATTATTAAATGAAAGCAATTAATATATTGTACACGACCTACATTTAATAGATATATTAATGAATTTAAGAGTTTGTGTTTTTATTTCACAGAATGCCAATTTAGAGAACTACACATGAAAAATTTTTACTTCAAAACAATGTCTGAGTATATGTGCAGTAGCTCTACATCTGTGAGTGGAGAACTCCAGGTTGAGAAAACTGTTCTGGATACCAGGCACATGGGCTTACCTCACCCCACAGACTGCCCACTGTGGGAGCATACCTTACTTCTTTATTATTTAACATCTCTGGGAAGCAGGAGATGCTAAATTAAGACTATGTTTTTAATATGTGGCATATTTTTCTCTTTATATATATGGACTGAAATGCTTGGGTCCAGAAATGTTTTGGATTTCAGTTTTTTTTTTTTTTTCAGACTTTAGAGTACATGTATACACTAAAATAGTACAGTGGCTTCTCTAAAAATTAAATATAGAAATACCATATGATTCAGCAAGTCCAATTTTGGTTTTAGTGGTTTTAAAACCATCCCCCCCCCAAAAAAAAAAAAAAAACAGTAAGCAAGATCTTGAAGAGAGATTTGTATACTAAGTTTATAGTGGCATTATTCACAATAGTCAAAACATGGAAGCAACTCAAGTGACCACCAATGAATGAATGGATAGGTAAAATGTTGCAAATATATAAAAGGAAGCATTACTCAGTCTTAAAAAGGAAAGATATTTTGGCATGTACTATAACATGGATGAACATTATGTTCAAGGAAATAAGCCAGTCCCAGCAATGTATGATTCTATTTACATGAGGACGGAGTGTAGTTAAATTCACCAACAGAAGACAGAATGGGGGTTGCCAGAGGCTGGAGGAAGGAGAATGAGGAACTGTTCAATGGGGTCAGAGTTTAAGTTCTACAAAATGAATAAAGTTCTGAGACGGATGGTGGTGATGGCTGTACATCAATGTGAATGTACTTAACACTTCTGAACTGCACCATGGTTAACAGGGTCAATTTTCGTTATGAGTTTGCTACCACGATTTAACAACAGCATTGTCAGGGCACTATGGCCCACCCTCACACCCTCATTGGTTTCCTTCTCAGAGACCCTCAAATCTCTACCTATCAAGCCTGAGCCCCATAAGCAGCTTGTTTTGCTGAGCAGGGTGAAGTACAAGAAAAGGATGCTGAGCATGATGGAGGGGAGAGGAAAGTCTAAACTTCCCCTTGTGGGAAACAGAGGAGGGGCAAAATGTGTTTGCCAGGAGAGAGAGCCTGCTGGGGGGAGCAGGACAGATGGTAGGCACAGTGGTGTCAGTCTGGCTGCAGGAGAGTGAGGAAGCATTATCCTGGATCCCTCCTACGCCTTCTCCACCAAAGGATTATGTACAGATACTCCTAGAGTCAGGTTTGTGTTTGCCAAGGATGTATGCATGAGAAAGCAGAGACTACCATGTTGGAGGACCAGACAGCCTCTGCCAGACTGTTTCCTCCCTCCTTGTTTTGTGCTTGCAGTCAAGGCTTCTCTGAAAATAACCACTGACCTTTGTAGGATAGACTCACAGAGACAAATAGAAAATGTCCAGCTTCCCTCCACCTGGGAGTGGTTCATCCTAGGAAAGAACTACTGTTGTTCTCTTGAGAGCCTTGACTGATTTCACTCAGTGTTGAAAAGTCATGAGCATTACCAAGCGGGTGGCGCTGTTCTCAAAATGCTGTGCCTAGGTGTCTAATTGTCAGGAGTATGGGGGCAGTTTAAACAGCAGGATTTCGCACAAGTCTAGGAAACCATGGGATTCGGGCCATGCCTGGTTCCTCCTAGGAGCACCCAAGACAGGTGTCCCTGGCTGCGTCCAGGCTGGGCAAGCAGGATTTGTTTCCTCTTTCCCAGCACCCAGCAGGTGCAGGGCAGGTCCTCCAAGCCCTTCAGGAGATGAATCATGGAGCACATAACCCAAATTCCCTCTGGCCTTCCAGGTTAGAAAGATGGGTGTGCCTCAGCAGAAACTATTTACAAAATGAGAAGTAGATACAAAAACATTTCTGGAATTTCAAAGGCCATCAATCTTAGCTCCAAATGATTTCAGCTTAAAACCATCACACATTTACTGTTTCTGGGCAATGTTTGCTAATTCTCACATCAGCTGGGTGACTCCCAGCTGGGTTTTATTTTGAGAGCTCTTCAATGTGTAGCAGAATGCTTGAAATCTGCTCCCTGAAAATCAGAGGAATAAGAAGAATTATGCGGGCTAAATGGCACAGGGAATGCAAATCTCAGGCTCCTACCACTGGCAGCTGAATTAAAACCAAATTCCACAGGTGCCAGCAGGCCCCCCACTAGGATGGAGTGGCTTTGTGGCCTGCAGATTGTCCCAGGGAAATTCATGGTGTTCTGTACTCCCCCAGACCAAGAGTCCAAAGGGCTTCTTCTGCTTTACATTTCTTTCATGTATCCAATCAGAAATGAAGGCATAACATTTTCTTAGGATCCAAGAATACTGGATGCCAAAGTCAATGGCCACATTGACAACAACTTACCTGAATGATGTACCTATGTGATTTATAAAATTTACCACGTTGGCTGCTCTGCTGGCTCCTGGTAAACAACTCTGCTCACAGAAAACTTCAGAGAGAAACCAGACACACCCCGGCCCCTCCTGGTTACCGATCTAGCAATGAGGCAAGCCAGGCTACATGGCCTGTTTATGCCACAGGAGGAAGGGAGTCACCTGTCTCTCCCATGAGATTCTTCAGTATTTGCATGTTTGCTTAATTTGCTGGAGGAAAACCTAAGAGATATAAATATGCTACTCCTGGTTTTGTTTGGCTATTTAGTACCAGCCATAGCTCTAGATTCTGTTCAATTCCAAGAGAACACAAATTGATTGGCCCAAACAAGATAGGTAAGTTCAGTGATCACCTCATGAGTAAGTGAGTATGGGAGTGAGTCCCCTGGGACTCAGTTCCACATGCTCAACTCTGGACAGACCGATGTCCAGGAACTCTGATCCACTAGCACTACATAAAGCTGTCAGGAGTGTTGCCAAAGAGGTGGATGAGGCATTCTTACAAATAGTATTGGCTCCCACATCTTTAATTCCAATATTAATCAGACTTTACACTGTCATTTTCTGAACAATGATGAGCCAGTTATCATACCAAACACTTTGTGTATATTCAATCCTCACAATGACTTCATACTACAAGCTTATTCTTCCCATTCTACAGATGAGATGTCTGAGGATCCAACAGCCTAAGTAACATTCTTATGCATAGCTGGAAAGGCTGGAATTCCAGCTGAAGTCTTTCTGAGCCTAGGATACTATCCTGACCATTATGTATCGTTGCCCAGGATAATCAGCAAACCCTGTGCTAAGTATCAGAATGCTGAGCTTGAGAGGGGGGACAAGATGGGGGAGCAACCTTTGGAAAAGGTTTCCATCACACATTCAAAGAGACACATCCTCTTCTCCAATGTGTGGTCCAGATAAGTTTTGTTTGTAAACAAAATTGGAGTCCTAGAGAACATTATTCATTGTTAAGGTTCCACATGGTTCACAAAGAATCTCAGGGACTATGTTCAACAGCTTCAGGAAACAGAGGGAGAGATGGAGAAGCAGGGAGATGGAAGGACATGTCCAGGGCTGATGTCAGGTAGCCAGCTGAGCTGGGATAAGCCTCAGGTCAGTCTGGAGAACTCCTCTATGCCTTTACAGTCAAGTACTCCTTTGAGTATCTAAGAAAGCATTGGACCTTCTACATAAGCAAGATGCCACAAGACTACTTCATGGACACAGATTGCTACAAACCACCTTGAAAGACAGGGACCCCAAGTTAAACATCCCTGTAATACTTTCTATCAGAGCTCAGCACCTCCAAAGCTCAGAGCAATATTACTTCTAAAACAAAATTTCCTTCTAATGAAGGAGAGATCAGGAAAAGTCCACCAAAACTTTCTCTACTGTCATTGCCATTAAATATAAAACTTAAAACCAGAGAATCAATCATCAGAAAAACCCAGATAAATAAAGGCTAAAATATGTGTCTATGAAACAGGCAGCTCTCAGAAAAACTGTGGCATGAAGACAATAAATATCACCCTGGCTCAGTAAACTTGGGGATATTGCTTTACCTATAAAAACATCATGTCCAGGGCAATTTAAGGTCACTGTTTTTTAGAAATCTGCCCCAAGACATCGTCTTAGAGCTATAAGGCCCTGGTTCCATGTTCTGGAATCAGAAAGATGTTAGAGCAAATCCAGCCAAGAGATTGCCAAGCTGTCATCCTCCAGCAAATGACTTAATTTGGGCAAGCTACTATGATTTGTAAGCCTCAGCTTCCCTGGGAGTTGAACAGAGGGCAATTTGGGGTTTATCAGTATGGTCTGCATGAGGATTAAATGAGCTGACTCCCATGCATTTTCTGGTGTGGCACTCAGACATAGCATAGGTAATGCTCAATGACTGGTAATGAATTACAGTTATTTTTACTATGACTAGCAGGTTTACTGTTTGGGATTAAAAAAGAAAATATCTTATCTCTGCAAGTGTAGATTAGAAGCCAGTTCCTCAAGATGCCTAATAAAAGTGCACTGATACAGAAAATGCATTCAAAACTGACTATGGAATCCTACTCACAATGGAATTTCACAGTTTTGACCTGGGTGGTGGAAGAAGCTTTCAATAAGGCAACATAAAAAGATTAGCTTTATAGATAGGATTCTCTAATACATAATAACAATAGCTATCCATAACATTAACCAAACTCTAAACTCAGGGGCCTGAATACCTGTGAACACTGCTATCTCACCACACATCAATACATATTCAAAGAGAAACATTTGAGAACTGAGTCCCACAGCTATTACCCAACTTCCAGGAAGTTAACAAAGAGCCAGGAGATGTGGATCACTTAGCTGTGGACAAATACTCCATGCTCAGGCTAAGCAGGGCAACTCCTGCTCCACGTATCAGATAAAAAGTAGAGCTGCTGCATTGTTGAATATTTCAGAAAAAGAATAACCATTTTTTTTAAAAAAATAGGCAGTGTTAGTTTACTAAGGTTTGAACATACTTAACAGATGAAATGAAATAAATCAGAGGAGAAAACTTACTGACTCCCAAACCACCAGGCAATGTTTGCATACATGGCAAGCTGTCCCCTGCTCTCTGCTGGAGCTGGCTTGCTTGGGCCCCTGAAAGGACAACAGGGGCTTTCGACTGGAGCCAGTGCAGTCCCAGGAGTTCAAGGACAGAAACAGCTCCTTATTCCCTGCTGGAAGAGCAGAGCCTCTGATCCAACCCAGGTGCCACCTGACACAATGCTTTCCAGGCAGCTGGTGGCTTGCACTCCCAGCCATGAAATCACAAGTTGTTTTGCAGAATGACAGTGAAAAAATTATCTGGATTCCCTTGTTCAAAGTAACAAACTCTCTAAACTCAAAAAATGAAAAGTAAGCAACAAGAGTTATATGGGAGGAAGGACAGAGCTCGTCATAATGAGGATACCTGGAAGTAACCTGGCTTCTTTCTCCAAAAGTGGGTTCAACAACTTCTGGGAGTTGGCCAGTATGGGATGCAGGCGTTCCCTTGGAGAGAAAACCTAATTATTCTTGGAGAAACAAGCCAGCTAGCTGTCTTAACATAGCCAGCTTTGTGCACTTAAGCATGTGTTAAATTTGCATAAAGCAATCCTTCCTATCATCTCCTAGGCATGATTTAGCACCTTCTTTTCCTGAGTTTTGATTCTGCTTTACTTCCTCCCAAAGCTAGACAACCAGAAGCTCATTGTTTTCTTGCAACCAGTTTTTTATGTGACAGTGTCACTTTCAAGCTTGAAACACATATTTGGTTTCTACCAAATAACAGTGTCACAGGACTCCCAGGACTCCTGCCAAAATAGATGGACACATACAGACTGACATGCCCACTGTGCTCTTAGCTCTCTTCCAAGCCAAGAGCTTGAGGAGCTCAAAGAGGGTACAGCAGTCATGAAGATGGAGGGATCTGGTCATCCCCTCCAGATCGTCCCCAACTTTGGCTACTGCTGTCATCTCTGTGAAGGCTGCAGTATCACTGGAATCAAACACATACCTCGCCAGCAGTCTTCAAAGTTCTGGTCAACCTCTCTCTCCATGAGGGAGGCATGGTCCAGCTAGCACAACCCTGAGGAAGTCCAGCGTGTACCTCCAGCTATCTCCAGTAAGACAACTCCTCCAAACTTCCTTATTACACAAAGATCACACCACACCTGCTACCACCTGGCTCCACAATTCCTGGAGACTGCACAAGGCTTTTGGACTCTAGGCCCTAAGGATGCCCAGCAAAGAGCTCTCTATGCAACACTGTCTTTCCTCCCTCTATGTTTCAGCTGATGGCTTCATTATTTTGTGAAGGTTTCTACCTCACAGTGTTTTCTCCCTCTTCTTCTCTTCTTCCTTTCACTCCTCCTCCTCCCCAAGTCCAAAGAATGTGCCAGGCTGATTCTAACTCTGTCAAAGCACTCTATCTATGGCTCCCTTTCTATCTCCAGTGCACCACTGCTGTTGAGACTATGATCTTCTCTCCCCCAGACACTTAGACAAGACTCCCAAGGAGCTGCCTCCACCACCTGCCTCACTCCCTTTGAGTCCCATTTCCACAAGCTGAAGATGAATCCTCCTCAAGGAACTTTCCCTCCAGCTATGGCCCCTGATGCAAATGCTCAGTGCCCCCTCCCTCCACCCACTAGGCTAAGTTCAAACAATTTTGTCTGATCTGTATCAGACCCTTGTGCTGCATTGACCACTCCCCACTTCCCTATGATGTGACCTTAGCATTTCTACACAAAGGGTGTGTAGACCAGCAGGAGGTTAGAGTGTTGAGAACCCCAGATCTACCTGGCTATTAAGAAGGACTAGAATAGGGCCATGCTAAAGACCTACAAAGCTGAGTTAGGAAAAATCCTGGGCCCTCCTGCTGCATCCCTGAACTACAATTTGGGTAGCAAAGGGTATTTTATTTCCTTAAGAAATAACAACCAGATTTTTTATGACTAAATATCATTTAGTTACATTTCTTCCTGGGCTGTTTGCCCATTAATAGCCACATCCCAAGAAAGTCCCCAAGAAGTTATGTGTAAGTTCATTAAATTTTAAATAATAGATAATTGTGGAAACAACCAGGAGTAAATTATATAACATGTAACGATGGAAATGGCAAATGGTCCGCCAGAGGTACAGGAAAAAATAAACACAAATAGCAATTAAGTTCTTGAGTAAACCAGAATGAAATTTCACTGACATTGGTTAAAATGACATTCTTTGAAGATTTCATCATGTTTTGGGGATATAACAGGTATCTAGTTATTTTCGGCTCTCACCTTTGGTTTTACATTAGCATCAGAAGAGACATGCTGGCCAAACAGTACCGATTTCAACTCAGAAGTCCTATAGCAAAATCAAGCTTTCCTCTGGATTCACTTAACAGAATTGGCAAGGAGCAAGAAAAGTCAATACACCCCCTATCACAGACAGAACAGAAATGCCACATCTAGAAGGCAAGAAAATATTAAGGATACTTATTTGCTTTTGACAAGCCACACAATGTGGGATTTTTTTTTTCCTCCCTTCAGTGGGAAAAAAAGAAACAGATCTGTATTAAGTTCCTTTTAGCAAAGTGTGAAAAAAGAAGTAAACTGAACAGGAATCCTAAGATAAAAACTGCAAAACCAGGAGTTAGATAGGATGCCATACACTCTGAAATGCATCTTGGCTGCTGACTGATAAGCCCGCTCTATTTCTATTTACTTTTGTAAATAAATGAAAAGCAGTGAAATCTGACGAGCCAGCTTTCCACACAACCAGTAACTGATGGGAACAGAACAGGGCTCAGAGAATTTCTCAGGAAAATGAACCCAGCTCCATACACCTGGGGCCATGGACTCATGTAACATGGTGGTTCAGAGAAATGATCATCCACATAATGCCCCCCAACACTAGTGTCTCACGGGAAATGTCTGATTTCTGGACTTGCATTTTGATGACTTCATTACAACCCTGCTTACAAATTTGTGCAGTATAAAAGCAGCTAGATCATATACTTACTACCTCAAATTTAATCACCTCACAGTCTTATTTCTGCCTGTATTAATAAACAGAACTTTCACCAACTAAAATAGATGGAAATGGCACTTTTTTTAGGGTGACATTATTCTATAATCCAAGATACCTTCAGCAAAAATAGCAGTGAAGAGGGAAGATGTGAAAACATGTGCAGAAATAGAGGCCCAGAGTTAGCCTGCTTCCATATGGACATTTTTCTGGACTAGGAGCTAAGTGTTAGGTGCCTTTAATTCTCCACTGAAAATATGACACTTGATAACCTCATTGAAGCTGTTTCTCAAAATAGGGCCTAGGCCTCCCAGCAGATGTCTGGGCTGGCGAAACCCGAGCTGAGCAGCCAGCACAGCCTCTCCTCCACCCTATGACTACACTCAGACCAGACCCATTCATCTGAGGTGCCGAACTGCCCAGCGATGTCAGGCCCAAGGTTTTGTGCTTGGCCCACTCACTTCCCAAACAAAACCAATAGCAAGAATTCTAAACAAGAGCAGTGACAAAAGGAACCCTGAGAAACGCTATGCTGAATTAACAAGGGCACACTGTGGAGACATGTGCCAAGTGAGAGAGACCACGCCTGTGCTCTTGATTAGGCTAAACGGTAGACACAGGCCTTGTGGACCGCATTAGGTCTGCTGGGCCTGTTTCCTTTGGAAAGAAAAGACAGAGAGGAGTGGGAGAGTGGGGGGGCAGGGCAGACGGAGGGAAGGAGGAAGGAAAGAAGGAAGGGAGGGAGGGAGGAGGGAGAGAGGGAAGGAGGGAGAAGCAGAGAGAAGGGAAGGAAGAAAGAAGAGATTGATTGGCTCTCTACCCCTGGCTGACACACTCTAAACTATCTCCTCCCCAATCCTGTTTCTGGTAGTCCAGGAAAACACAGACTTCAAAATGTTCCTAAAGTAAGCAACTCAGTGAGACCCTGTTTCCAAATAAAATACAAAATAGGCTGAGAATGTGGCTCAGTGGTTAAGTGCCCCTCATTTCAATCCCTGGTACCCCACCCCCACAAAAAATGTTCCTGATTGTGCTTGTGTATGTCTCAAACCTCAGCAAGGCATTTTCTCCTCCATTGGACTGCATCTCCATCTCCACCATTCTCTTAAGTCTGACCTGTTCACAACTCAGGAAGAAGCACACAACCTTTTTTTTTTTTTTTTTGTCCTATCCTTACATTTCTCCAAGTTAATTCCTCTGAGTTTCATATCATGGACCCCAGATTCGGTGGGTCAGTGGTTCCTTGCTGTATTTATATTGTTCCTGATTTTCTGTGGCTCTCTGGGGGTTGGATCTGCCACTCTGTGACAAGTAGCAGGCCAGGACCTGAAAAGGTTCTGTCTGATGTTGCTATGGAAGTCCAGTCACTTTATGTTCCCTTCCTACCTCCAAGGGCACCCTTTCTTTAGCTACCACCTGCCCACAACTGGACACACAAGCTATGGTAGGCGATTTTATGCACAACTTTTATATGCATAACTTTTACTGTGAGTGTGTGATTTCCAGGGAGAAATGGAATCACCTGGATGGCAATCCAAACATTTAAAACACTCTCAGATATCCTTGACCTTACTGTGACCACCACCCAGGATTTCTCACTAACTGTGACAACTCACCTGCCCCCAGGGCAGATCCTGGTTTGAAGGGGCTTGAAGACTGTAAGGTCTGGAAAGCTCTCTTTATGAGAAAGAACACAAAAGCACAATACAAAATGAGAAGTCAGGCCCCTGGCTTCGGTGAATACGGGGCACCTGGGCTTTTAGCTTGGCAAGGGCACATACCACCCTTGCACCTGATTACCCTGCACATTTCCCTTCCTCTTGCCACTGGCCCCTCTCTAGCCTCATCTTCTTCCTTCTGTTCCCTGCAGAGGCAGAGCACTTCAGTTTAAATAAACCAAAAGGCCATTCAGCTCCTATGCATCAAATAAAAGCTTAGCAGAAGCTTGGACATTTCCTTTAATAGGAACTGTGTTGTGTTTCCAATTGAGTTTCTCCTTTCTTATGTGAGCACAGGCCTGATCTAACTCAGTTTGTCTTCCAAGAGAGAAGGAAACTAATACTTACTGAAACTCAAAATACCAGGAATTTTCTAGTACCCAGTGTCATCATTAAACAGATGAGGAAACTGAGGCTGGAAGCCTCACAATGAGTAATAATAAGGAAACCCCAGTTCTTGTTTGCAAGTGACTTAAAATAGAATGAGGAATTCAGACCTACAGAAAGAATAGTTCAATAAGCCCAAGCAAAAGAAATGTGAGATATTATAAAGCATACAAAGGGAGAGACAATTCTTCCAGTGAAGATGCAGAGAAAAGTAACAGAAGAGAGATGCTGGGGGAGTAACAAACCCAAGGAAGAGGAAAGAAGCAGGAAGAGTATGTGTCTGGACAGTGGGGAAAGGGCCAAGGGGAGCTCAGCAGGAGGGCACTTGCCTCTGAGTGAGCAAGGTTTTGAAAGAATTCAGGGATATGCCTCTTTCTGAAGGAAATAGCTTATGATTGGCAACTTATGCTTTCTCTCGGTTAGTATCAACATAGGCCAGAATCACACTCAAAAGTCCTTTACATAAGCTGCTTAAATTCAGGGCAGTGCTGTGGAAAAGAGCTGGGGTGCTGCGGAGGAGCAACCAGGTTGCCAGCGGGCTCTCTGCAGCTCAGATTCCTCAGCTGAAAAGGGAATCAAAACTCCAGCTCAGGTAAGGTGCATGATACATAGAATAAAGTGGTCCACAAAGCTGGTACATGATTCTCTCCACCAAAAAGATATGTATATAATGAATACAGGAGGAGCATTCTAAGACTCCTCTCTAGTTCCCACCCTGCCACCCTCAGTAGTGACCCCCACTGGACACACTCTCTAGCACAGATAGCAGTGGTCTTGCTTCTTTAAATCTGAGCTTGTCAGGACCACGCTAGCAAATTTCAAATTTTGTCCAACAGACTCGGGTTCCATTCTGCATGCAGCTTGTCCAAGTAAAGCCCAGGGGAAAACTGAAGTTTCTCTCTGATAACTCCAATTCCCGGCTGTTTTCTTGCGAATCAAAATGGAAATAATGAAATAAAGTGCTGAGCTCAGTGCTTAGCCCAGGGAAACTCCTAATACTCACAAACTCAATCCCTCTCCCACCCCATCCTACTCCCCAACACTGCAGAATCTGCGATGTACTCAGTAAGGAGATTTGTAATTCTTGTAACTCTTTAACAGCTGCTGAAAGTTAAAACTTCATTTTTCTTTAACTTAATTCTTACCTACTAAGATAAACAAGGATTTAAAGCAGTATACTTCTCCACATCCTCAAAATTTGTCTACAAACCACATTTTTGCTTTCCATGTTCAATAGAATGTTACACTGAAACTTTACAAAAATTCCTTTAAAGAGTAAATGTCAATAATATTGAAATAGAAGTTCAACTAAGATGGAATTCACTTTCAGGCTTTGCTGAGCTCAATGCACATGAATATCAATTAAGTTGCTTTACTAATTTTTTTTGGTAAAATTTCACACACAATAGGATATGGTAACAAATTATGCCACAAGTCCACACAGTTTTGCCACTAGCTTTTGAATATATTAATGTGGTATTATTTAAAAGTATAAATTTATTATCATATGTCCTTTCTGGGATACCTTGGGCCACACAATCTGTGCTCATTATAGAAGACCAAAAAATCCTTTCAAGGGGAGTATCCTAGGAGTTGCTGCTATTTCAGTTAACAATCACACGATGAAAACAAAGGATGTATTTGAATACAGCAATATAATAATGATGTCTACACAGTGTTTTAGATAGTGACCAGGTCCCTAAGAAAGCATAACAGGCTTTCAGTCCTTGAAGCCTGGGGGTTCATCTACTCTCTCTGAAAGCTGTGAGCTGTCTGCTGAAGTCTAAGCATCCAACCCAGGAAACTAATAGCTTTGTCAATATCCTTACACCATCCCAGGGATTTACTCCTCAATGGCATTCCCCAGGTGCACCAAAGGAGAATAAAGAAAGAAAGGAAATTCCACTTAATCCCAACTGATGAGGTGGCTGGGGCTCACCAGGTTAACAGGTGACTATGACCCAGGAAGACAAAGACCCAGTGACCAAGCCACATAGAATTTTGAGCAGTATTCTAGGGCAGAGAAATTATAACCAATTATGAATGATTCTTTGCCTGCCTGCTCCAACAAAAGCACATCCATCCACCTCACTTGTACAGGAGCTTTTGTTACTCTCTTACTCTGGAAAAACAACATTTTCCTTTTCCTCTAATTTGCATGAGAACAGAACATGACTAAACACTAAAACCCAGCAGGCAGGCACTGAGCCTTGATACTTGGACAGGACTTTTTTCACCCGGGAGCACTGCTCAGACAGAGAGAAGGGAGTGGGCATAACATCCCACTTACACATGATCATACTCACTGGGTATTTCTTCACAAAATGGCAACACAAGGTATGTTAGTTTTCCATTGCTGTGATAAAAAATACCTTATATAAACAATTAAAGGAGGAAAGATTTATTTTAATTCATAATTTCAGTCCACAGTTAGTTGACCCTGTTGCTTCAAGTCTGTGGTGGATAAAACATTATAGTAGGAGAACATGATGGAGGAGCCTGCTCACCTCATGGCAGCCAGAGAGGAAAAAGGAGAGAAAAGGGCAGATGGGGAGTACAAATATCCTCTTCAAGGGCACTTTCCCAACGACCTAACTTCCTTGCACTGAGCCCCACCTGCTAACAGGTTCTACCACTTCAAAATAGCACAAGAGGCTAATGACCAATCCTTTACACATGGGCATTTCTTTTTTTTTTTTCTTTTTTTTTTAATTTTTTATTGTTGGTTGTTCAAAAACATTACATAGTTCTTGATATATCATATTTCACACTTTGATTCAAGTGGGTTATGAGCTCCCATTTTTACCCCATATACAGATTGCAGAATCACATCAGTTACACATCCATTGATTTACATATGGGCATTTCAAAGACAAACTATAGTCAGGGTTTTTTTCTTAAGTTAAAGCAAAGGGGAAAAAAAATTGATACTGAATATATACCAGAGGTTTGTGATTCACTTGCTTTTTTAAGCAAGGCTTTTTCTTAGGAGGTAGCACCCTGCCTATGATGCTCCAGTCCAATACCCTGACGGTGCCCT
The DNA here is from genome assembly GCF_021218885.2 of Marmota monax. NCBI lineage: Eukaryota > Metazoa > Chordata > Mammalia > Rodentia > Sciuridae > Marmota > Marmota monax. The sequence continues at coordinate 98,180 of NW_026692005.1, read as the reverse complement.
TGCTCACCACTATCACTCTGATATCTGCTCTTTCCTCTGTACAGAATGCTCACTTCTTATTTCCCAAACAAATCTGCCTGATCCCTAAAGATGAAGGTCACAAAACTTTTCTTCCAAGGGTTCCTAGAGAAACAGATTCTTCATTGCCAGATCAGACACTAAGAAGGGAGGAAGGCATAAGAAGACAATGACCATGTCCTTATCCATGACCCCTCCTGAGCTTCTTTCAAAGAAATGACACATGTTGAAGTTGAGCCTTTGGTCACTAGAGAAGTCCAAAGATGCTACATTTTTGGTGTGAATGTGATTGACTAACTTGGTCCAAAAGCAAAACATAGTGTTTGTATGGTATATATATATATATATATATATATATATATATATATATATATATATATATTTATGATTCCCCAGCAGGAATGCTGGCTTCTTTATGCATCATTTAATCACAATTCAACAAAGGGATGACTGGCCTACAAATAAAGGAAATGTTCCCTTCTGTCTCCAATCACCAATAGACTCTCTACACAGAAGCACTGGTGCTCCCCCTACCCTGACAAGGCCATGCCCAGCCCAGAGGCAGGCCCAGGGTGCTATAGCTTGTTTTCCCTTTCTTCCCAGATGCTGTCCTTTCTCCCTGTTCCCTTCAGAGACTCAGATTTTCAATTCATGATGGAGAGAATTAGGACAGGTGAACACGCCTTCAAAATCAAGTACACCTGGTTTTCTTTGAATAATACCACATAAAAGAAGAGAGTTAACACCAAGTAAAAGAAAAGGCTATCTATTAGTAACAGCAGACTGTGCTGCCAGGTGTCATAACCCACACTGTGGGTCATGAGGCACACAGTGGGTCACACCCTGAATGCTAGGTCTCCATCTCACTTCACTCTCTTTCTATTCCATCCTTTCACTGTATTTCCTAATAGATGAGCTGAAAACAAGCTCCAGGATTTCTGAATGGTACAACCCATCAATGGAATATGATAGTTATAAAATTATAATTATGAGGATGGCATGGTAACACAGAATGCTGAAAATTAAAACAGAATTATAATTCATTTAAACTATGTCCAAAACGTACATATATAAGGGAACAGAAGGGAATGAATAAAAGCAGTGATTCATGAGGAATGAGACTATAGATTATTATTTTTCTTTATTTTAAAAACTTTCTATAAAATGTTTCATATTACTCTCATGATTAAAAATAAGCCAAGGTATACTTTCACATATATCTGCAAAGACACTGTGCAAAGATTTTAGAAACTAGTTCAGCTCTAGCACATCCATCCCATGGGATAATTCTGAGCAATAAATAAAGGCAATGCAATATGGAAAGGTCCAGAGGACATTTTTTGAAGAAAAAAAGAAATCTCAGATGGTCATATAGGGTCAGGGGTGTGGTTCAGTGAGAGAGCACTTGCTTCACATGTGTGAAGCCCTGGGTTTATCCCTATCACTGTGAAAGAATAAAGAAAGGAGGGAGGGAAGAGAGGAAGAAGGAAGAAAGAAGAAGGAAGGAAGGGAGGGAAGGAAGGAAGAAGAGAGGAAGGGGATAAAAAAGAAAGATCACATACCTTCCATTTATATAAAATTTCAAAATGACAAAAATTACAGTGATGAAGAAAAGATCAGTGACGGTGGGGGTTGGGGACAGTGGGAGGAAGAGGAGGGGTGAGACTAGAAAAGGGCAGAGGGAGATTCCTGCATCTTGATGAGGGCACTCACATCAACATCATCTTCTTGGTTTGGGTTCTGTTATGGTTTTGTATGATAATGACAGGGTGCTGGGTGAAGGCTCACAGGATCTCTGTACTATCTTTCCTGTTTCCCATACATCTTCAATATTAAAAGTTAAAGAGAATAAGCTAAGGAAAAAAATGAAAAGTATGTGAAAATGCTTTTCTCATGCTGGTCCCAGTTAAGTGGGTTCACTGTTGTCCTACCTCACAGTGCAACTTTCTGCACGGGTACCTGTGTCAGATTCCTACCTTGATGTCCTCTGCTCCAGCATAATGCCCTGCACAAAACCTGTCAGTACACCTTAGATGATAAACAAGATCCTGGTACAGAAGGGAAACATAAGAAAAGGCAACAAGAATATTCTAGAAGTCCTCTTACAGACTTCCAAACTAGTATTCGTCTGTATGCCATGATTTCAGTATTTATTTTGTTTTATTGCTTATATATTAACCATCCTCCTCTAAGATATAAACAATGGCACAGTCAGTTGTCCCCAGGTAACCATGCAGGATAGACTGATTCTAGGACCCCTAAGGATACCAAGATCCACAAGTAAATGACATAGTAGCTGCATATAACTTAAAAATGACAAGAAAGAATGTCTGTATATGCTCAGCACAGACACAGTTTTTCTCCTAATATTTTCAGTCTATGGGTTGGTTGAATCCACAGATCAGAACCTGTGAACACCAAGGGCCAAGTGTACTGACTTTTGCAAATACTTTGACTTTCAGTCTTGTTTAAATCACATTGCCTTTGCCAGGCTACTGTAAGAGCTCTGAAATAACCACTAACAGGTTCAAAATCTTTCAAAAATTTTCTGGCTACAAATCCCCATGTCTGTTTTTTCCCATAGACTTTGCTCTTTGACAAAACAGAGGTGCATTGCCCCTGTCACATGCAATAGATCAGGTCTCATGAGGCCAAGCCTCTGCTGAATCCACTTGCTTCTGCTCCCTATGTGGTCAAGTGTCAAACAATATATCCTCTGTGCTTTCTCTCAGGCTAACAAGCACAGCTAGAGGAAATGGGTCCCTTTCCACAAAGTCAAGTCTGATGTCACCAACAGGTTCCTCAGCTACTCCTCATCACTGTCAACCCTTGTCACAACAACCACTGCAGCTCTTCCATGATGTCTGTGACCTTGCCAACATGATCCTGTCCTAAGCTCCAACTTTACCCCCACCCCAATTCACACGACCACAGGGAGACCATGAGGGAACATGGATCTTGGAGAAGACAGACTAATATCTTTTCTGGGCTTTGCTCATTTCCTATCTTTCTCCTACCTTCAGAATCTACCCTGATTCACTAGCTGGAACTATTCTTTCCTGTCTTTTTTGACACTTCCTTCCATTCAAAACAGGAAACTTGTCCAAAGGTAGCCCTATTCTCACTGCTCCAACTTTCTCATTCCCTCTGAAACTGGTGGCCTTTGAAGCCAGACTTCCACCTCCAAGCCAGATCAGTCACTTCCACCTCTGCAGGAAGACCCCATGATTACTCACGATGCACCCCTTCCCAAGAAGGCCCCTCCTCCTCCAACCTCCAGAATGCTCCACAGCTGCTTGCTGCCCTCATACCTCCAGGGTTCATGCTGTTCCAGGGCCTGGAATGCATCCAAGTCCAACAAAAACATCAGCTCTTCCAAAAGCCACCCCTGTTCCTTTAGTCCTTGCCTCCTCCTCATCCCACAGCCCCCTGCCAAATTAGAAGTCATTTCTGGAACCTCTCACTTGGGTTCCAGTTCATGGTTCTGATCACTTTCTCCATTGCTCTGCCACATCTAATCTGATCCCCTCCCTCCCTGAGGTATAAGCTTTGCCCTCTTATCAAACTCTATCACCAGAGTAGCCAAAAGCAACTTGCTTAAAATGTGAGCTCAAGGCATATCTGCCAAATGAGTGAATCACACCCACAAAGTTACATCTAAAGAATATAAAATTCTTAATACAACTTTGTGAATTCTGTAAACATGTACAGTTGGCCCTCTGTATCTATGAGTTCTGCATCCATGGATTCAACCAACTGGGTATTGAAAATATTGAAAAAAAAATTGTTTCTATACTTAACATATACAGATTTTTGTTCTCTAAGCAATATGATACACCTATTTGCATAGCATGTACAAGTATCAGGTATTATAAGTAATCTATATATGATTTAAAGTATATGTGAAGCTCTCTGGAGGATTTGGGTAGATTATAGGCAAATACTACCCCATTTTACATAAGAGACTTGAACATATGAGGATTATGGGTATCTATAGGGTGGAAGGGAGGTTCTGGAACCAATCCCCCATGGATACCAAAGAATGACTATATTTGGGCCTTACCATTTACAGGGCATTTCCCAGGCAGTCTGTAACATAAATGATCCTCTGTTGTATGGTCCCCAATCACAAAAACCTAATATTCCATCAGAGGTGATAAGATACACACATAACTGTTGTGAAAAAAAAGTTTGCAATTAAGTATGTGAAAAAAAACAACAGGCACATTATAAACCAGAAAGCACAATTCAAATATGAATATTCAGAACAATTATTGACATTAAATTACATAAAATAAAGTTAGATAAAAGACAAATGTTGCCTGCAGAGTAATTTTAATTTTGTAAGAAAATTATTGTAGCATAAATAATATATTATCTAAAGACTTAATTTATAATATGGCAAAGTCTCTGCAAATATGAAATAAGATGTCTAAGAATTTTACTCTGTGGTATATATGTGCCATTTATTTTTAAGCAGAAAGTACTAAAAATATCTAGTAGCATTTAGAAAATATTTCACACTTCTTATCATTCTATGAATTGAAAACCAAAAACATTTAAAAACTAAAATATCCTATATTAATGAAGAACAAGTATCTAAATGTCCTACTTGAAATAAAAGGATTACATACAGAAGGTAGCATTTTACTACATCATTCAGACCAGGGCAGCAAATGACTTGTAACATGTCTATCCAGGAAGGAGCTGCATCAAGCAGAGACCCCTCTCCTTCTTTGTCCCTGACAGCTCTGGAGTCCATATACTTGTGGCTATAGGACACATGTGCCAAATAACCCCTCCTCTGAGCTTTCTGCCAACATTCTTTCACTTCTAGTCATGAGCCACTCCCCAAAGCTCCATGAGTGAACTGTGCCCCTAGCACACAATCCAAACCTCACCCTAACCAGAGACCCTGTGTCCCAGTTGCCATGGCTGTATGCCCAGGCAGGGCTGAGGAAAGACCAATGTCCATATCTAACTTAGCCTGGCACAGAGGTGTGACATGGATCCTGGCCATACAACTTCTACATCCTCCTAATAAAGTGCACTATATGCTGACTGATGGAACTTTCATATGTTTATGAAGGAAAGGTACTGGTAGTTGTTATTCTATGCAGTTCTAGTCCTGATTATAGCCCCCAATGTGGACACACACACTGGCATACTTGTATATTTCTCCCAAAGTATAACAAGAACACATAGATTTTTTTGAGCAGAGGACTCACATGCATTTTTAATTATTTTTAAGCTATATGAAAATTAAATGACTATATGGATGAATTGCTCCCAAAACAATCCAGAGAGGATACCATCCCACCCTGAGTTCTAAGCACAAGGGCCCATCAGGCCCCAATATCTCCCCACAGCCAAATCATTCTCTGGCATCTCTGCAAACAATAAGAATTTCAGGCATTCAGGACCAGAGGACACCTTTGAAAATCAGCTAAATCTTATAGAAACTGTACCCTCCAATCCTGAGGCAGGAACATCACCTTCCTTGTCCTTCCCACCCTCCATGCTGAATCACAGATCTTGTACCTGAAACACCAGAATTCAGATGATTCCCAACCAAGACTGGCCCTAAGAAATACAGTGAGTGAACGTTGGGTCCTTGTTCCTTTGGAGCTATTCTGCCTTCTGCATGATGCTGTCTCTTATGTTACCTGCAGCACATGGGATCATGTTCTCTCCTCCCTCTCAACTACCCTAACTGGCCTTTGGTACAGAATCTCCCAAGGTTCTTGTTCACCAGGTATAAATGACAGATAAGACTACACCTCCCCTGGGAGAGCTGCAAAATGAAAAGGAAATAGGGATTCATTTTTTTAAGTTCTAAACCTTGACACAGAACTACGTAGCTGGATGGAAGAAATGGTGGTCTTTCTTTCTTTCCTTTTCTTTTCTTTCCTTTACTTTCCTTTTCTTTTCTTTAACAGAAGAGAAGAAAGATGGACCCCTGGGCAGGTGAGGTGAAGTGGCTTTGTGAACCACTTAGTTCAAGGCTTGTACCTGTCTCCTAGAAAATGAAGTCCTTTCTGGGGCTACACATCTTTCTTCAACTTCTCAGGGCAGGTCCCTACAAGGTCAGCACCACTTGAGTGAATAACTACCAGGCCAGTTCTTACTAAATTTAACCATACCAAAATTATTCTAAGATAGATAGGTCAGTTGAATTACTGTTGAAATAAAGTCAGAATGGGTATTTTATTTTTCAAGCAAGCTTTATACAAAATGATAACCTTGAATTTAGTGCCTTGAAGCATATAAATGGACTGAGTTTAATGTAAAGAAAAATTATCCTACTGTATAGCCTTGATTATGAAATGGTACAGTTCTCAAAACTGACATGTAAGGCAATATTGCTCTCTCCCCTGGATCTTGAATATGAAATAGGAGGTGTGATTTAAGGGAAAATTCCACTTAGAAAGGGACAGAACATCAGCATGCCCTGACCCATCAGAGTCACAGCAGCAAAGCACTTCAGACCTGGGCAAGCAAAGCCTTTCAACACACCACCAGACAATTTACTGGCTCTTTCTATTCTTCCTCACTTTCAGTTGGATGCTACAAAATGGGTGCAGGAGTCTAAAAAGAATGTGTATTTTGAATGAACATGATACACAAAAGATACATTGCTCTCCAGTTTTTACAAACAGTGAACAAATACTTCTTGGATGATTCTTTTCCTTTTAGAGATGAGGTCTCCCTATGTTGCCCAGACTGGTCTCAAACTTCTACACTCCAGAAATCCTGTCTTTGTCTCTGAGTGCTGGGATTACAGGCATGTGCCACTGCACCCAGCTGGGAACATTATTTTCTAATGATGCAAAATGTTTTCACTTCAGTTTATATTCATCTGAGGGCATATAAAGAAAAAACAACCCAACTCAGACTCACTGTCTCTTACCACACATTCACAAAACAAGTCACTTCTGACACCAAATATGTTGCAGAAACAAACGAAGTGTCTTGTGTTTTCTCCTGCTCTCATACCAAAATCAACACGGAAGACTTATGTGACTTTAAAGGGTATGGGACTTTCTCCCCACCAGCAAGCAATTCTGCAGTGGACCCCAGGAAGTCCTCAGATTCTTCTACCTGCACATAGAGTTAGATCCTATAAGTTGAAGGCTGAGTCCCCAAGATTGCCGTCATCCCCACTCCAGATGCCAGCCTCCAGCCCAGGTGGGTATGCCTTTGCCTCTCACCAACTGGCCAGAACTTGGGCGCCCACAACCTCCCTCAGGTTCAATTAATTTGCTTGGGTAACTCACAGAACTCAGGGATATCTTATATTTACCAATTTATTATAAAGGCTATTACAAAGATACAATAAAAAAATGCCTAGGGTAAGTTATGGGAGAAGGGGTGCAGGCTTCAATGCTCTCTCCAGGGTGTCACCCTCCAGTAACCTCCCCGTGCCCAGTTATCTAGATGCTCCCCTGCAACCCTGTCCTTTGGGCTTTTGTGGAAAATGTACTGTACAGGCCTGATTGCTAAGGGCCTAGGAGGAGAAACAAGCAAGGCCTATCTACTCAGATACTGGGCCTCCCCTGTAGCACTCCTTCCTACTGTAGTTTGGATCTTCAGTGTCCTCCAAAGCCCAGGCATTAAAGGTTAGATCCCTGGAGTGGTGCTGCTAGGATATGGAAGAAACTCTAACAGGTGGAGCCTAGGGGGTGATTCAAAAGGGCATGCCCTACATGGGGATTGTGGCACCCTGGTCTCTTCTCTCTTCATGTTTCTGTCAGGAGCTGAGTGGCTTTTTGCTCTGCCACTCTGCCCTGCTAGGATGTGCTTCCTTGCTACATACCTAAAAGCCAAGCAAACATGGATTAAAACCTCCAGAACTGTGGGCCAAACTAAACCTCTTATTTTTATAAGCTGATTACTTCAGGTATTTGTTATGGCAACAGAAAGCTAAATAACACACCTCCTTCCAGGATATGGGACAGGACTCCTTTGGAATGAGGAGGGTTTTATGATCTACTTTAAGACAAGGTAGGTCCAAGAATTTCCTCACAACCAGCAATAAGACAAAGACATTTGGACAGGGGAAGATTATAGCACCTCTGACCCACCCTGGGAAAGAGAAATGCTAGTTAGTGTCTATGGCTTTCCTTGGGAAGAGGATTTTAAATGAGAAATCATGAACAAAATCATAGATAGGTAGATAGATCATAACATCACAATCCATTTAATATGATTTAATTTACCCCATTTCTATAAATATGAAATTAGTTTAAATTTAAAGAACTAGAAAACATTTTAATTGCAAGAAATTTTTTTTAGTAAAAATTTTAAAAGCCTCAAAACAATGACGATAGACACAAAAATGTTGCCTAGCAATTCAGTTAAATTTTTAAGGAGAAAGTTATTCTGTTTATCTCCAAAGCTATCAATGTCTCTCAAAAATCCAATTCAGTGAAATTTTGCTACCTTTGTCTCCTGGAAAAATACTCACATTTTCCAAGTTGATATGGGAATACCCCAGTGGCCTAAGACTTGTAAGATATACTAGAATAAACTGGGTTGATTAAGACTCATTCTGTGTATGTTCTCTTTTTAGAAAGTAAACAGTATTTACTTATCCAAGTCTGCTTTTATACTTATCCAATACACTTAAATGAGGGATCTTTTAAACTAATTTGTATTTCCTCATCTCTCTGGGCTGCTCTGTTTCATATCCAGATTCATGATGTTCAAAGTCAGGATCTTTGTGAAACATGGAGAAAAGAGAGCTAATAAGAAGGAGGCCTGGTCCAGAAGCCATCCAAAGGGAGACGTGAGTACATGCAACTCAAAATGGAATTTTGAAAAGGAAGGGAAGGAGTGAAACCCAGCACAGACAACAAACACAGAAAATCTGCTGCTCAACCATAACCATGAGGCATTCCTGGAAATACCTTCTCATTATCGTTTCCCCAAGTCATATGCCTGGAAAGATGAAAGTGAATCCATTTTTATACAATGAATCACACTTTCAATGAGGGCACAGACAGGAATCCGGAAATGAATTTCTTAAATCCTTCAACAATAGATCATCTGAATTATATAAAACAATACAAGTTCACTCACTCCCTTTAGTTATATTTTTCTCAATATAATAAACTTCATAACATCACTTCTCCAAGCAGGGCACACCCACATTTCTGTCTCCTCCTTTGTTCCTATTTGACATCTTCCTTTCTTTTTACTTATGCTTCTCAGGAAAAGTTTTATTTTTGCACTTTGACCATTCTGCAATTCTTTCATTTATCAGAATAACAGGGGATTTCCAGAAAGTGCTGCCAGGAGCCACTAGACCTAGACCATGAGAAGAGTCAATGCTAGTCATATTCTAATAACAGATTATATTATACATTCTTGATTTTAAATGATCAACATCTTAAGCAACGATCACCAGCTCAGTGTCACCTGAATGGTAGAGATCCAAGGCACGCAAATTAGGATATGTAAAATATATTGAAGACACCAAGAAATGAATATGCCATGTCAGGCATCTTGTTTTCCTGTATACTACACAGCTGTTTATTCCAGAAGCATAAAGAAAAAATATACCCAACTCTATTAGCTCGCAATATTCCAGGGGTGAAGGTGGAATGTTACCTACCTTGCACTACCCACAGGAAACTGCTGATGATAGAGGATTCTGGACACTTTTTCAGGAAGGTGCTAGTTACAAAGGCACACCCACATCAGCCAATTATGAATGATTATTCTCAAGTGACCCACATGAAGTGATTCTCTACTACTGGCTTAAAACAGTTAAGATTCATTTAGAATATATTTTTAAACTAGTTATCAAGTTTTAAATCTAACTGTAACAAGCTCCTCAGATGTAAGGATCATGTCTCCAAATTACACTGAATTTTCAGTGCTTCATAAAGTGCTGCATGGTATGGACAATATCAAATGTACTTTCCTCACTGCATACTCACATCACAGACAGTAACAGGCATGGATGGAGTAGTTAATCCATGTTTGACATACTGAGGCTCTACCAAACCTTTTCAAGATGATTGCACTATTTTAAATTCCAATAACCAATGTATGAGAGTTCTATCTGCTCCATATCCTTACTGACCTTTGCTATTGTCTTTTTTATTAAAGTCATTTTAGTGGGTTTGCAGAGGTAACTCATTTGGTTTTGTTGTTGTTGTTGTTTAAGTTGTCAATGGACCTTTATTTCATTTATTTATATGCAGTGCTGAGAACCAAAGCCAGGGCCTCACATGTGCTAGACAAGCGCTCTACCACTGAGCCACAACCCCAGCTCACTTGGTTTTTATGTGCATTTCCTTAATCATTGTTAATGATACTGAGCAATTTTCATATGCTTACTGGCAATTTGGATGGTTTTGGGGTAAATATCTGCAGAAGCTCTTCGACTGTTTTCCAATGGGGTTATTTTTTACAATAAAGATACAAGAGTTCTTTATATATTCCAGATACACGTTCTTATCACAAAAAATCATGTGCAAATATGATCTTGGGCCTTCCCAGCCCAAGATCTCAAAGATTTATTTCTGTTTTCTTCTAAGAGTTTCAAAATTTTATCTCTTAGATTATGGTCTGTGGTTCATTTATAGCTAATTTTTCTGTATAGTGTCAATAGCGAACACAATTTTGTTCCTTTGCATGTGAATATACAATTGTCTCAGCACCATCTGTTGCAAAGACTATTCTTGCCCAATAAATATAAGAGTTTATTTTTGGACTTTCAATTATGTTTCATTGTCTCTCTCTATCTCTATGTCTATATATACTCTCTTGATTATTGTAGCTCTGTTTTGAAATCAGGAAGTCTAAAACTTTGCTCTTTTCAAGATTGTTTTGGCTATTCACAGTCTCTTGCATTTCCATATGACTTTTAGTATCACAACACTGAGTTCTGTGGAAGACTTCATTGTAGTTGTTTAAAAGAATATTCTGAATTGTGTTATCAACTTTGTATACATACTTAGGTTCATTTGTTTCTGTTTAACATCACCTTTATGATTTCCTTTTTTTCAGTTTTGATACTATCTTGTTTCCTAAATATGTAAAAAAAAAAAAAAAGAATATGTGGGATTCAAAATCAAAACTATGTAAAAAGGTATGTTTAAAGAAGTCTCCCTGCTATTTTATGTTAGATATTCCCCCACAGACCCCTATCATTTTTTTGTTCGCTTTTTTTTTTTTTTTTTTTTTGGTTGTTTTGTTTTGCTAAGGAAAGCAACTGTGTTTTTATTCCTATTTTTCCTTATTCCTTACCCCCACCAAAAGTAAACACACCAAAGACAATTTCCATGTGCTCTTTTCATATGACAACAATTAACAGAAATCACTCTAATCATGATTTTTTTCTTTTCATTTGTTTGACTGATGTGAAGTAACTTTAAAAGGTAAAACTAGACTGTGAACAATTTTTTGGTACAAAAGGATAGGATAAGAGGCATATGACCTTTGGTGATTAAACTGTAGTCCTGCCATTACAGAATTAGATGTTATGTACATTTAATCAAGTACTAATGCAAACCATACATTATCACTTAAAAAATACATTATCACTTAAAACAAATAGACAAACAAAAAGTGTCTCTAGCATCTAATCAGGAACTTGAACCAAATAAAGCCAAAACAAATTGACCAAGCTTCACACAAAATCCAGTAATACCCTCATACAATACTGTATCCATCTTGTTTCACTCTCTATTCCCCTTTCTTCCATCTTGTTTGAGGTAATCACATAATTCCTTCAATGATAATACTCTTCTAGATCTGATGCTGAAACTACTGAGTGCCTATAATTTTCTAGAAAGTGGCCTGCTGTGGTCTTTTGAGTCCCTCATTAAAGAGGAACTGATCTCTATAACCCTTGGCCTTTCCAGAAGTTTGCAGCTGCCATCTGACCTTGTGGAAGGGACTCCACCAGGCGAAAGCACCAATCTTTGGGATGCTGAGCTCAATTTGTTTTGTGTCCTCACATGCTTGCTAAGACCTCAGAACAGTGCTTGACAAATGTGGTTGATTTATTGGTGTCTTACTCCTTGGGTAATGTATAAAAGTTTTAACTGAATTTTAAAATGCCCTAAAATGTACTTCAATTTCTATGTATCCCTCACTTAATTAAAAATAATTTCATCAAGCTGTTAGCCAAATATATATTTCTTTAAACTACTAATAAGAAATTAAATCACAGGATTCTTGTGAAGCCTGAATTAATTTGAATATTTTATTCTATTTCTGACCCTGCTATTTAGAACATGTCAGATTCCTTTTCCTAAAAATAAATATTTAATGAATAATGTAATTAAAAGAGGGATTATCCTTACTACCTCATACAGCTGTTGTGAGAATAAAATGAGAAAATATCTGTCGGAAAGCCTGGGGTACTGTGGGGTGCATGGTAACACTTAATCATTCTGTGTGGACTTTTCCACATCATTTTCTGAGAGAGAGTCAAAAAGTCACATTGAAGTCTTTCTTACGTATGTCTCTGTTATAAGATTATTAATGGGGACAGGGGTTGTGGCTCAGTGGTAGAGCCTCCCATGTTCAAGTCCCTGGGTTTGATCCTCAACACCACATATAAATAAACAAATAAAATAAAGATTATTAATGGGCAGCCTTAAGAGTCACATGAAATAGCATCATCTACAGATCAACTATTCATAGGTAGGCTACTTGCTTCATTCTCATGCATGTCCATTTACATGATGAAGAACGTCTTCATCTCTGAGAAGCACAGAGTTACATAGAAGTTTGGCCAGACGGGCTCAGCCATGATAAAGAATAAACAAGAAGACTAAGCATATTCTAGGAATGACCAGTGGCTTTTTTGGTCATTTTAGAGAAAATCCACTTGTTTAGATCCACTTCCTGCTGACAAGGACAAGGTCTTATGGTATAGAAATGTGGGAATCACAATGAATCATGGCTGCTGTGAGCCAGGCACTTGATATATGTCATCTCGTGACACTCTGATCACATATCAAGGTGGGAAGAACTATCCCTATACAGCCTCCAGAGGTTGCCTCGCCTGGCCACAGACACTCAGCTGATGTGCCATGACTCCAGCCCAGTCTCTGTCTCTGAATCCCTGCAGAGAGGGAGAGGCTCGCATTGTCGGGTGCGGCCACAATGTGATCAATGGCCTGGATCCCACGGCCAACATGTGCAGCCATCTCCCCTCCAAGGGGCTGGTGGCTATTTTTACTTCATGCTCTAACACATCCACGGTTAGAAAGCCATCTGAATCATGCTCTGAAAAGCTAGGAGGCTTAGCAGAGACTCCAGGATTTCAGTCATGGCAGCTTTGTACTGAGTTCCCAACACAAAGGCAGGAGTGTTCCCAGGCAGCAAGCCCAAGACCCTTCCTTTAAAGTGACTCTGTGTCATATCACCCTGGGTATTTTATCTGACAAGAACAAATTAGCATTCTCCCTCTATATATACTTGAGGAGCAAACTAAATGAAGGACTGAAGGAAAGGCACAAAAGGAAAGGCCATGAAATTCCCTGCAGGAGCCCCCTCCGGCCATTCTATTCCCAGGATCTTTTGAAAGCTAACTCCCAGTGCCACAAGCAAGCCATTGTGTGTCAGAAAAGGCCACTGTTGGGGCCTTTCAGCACACACAATAACTTGTAGGCTGGGTCCAATTTTAGAACTTGATGGAGAGCAATGACTGCATCAACATGGATCTGCAATTTTTTTTTTAGAAGCCAGAATCCCCCAAGAAAAGCTGTGCGGAAACTGGGAACTGGCAGGACTGTTTCTGGGGGAGCACTATTCACTTTTAGTCACCCAGATGATCCTCCTGTGTGCACTCTCCCCAGCATGCAGATGGAGTTATACATGGTCTTTACACAAGGATCCTCCGGGAGGCAGGGCCAGTTCCACCCTCACTGTTGACTAGTGAGGAATGGAAGCCAGCCCAGAAGCTATTTGACTTGATGAAAATCTCCAACTGGTTAAGTGATGACAGGTGCTCTAATAAGAAGTTTTGTTACCTCACTATATTGTTAAACTCAAAAATATTTCCTTTCCAACAGTCTGCTTCCTTGAGTTATTGCTTTATGTAAATAAATAACACTTTTTCTAGACATGAGAATTAACCTACAGTGCAAGAGTTAAGGTTTTCTTGACTAATTTTACTTGTTATTATATTGTATGTGATACAGATACAGAGGGACTGAGAAATTCCAGAAGAGCAGAAACTAAACAAGTCCACTAGAAGCTTAGCATCTCATGACACATGCCTTCCAGATCTCTACAGTAGCAAGACAGACTCCAAGCTTCACAGTGGTCACAGTAAAGAGGAGAAGCACCCCAGATTTAACCCCCAAAAGTCCCAAGGTTAAAATACCAACAACCTGAGGGAGACATGCACAGTCCCTGGCAGTGACGATATGGTGAGAAGAAAAGTCATTCACCTGAAACATAATGCACTTATTTGCTAATTTTAAAATGACTTTCCCTGGAAATAAGAGGGGTCTTTTTGAAATAGACTTTTTATAACTAGAAGCAATATTTTGTTGCTTAACTAACAAACATAATTACAATTTATTATCCTAAACAAATTGTGAGCATGTTATTATTTGGAAGAGTACAATTCTTCCCTTCAAAGTTAAATCCATACAGTATTTTTAAACATCTAAAACAAATTATGAAATGGCTTTAATGTATCTTATTTATAGAACAACCAAATATCTAAAATTGGAATTGAAAATGAAAAGGGAGAAAGACTACATGATGTTTATTCACTCACTTAGAAGACATTTACTAATTCTCTTCTGTGTTCCAATTTCTAGAATAGACTTTGAATATCCACAGATGAAGATGACTGGTCCCTCCCTGGGCAACTTCCCTGCTTGTAGGAAATAGAGATAAACAAATGTGCTACGGAAAGGCTCAGGCAAATGCTCTCAGAGCTCAAGATAAGGACATGGATTCTTTATACCTCAGGAAGAGAGTATTGGCCTCAACACACTCCCAGTTGAGATAAGGGTTGAAGAAACAACATAGACAGTCATGTGCATCACATGGAGGGAAGAGTATGTTCTAAGAAAAGATGGGGAAGGTCAAGAGCACATGATCACCTTGGATTACAGGGATGTTGTGGCTGGGTACTGGCAGTGTGCATCTGGGCCTGTGGGGAGGGATGTAGGGATGAGGAAACAAAGTCAGAACCCAGAGAGGACAGAAACCCACAGAAGACTCTACACAGAGTAATGATGTCATTCATTAACATTTATCCATGACTTCTCCGAAGGCACAAGAGGGTGCTCAAAGCATACCTTGCCTTTCCTTTATGAGGGCATCTCATAAAGTGGAAAAACTTCAAACCCAATTCCATACTAGAGCTCACCTCCATTCTCCCCCAAACCCAGAGACTGCAGCAGCAGTAGCTACCTTCCCACTCCTCACACCTACCAAGCTCAGCCATACCTCAAGACACTTTTGCCTGCTGCCCCACACCCTAGCAGCGTGGCTCACTCCTCTCTTCACTGTGCCCCTTGTACAAAGACAACCCCCCAAACAGCAGTTGTTGTAACTCTCTTGTAATCCAATTATTTCCTGAAACCATATTTCATATTTATTTGAATATTTACTATATCCCCCACTAGAACATATCACATCAGGGTTAAGGGTGACCATGCCTGTCATATTTATGGCTATATTCCCAGGTGTACAATGCTGTTGAGTAGCAAGCAGGTGCACAATGACTGCCTATTCTGTGAATTAACAAAGGTGAGACTATGGTTGAAAAGCTACTACCAAAGTCCACAACACCAATGGCAACTTTGTCTGAACTGAGCACACGTCTACGTGACAAGATATCAAGTGGAAGAGTTGATATCCAAATAAAGAAAGAAAACCTGGGTGACTTATGCACCTCCTCACTTGCCACAGAGTGTGGTAGGGCCCCATTCGTCAAGCCCAAAAGCACATTGGGAAAACGGAGGTGGAATAAGAAGTCCAGTCTGAAACTGGGGTTGTAGTTCAGTGGTAAAGCACTTGCCTGACGTGTGTGTGGGGCCCTGGGTTCTATCCTCAGCATCATATAAAGATAAATAAATAAAATTAAGGCATTTGTGTCCATCTGCAAAAAAAATAATGTGTGTGTGTGTGTGTGTGTACTCCAGTCTTAGCTGAGTTTAGGTTCCTGGGTGGCACCATTTGGAGATATGTTGGAAGGGTAAATCCTAAGCTGCACAGAGACAGGTGAGGAGACAGAGCTAGAGGTGACAGTGGGAAAGTGTCAAAGTCCTGGGAACAATGACTCTACTGGTCCTGCTTAATTTCAGACTACACTGGCCATATCCCATGCTGCTTCACCTCAAGTCCTTCCACTGAAAGGAATGCCTTGCCCAGGGCTCATGGCAAAAAGTGCTGTCTGACAGCAAGCCCTTCCTTCTTGGGAGGTCACATCCCCTGGGAGGAATGCAAGGCATGAGAAGAGATACTGGGTAAGGAGAAAGCCTGGGGAATCCCAATAACTCCAGTGTGAGAAGAAGAAAAACCTTCAAAGCAGTTGGAAAGGGCAACAACAACAACAAAATGACAAGTGAGGCCTTGACCAAGGAGGCCAGAGGGGAAACTCTGAAGGAAGAAACAGTCATCAGAATAAACAGCAAGTAGAATAAAGGTTGTATTGACAGTGTCGTGGCGGTGGCACTCAGGAGTTAGTGTGACAATGACTGCAAACAACTTTGCGAGCAAGGGCCAGGCATGAGGACATTCGTAGAAGGCAGGACTGGAGAAACTGTGCCAAGTCAAGCCAAGCACTGTGCCCAGGCATCAACAAGGCATGAGGCAATGTTTTATCTTAATCACACCGAAGCTTGGAGAAAAAAGCAAGGTCACTGAAGTGATAGACTGGACAAGCAGCCAGGGTAGCATCTATTCAGTAGCTTTGAGGGGGCAAGTACTGGGACCTGAGGATGGCAAAGGTGACCCTCTTTCTTGGGATTCATTATCCCACAGAGCAGGGCTGAAGTGGGTGCCAGGAGCCCCAAAGGAAGATCACTAGAGCACAGAGGTACCACCAACTCTTCAGAGGAGCCTGATGCTTCTGGGAGGAGGGTAAGAGATTTGGGTTGCATCTGGAAAGAGGAGTTATAGTTCCACTCAATGGGATGAGCAAAGCGAGACCAAGTCAGTCAAGCTAAGAAAGTCATTTCTTATCTTTTTTCCATGTCCCCAGTTCTCTGGCAGCCACCTGCTCACTTGTTTCAGCTTCTCATTGATTTTTCAAGGTTAGTCTGGCATCTGTATTCCCATTCTAGTATAAGGAAGCTGAACACAAGGTCAGCAGAAAAACCTCAGCACTGTGTCAGGAAGCGATGAGGTCTCAATAGCTATGTTCTTAGTAATAGTAGAGTGATAGCATATGGAATCATGGAATTACCACCAATTCTCCAGAGGACAACCCTGGGAGATGTTCCTGACTGTGAATGTCATCTGTCATCTACACTCCACTGGGACACAGGATAAAATGCCTGCTCCAGCCCAGAGCTGCTGTGAGCATGCACCACGCAGCTGCTGAAGTGTGTGGTGCAGTCCACAAACCCACACTCTAACATGCTCCCAGGGTTGCTGCTCTTAGGTAATGCTATGACAGAAAGAGGGGACAAATGAATGGTTTTAACAAGGGCATAGAAAGTCAGAGGGATAGAATTCAAAATGTGTTTTTGGCAGCAAGTAGAGGGATCAATGACAAAGTATGAGGCTCTAAGCAAGGAAATCAGAAAAGGCTTTCAGGAGCACAGGAAAGAGCTGGCAAGGGCCTGACCTAAGAACCAAGGCTGCACAAATGGGTACAGAGTGGACTACAATGGTGAGTGCAATATAGCCTCTAAGAATCTGCAGGGTGGATGCTGGGGCATATGGTGTCCTGTACCAAGACAGGGAGAGGGAGGCAGAGGGGGTAGTTTAGAGAATGTGAGAGCTCAGTGGAACATGGCAAATGATAATTCCTTCCTCTCCCAGCATGATCTGGCCCCTGACAATCATTCCCTAATTCTACTGTCCTGCATGTGTGTCACAGTCACCAATTCACTTCACCTTGTGGGCAGCATGATAAGGAGGGCAGAACTGATCTTCGAGGTTTCTCCAAGTTCAGGCTTGGAATCTTAACAGCTCTAGGCCCTGCTGCTGCTACAGAATCCACACCCCACAGTGCAGTCCAGCCTTCCCAGGAGAATGGCCCATGCCAGCCACACCAAATAGGATCTCAAATTAGTCACGGTATTGAGACTTCATAGACTATTTGGAGGTTGAAAGATTAAGGGAGTCAATGACAGATAAGCTGGGGATGGGGCCAGAAATATTCATAATGGTAACTCTTAACTTCTTCTTTGTGGACAAAATAAAACAAATTTGGTGGGTGACCAGCAGATGGAAGGCCCTTAGTTTTAAACTGCAGAACCCCACATCAGTGCTTTTAGTTGAAATTTCAATTCCTGTAAAGATGAAGAGCTCCCAGGTTGGCTGTGGGGTTCACTGGTTCAGCACTGGCCAGCCTAACTACAAGTTCAAGGGCTGACAGGCAAGGCCTGGGAGAAAGAACTAGCCAGACCGGTCCTGTTGGATTGTGTTGCTGATGGTGACACAATCCTAATGTCACTGAACACCTTTTTGGCAACTATCAAACATTTCATAATGATCCCTATACAAAAGTAGTTGACATAAGGAGTATTATCCCCATTTCAGAGGAAGCAAGGCAGACAGTTACTGTCAGTGGAATGCTAACTATGAATTTGGTGCTAAGGTAGGCACCTAAACAATAGTGCCTCGCTTCATTTTCATGACAGTCTATAGGGAAGGTGCTATTATCTTGTTTTTGCAAAAATGAAACTGAGACTTAGATTAAGGAACTGTTAAAAGAAAACATAATCAGTAAGGGATGGAGCCAAGACTCCAGCAGGTCTGCTTAGCTCAGTCACCATAACATGCTAATTTAAAATATAATTTTTAAAAAGCAATAACATTTGACGCAAAAAAAAAAAAATCAGATGCTTTAATGTATATTAAATTGGTGACATCAAAACACTCCAGGTGGGGTGGAAGCAAATGAGTACAGGATGAAACAAAACATTGTAAAGACTCACAAAAGGTTGCTTTTACATACATTGAAACTAAATTTCATATCTACATGAAACATTCCATAAATAAACTATCAGAAAATCCGAAAAGCATTCAGTTCCATAAATAAATTGTAGGAATCAAGTCCTACCTTCCTTCCAGTCCCAGAATGTCTAGGAGACTGCTTGGGCCTTAGCAGATCAATCATGGTCTTGTTTCTAGTGTGATGTTCTCCTAAGGGGGCATGTGACAGCAGCCCAAGGTCTGACAACCCACAGCAGCACTTCTAATACCCCAACCAATAAAATTCACCAAGTAGAAACTCAGGGTATTTTCCATGTTCTCAGTCCTCCAACAGCCGCTTGCTCACCTGTTTCAGCTTCCCATTGTTTTTTTCGAGGTTAGTATGGCATTTTTATCCCCATCCCGGTATAAGGACACTGAACACAAGGTTAGGTTTAAGCAAATCTGCAGACACAGGGAAGAACCAGAGGAACTGGATTCCAGAGAACCCTATAATGGGGCTGGTCCCCCAGTTGCTGACCCCAGTATACCAGCTACGCCCAACAGGCAAACTACCAAGAGGATTAGAGCAGAAAGCCCACCACGCAGTGGCTGGATGGTGGCAGGTCTTACCTTTGCTGCAGCAAGGTCACAGGTAGAGATGAAGCAGGTTATTTGAAGTCCTGGAACAGAACTTGTCAGTCTGAAGATCCAAAATGTGGATGGACAGAAAGGCATGAAGGGAGAGACCACACAAGGGCCAGAGCTACCTGTGGATTCCCACTACCTGAGAGTGCCCTGGTATGTACTGGATGCCTGACCTGCCCAGGAAGGAAGGGTGGGGAGTGAGGGCCAGACAGCCTCCTCCTGCCAGGGAGGCTGCTGTTTGTTCCTTCTGTAACCCTCCCTCCTCCCTGCTGTGATGAGCTCAAAGTCCACACAGATTAACTGTCCATGTGGATGGGCAGATTTTTTTTTTTTAACCATATAAGAAAATGTACATCCAGTATCAAATCCTAAGGAAAAAGCCATCAGAGGATTTCCATCACATGAAATTTATCTGTGAACTTATAATAAGAAATTAGGAGGAGATATGATTCATTGTCTCAGGGTTCCCTAACTTTTTTCTTTCTACATAAAATCCCCTCCACAGTTATGTATAACCTCACAAGCTTTCTTGAGCTAATGTAATTCATTAGACAGAAAGACAATTTTTGAAATTTTAAGTAACTAGTGAGAGATCTTGTTAAAGTATTTTAATTTGGTGAGTACAATGTTACAGGTAGACAAATTACAAAATAATATATATTTCATTTTCTGTATGGAAATCAAATGTATAGTGAAATATAGAAATTGACCAAAGCTACACATATAAACTGATTTTTTTACTCTGATTTTGCTTTAAAGATCAATTGACGCTCATTTTAAGTGAGAACAAGAAATCGCTTTTCAGGCGGCTGCATGCAAACTTTTCTGCACAAATAACAGAGTGTGTGAATACAGTCCTCACAAATGGAAAGCACAATAAATTCCAGGCAGATGGGTGGCACCAGCGTGTTAACTACATTTTACTTGGTTTTGAGCTCTATGTACACCTGGACCAAAGAGGGCAACACTTTCATTTAGATAATTCAACTTAGCAGCTTTGGGAGGGGTGTAGGAAAGCAAATTTGCAAAATGACACCCATATTTAGTATATCCCCTATTCATTTACATTTCAACATCCATGTCCCTAGGCTTCTTAATTTCAACCTGTGGTTTGTTATGGAGCTAAACTGAATAACAAATCATTGCAAATAAAAAGTTCATCAGCTTGTTCACATCAAGATTTCCAGAAGGGTTTTGTAATGAACCCCAAAAGGGTCAAAGGTAACCTCTCAATTTGTGTGTTTGGGAATTGATCCCAGGGGAGATTAACCACTGAGCCACATCCCCAGGGCTTTCCTTTTATTTTGAGACTGGGTCTCACTAGGTTCCTTAGGACCTTGCTAAATTGTTGAGGAAATTACAGGCATGAGTCACCTGGCCCAGCTAGGCTCTCATTTTGTAAAATACCCCTTTCTCCACTATCCTCCTCATGAGGTGGAACAATACAGGGGTCAGTGTTAGGAGGAAAATAATCCAACAAAAATTCCAATAAAAATAATTACTCTACTTGCTTAAATCTGGTTTTACAGTAACTAAAAATTTGAAACCATTGCTATTTTTCTTTTTTTTTTTCTTCTTGGTTTGGTAGTGCCCAGTGGATACACAGGGCTTCGTAGATGTGCCAGGCAAGCACTCTACCACTGAGCAATACCCCCAGCCTTGTTTCTACTTTTTAAAATAATGTCAACCCTGGTACACTTTCCAAGCTCCCTGTATAAGCCACTATCTGAAGTATTTTCAGCTAATCAGGTAAGTACTCTAGCCTGAGAGGGCCAGGCCCTGGGGCACACAAACAAGCTGGAGACAAAACAACAGCATGAGTCCAATCAAATGACAACAGCCACCCTGCTGCTAGGGAGTATCCCTTCTTCTGAATGAAAGCAAGCCCTGCTGAATGAAGGCAAGCCATGAGAGAGGTCAGGCAACTCCCCAGTCTACCACAGCTTGTGGTAAAGAGGAAGATATCACAGGACTTAACATCACACAGGTCCAGTGGTGTTTGACCTTTCACCTATGGAACACCATACAAACAACAAGGATGACACACTGAGGACAAAAACAACATTCTCATTTCTGAAAAGCCACCTCAAAATTTATAAACCTATATACTCTTTGTAAGTTTTTAACATACATTCTAGCTTCCTAACATACATTACTAAGATAATGACATAGGAGATACCACTACTTAAAATTCCCCATTTATCAAAGCAGAAACCCAAATCTACAATGGCATTCCTGAGAATTGTAATAAGTCATTAGGTAATAAGGACCTGGGGCTAACTTACCTTCCAACATTGGCTTCTGCTTTCAAACTGAAAACTACTCCTGGATTGTCAGCTCCTGCCTGTCTCAGTGGCTAGGCAGCTACATCTGCTGCATATTTATAGTGGCTAGATCTAGCTGGCATTTAAAATTAAGATACTAAAAATGAATGACAAATTTCACCAGAGAGACACACTAATTTTACTTATTTGAAAGTAGTTAACTTGCCTAAATAGTTTGATAATCAAATACAATTCCCAAAATACCTAAATGCTTCAATGATCTTAGAATTCCAACTCCTCATAAAACTTATTTTATTTAGATATTTATTTTTAAGAGTGTCACTGACCCACCTAGTTCACGTACTGCGCTCATTTCTCTGGTGAAGCTAATTCCATCTGGAATCTCTGCCTGCACTTCTGTCACCTATAGGTATGACCTTCCTCAGCCACTTGTTCTTGGCACTCTTCCTTTACCTGTAACCCTCCCATTTATATGCCTCACTGTAGCCCAAATACCCACCTTCTTCACAGCAATTCCTTGTGTGTCCCTGCAGCCAGGCACTTCTCCTCTCCCTGTGAAGGATCTCCATTTGCCTGCTGTCCCTGCTGTGGTTTGCCTCCCAGCTCTTTCTGCCCCTTCAACACATTAGGCCTTCAAACTCATGCAGTCTTATTTCAATATCACTCCCAAAGACACTGCACACTACCCTCTCTGTGTCCCAGGAGAAGAATACACTCATTGTCCCTTCTTGTCCCCAGGTCAAAGTCAGCACAGGCCTGATGACAGCACCCCTGCAAGAACCTCCTATATGTCCCTTCCTGTCCGTGGCCACTGCTACAACTCTCACTGAGTGGCTCTTTATCTGTTCACCCCACTGTGACAACAAGCTCCTAACTCTATCCCAGTTCTTAATCTTTTACTTTCAAATAAATAAACCAAACCAAGACTATTAATTATCTATGATAGAAGGACAGAAATACATCATGGGGTGGATGTCTGGATCTGGGAGCAGAAGACAATTTTTACATCTATGTGGCAACTTTACTCAGGAAAGTGCAGACTATAAAGATCAGTTGAAATACTGCCACTAAGAAACCTTTGAGCGCAGGTTCAACACAATCTTTCATATTCACACAGTAAATTTCATAAAGAAAATGTCTTTCAGTAGGAATTCTATGTTCTGTGGTGCTCTGCCTCAGACAACACTAGCTCCAGAAGACATAAGTCTAAGTCTTAATTTGTCTATTAACCAGTTGTGTTTTAAAATAAAAGACACAAGAACTGTATTTTCAAGGAATGCTGAGACACTAGTAGTTAAAAAAAAAAAAAAAACTCTTCTCTCATACTAATTATTTGAAGGTTTGCATTTTGGCGGGCGGGGCGGGAGGGGGGCGTGTCTGAAATGGGAAACACCAATGTTAACAAATGAAAATGAAAATGATCTGCCTGAACCCCAGCTTCCTGGGCTGGTTTCCCCAGGAATAGAGAATGGCTGGGAGAGTGATGAAGGCAGGGCTGAGGAGGAGGGAAAGGATCCAGAGCAAATGGAGAGGAGGCACACACAATAGCTAAATGTTTACACCACTCCAGACACTGGAGAGGCCAGGTCAGGTCCAAAGGAAAGGATGAGAAAGGCTGGCTGCAGAAAGAGGCCCCACCTCCATCCCCACCCCACCTCCACCCTCACCCCCACAGAGTAAGCTCTAATATGCAAGAACAAGGCAAAATTTTTATGTAAATTTTGAAGCACAAATCCCCTGGAACCTCCTATTTTGTTTCACTTCCTACCAGTAGTGCTGCGAGAAATTGAAGAGGACCTCTGGTATCTAGGATCAGAATTCCTTTTTTGTGATTAGGATTTTGTTTTTTACTTTTTGGGGAAGGGCTGGTTCTGGATCCACAGGGCAAAGGCATGGATCCACAGGGCTATGTGTGTTCCAGTGTTCCGGTCCTTACATCCCCATGTCCATGGCTTCACCTCTTTGCAGAGCAGATTTGCAGAGAGGGAAGGATCGGGGGCAAGACTCTACCAGAGCAAAAAGCTGTCTGAGAGGATGGAGAGGAAAAGATCCTTTTTTGGAGGAAACATCCTAATAAAAACAGAGCAGAAGGCCTGGGAACTGCTATGGCACAGACCCAGGTGTCCTCACCTACAGATGTCCATCAGAGTCAACTGGGAAACTTCCAAAAATACCAATGCCCTGGGCTCCAGGCAGCATGGAGAGCTGAGGGATTCCTAGAGGTGCTCCACACAACCAGTCCCCAGAAACTGACCCCAGTATCAGTGAGGCCCACTCTGGGAACTCCTTTGGCATCCTCCTGGCCAAACCCTGATGCAACAAAGGTAAGAACACAGAACCATCCACAAGGCATGCAGAAGGCTGGCAATTCCAGCTTCTTCATCACCTTGGAAAAAAACAAAATAAGCGTTTCCACTTCTGATGAGGATGTTTCTGAAGCCTCACTAAATGCTGCAATCCTCTCTCCTTGTTCCCTTCTTCCTCTAACCTGCTCACCTAGAGTTTCAGACTTTGTTTTAATAAAGAGGTACTTTAGCATTTTTTAGATTAATCTTCCATGACAATGGGCCCTATTCTTTTCCCTATGAAATCCACCCTGGATTCTCCAAATAAAAGTCACTGTGCTAAACGCAGGAAAAGAGCTGGTTGAAGAAGCAAATATCAAGCAGCATCCTGAAGCTCAAAATGCAAACTTAGGCTCTGAGGCCACAGAACTACTTTTGATTATAATAAAACAGGAATTTGAAGGATCCATTTTAATCAGCCATTTTAATCACAGATTGCGAAAGATGACTCACACTTGTCCCTGGAAGATTTGGAACCTGTGATTAAATGTTCCTTGACTCCATTAAGCATCATTTTCACAGACAGCAGCAAGAGCTGTGCCCATGTTACCCATGTCAATTTCTGGGAGCCCCTTGCCCTGAGGCTTCTGGGAAAGAAGAGCATGACCCAAAGTACTGAGAAAGGAATCACTCCAAAGTACTGGGAAAGGATGGAAGGGTCCACTTTGCCCCTCAGAGTATGTTCACTTGGGGCTTTCTTGCATTGAGGGCTTTTCCTCCCCATCTAGCCAGCACTAGTCCTTCTTGTTTAGTCATTCAACCCTTCCACAAGCTTTAAGAATGCCTGTGGAAGGTCAGGGACTACACAGGGTAGAGGAATGAAATCAGGGGACCCATAGCCACCTCCTGCAGTGAACATGGGCCAGGGGTGAGGAGACTGGCTGCGAGCTGAGGCCAAGTGAGATGTGAATGGAACAGAAGATACCCCCCCAGGAAACGAGAGGGAAAACTCTGGTGCACTGGAGGGACAGGAGAGTCAACCTTTATGTACACTTGGGCCAGATGGGGAAGGGCTGTCAGCTCCACCATGAGCCTGGCCTTTAGCTCACAGGGGAGAGGAGTCATTTGAGACATGCAGGTAAAAGAGCAAAACCTGGTAAAATAAGAGTTATGAAATACAGCTAGGGTTCAGCACCAAAGTCAAGGAAACCCTGGAAACACTGACATGCCAAGATGGGAGGGCCTGTGGCAGGCAGTGCAACAGGCCCTCCTGGTCAAGGCCCTGACATCAGTCTCTGCACAGGCAACAGCCAGGAGAATGGACCCCAGGCCAAGTGGCTTCGTACAGCCAGGATAGGATGCCTATTGCCAAGGTCAAGGACAATGCTTCATCTGCCACCACAATGACCACACCAACTCTGAGGTTCAAGTCTACATCACATTGAGCCAAAAAAGTACTAGTTCTGCTCTACTTTGCTGTGGGACAGTCTCACAGTCAAGAACTGCCTCCTAACACTTCCCCCACTGTTTGAAGAATGCAGTTCCATTAAGTCAGCAGCAGCTGGGCCTTGACTCCAAGCTCTGTTTTTTTCAGTGTCAGCAGACAGGCCAGCAGTGATCCACAAAGGACCACATGCTCAGTCAGCAGCTCCACAGGTTCCAAGGCCACCTTTACATGACTTCCCTGGAGAATAACACTAGTAAAATTTCCATAAGAAAGGTTTATTAAACTTTAGGTCCTGGGAATGCTAACGAAAGAGGCACATAAGCTGGTAATTCTTGCCTGCAATGATTTGCCTTTGACCTGAAATTTTTTGAACACTTTTGTAACTTAAAACCTCACAAAATACACAAGTGAGTTGTACGTTATGTGAAGCAGATCTCAATAAAACATTTTTTTTTTCTTACTGGGGAAATAGAAATACTCTATCAAAAATTCTCATGTCTCAAAGTCAATTTCTAAAAGTTCTGGGACTTTTACAGATTAGTGCAATCTTCATTGTTTCAGTGGGAAAATGAACCTTTTTTTTAATCTCAATAATTCTTTAAATTGTGGTATAAACGTGTATTAAGAATTGTAAGGCAATAATAATAATAATAATAATAATAATAATAATAATAATTGAACCTTTCTTTAAAAGGTACTTTTCCCTTCCTTTCTTGATTTTCTTTTCTTTAAGAAGTATGGTTGAAAGAAGCCGAGGAGAGGCTGAAATGGCTAAGAGGCTAATTACATACAAAGAACTAAACAAATAAGTAAATCTACTGAAGGACTGGGAGCCAGGTCTCCTGCTGCCAATGAAGGAAGTTATAAACAGAGTGTGGGACAGGCTGAGATTTGCATGTGTGCAGATGCATAGATGGGACTATGAGGAGGGTGAGAGAGAATGACACAGCACGTGTACATGTTAACAACAGAAATATCTGCAAAAATATATGGTTCTTTAACTGTGTAACATTATTCCAAGATAAAAAGTTAAAAATATATATACCGGTAAAAATGGAGAGGATTGTTGATCCACATAACCACAATGGCATCATTTCCATCTGATAATTCAGACAAGTGTTCTCAGTCCACCATTCAGCATTTCTCTTAGGTCTCCCTGGCCTCCTGCCCTTTCTGTCCACCTATCTGACTCCAACCTCTGTCTCTTTTCCCTTCTTCCTTACTTCCACGCACTGAACCTCTTTCTCTTTCCTGGCTCTCTTCTCATCTACTGAGCCTCAAATTCAATTTCCAAATGGGATTAGAGTATATCTTTAATTATTTAGGATGTATAAGCTACAAACGTCTAAGAAGAACTAGAAAAACTTTATTTGAAATAATTTATTTTTTCCAAATAAGAGTTATGGTCTCATTTTTTAATTCTAAATGTACAGTAATTTTTTTAAAAAAATCTCTCTGGATAAAATTAGAAAATTATATTAATATAATATGTGGCCTTTTGTCTCTGTGGGTCAGTCATCTTTAACTTAAAAAAAGACGATTCTGTAGCCTTGGCTAATTCACCTGAGTGACCTGTGTGTATATAACTAACAACCAACAAGATGGATGGATGGACCAACAGGCAGAGAAACAGACTGTCTGACAAATAGGAGGACGAAGCACTCTTTCTCCATTGCAGTTTCTGTACTGTCAATGCAGGTGATAAGAAGGCCTCCCTTACACAGCTGCTACAAGAATTCAACATGATAACCTCTGAGAGAGCAGAAGCGCATGCAGAGACTGAGAGATAAGAACACTCAATGAAGACAGCAGATGGGGAGAGAGATCATCTCACTTGTAGCCTAGACCCTCAAAATGCTTTCTAAACTCCCAGCAATATTCCAAAGCTGCCTCTGAGGAACAGGAAGTGAGGGAGAGTGTATCTGTGGACATCACAGGGCAGATCCATTTCACATTATTTACTGATCTTCTCTGTCCCTGCATGAGATGCCACAGGAACACATCAAGTCAACAGCTGGTCCCTAGAGACTTCTCAACTACAATCATAACTCTGCACTAAAAACACAGTGGCCTACCTGGAGTGCCAGCACCACAAATACTAGAACATAAATACCCATATCAAGTGATGAGTATATTTAGAAGCTCCACATTCACAGAGACTCCCACACACACATGCACAGCAAGCAGGGTAAATCTGATCTGGAGATTAGCTGAATTGAGAAGCAGGGAGGGAGGGAGTGCACAGAAAAGAACACAGGGCCTGGTGGACAGCAGCCCATGTATGGTCACTCAGATTGCTTCTTCCACCCACTCCAGAGACAACGGTGCTATATTTAGATGGGTCTGAGACTCCAGCTTCCAAAACCAGTGAACTGTAGATCACCACTTCCATGCCATTCTTCCAAAAGTAAGAATAACAAGACAACAAAAACTATACCAAATGAAAATGACAGCTGTAATTTCAACAACAGGAAAACAATCTCTCAACATGCAATGTCTGTTTTTCTAGATGATTTCAATTTGGAGATAATTGGCAGTTACAGAGCCAGCAGAAATGCTGAACCTGTGGAGCACGCACACTTCCCAGGCTGCAGGTTGTGACTAATGGCAGTGCCCACGCAGCATGCGGCAGGCAGCAGAGAAATACTTTCCTCCAAGACACTTGTGGTCCTGTAGGGAAAGATACAGCTGCTGTCATTCTCAAATTACCACCAGCCCCGCCCTATGTTCCAGCCCAGAACCAAGAGGTGAATGATCTATGCTTAGCTTTTTAAAACCCAATGATTCAGGGAGAAGACACACCACAAATTTATGCAAACGGCATTGTACACACCTTAACTTTGTTGAGAAGTTTTGGCATCTTTAAAATTATCTAAAAAATCCTGATGATTCTAATAAAGGATATAGCCCAGAAAACACATAGAAGAATATAATTAAGAGCCATGTTACAACTATTAAAAAGGAAATGGGGGACATTTACAGGTATATTTTCAAAGTACATTATGCTTTCTTCAATAATTTTATTTCCTCTGTGTTTCAAATAATCATGTGAACTTTCAACTATATTTACTAGCACCTCAATCATTCCATCATCTGATCTTTGGCACATACGTTATTTTTAAAATAACTTTTCTTTTAGCAGTTTTAGGCTCACATGAAATTGAGAGGAAGGCACAAAGATTTCCTACATTCTCTCAGCTACCATGTATGCACAGCTTCCCCCAATGTCATCACCCCCACACCAGTCATGTATTTGTTTCAACAAACTCAGTTACACATCATCATCACCCCAAAGATCACACTGTATATTAGAGTTCACTCCTAGTGTTGTACATTCTGTGGGTTTGAACAAATGTATAATGACATGAATCTACCACTATAAGTATCATACAGGATAGTTTCACTGCCCCCCAAATCCTTTGTGCTTTGCCAATCCATCCATATCTCTCTCTCTCTCTCTCTCTCTCTCTCTCTCTCTCTCTCTCTCTCTCTCTCACCTCTGGCATCTGCTTTACTGTCTCCATAGTCCTCCCTCTTCCAGAATGTCATATAGGTGAAATGATACAGCCTTTTGAGATTGGCTTATTTGCCTTAGTGATATGCATTTAAGGTTCCTTCATATACTTTCATGGCTTGATTCCAAACAACATTCATTGTCTGGATGTATTAAGCACATGCATTTTCAAAGAAGAAAAACAATTCAAATAAAATAAACTTACTCCTCTCTGTCTCTCCCATTCAGTGCAACTATGAAACCTGGCAGAATTCAGGGAAGACTATGAGAAGTACAGTGACGGGCTCCTGTAATCCCAATGGCTAGGGAGGCTGAGGCAGGATTCCAAGTTCACAGCCATCCTCATCAACTTAGCAAGACCATCAGCAACTTAACAAGACTTTGTCTCAAAATAAAATATAAAAAGGACTGGGGATGAGCACTGTTGGATTCAATCCCCATTACTAAAGAAAGTTAAAATAAAAATAAATAAGAGAGAGACAGAGAGAAGAACAGTGAAATCAGTTTTGAAAAAGAAAAATGTTGGGGAAATCACAGTGCAGAGTTTCAAAACTTCCTATACAGTTACAATATTCAAGACAGTATGATATTGGTGAAGGAATGCTTACATATCAAGTAAACAAAATAATCAAGAGATAGATCCACAGAAATATGGCCAAGTTTTTTTTTTCTTTTTGATAAAGATGCAAAGGTAAGTAAATAGACAAATGAGAGCCTTCTCCATAAATGGTGTTGGAACAAGTGAAGACTCCATGCCAACAAGTAGGAAGAAGAAGAGTGACCCAAACCTCACATCTTATATAAAAATTAACTCAAAAATGAACATGCATGTAAATGAAAAGTAAAAGTAATGAACCTGTAGTAGAAAATCTAAGAGAAAGATTTCTCATGGCCTGATGTTAGGCAAGAGCTCTCGGAAGGGGCACTTAATGCATGTCTAAAGCAAGATGTCCATAAGAAACTGAACTTCCTCGCAGTTGGGAACTTCTACTATCAGGCATGGTGCTGCGATTGGAAGGCTGAAGCATAGGGAATGAAAGTTCAGGGCCAGTCTCAGCAACTTAGCAAGACTCTGGCTCAAAAGTTTAAAAAAAAAAAATTAAAAAGGGCTGAGGATGTAGCTCCATGGTAGAATTTCCTGGGTTCAATCCCCTTTAGTGCAGAACAAAAACCCACTTCCACTCTTCTGAAGACATTGCCAAATAATGAAAACACAAGCTATATAGAGTAGAAAAGATAAATTTACAAATCAGATATATGACTTAGGAGTTGTACCACATTATATAAAGAAACTTCAAAACACAACATAAGAAAACAATCCAACCAAAAATAGATAAAAGACTGCAACAGAGAGATTTTACCAAAAGATACATGGATGGCAAATAAACAAAAATTCTTAACATTATTAGCCATCAGGTAAATGCAAGTTAAAACCATGATGGGATACTATCCTGTACTTATAAAATGGCTAAATTTTTTTAAAAAACTTTAATACTACCAAATATTGGTGAGGATAAAAAGCAAATGGAACTGGAGTGTTGCTCATGGGATTGTAAACAAACTTGGAGGATCCACAGAATGGAAGGTTATTCAGCAATGAAAATGGAACAAACTGTTCACACATGCAAGGAGCTGAGTCTCAAAGAGGGTATGCTAAGTGAATGAAATTAGGCTCAGGTGTTACTTACCTGGCAGACTCAGAAAGTTACAGAGACAGAGAACAGATCAGCAGTTGCCAGGAAGACTATTTAGAAGAGAACATCATGCAGTCCTGTGGTACAGCTGAAGTGAAGGAACTCTATTGTACCCTGATTGAGCTGGTGGCTACATGGATCTACACAAGTGTGAAATCCACAGAACTATACACAAAATAAGTCAATGGGATTCTATGTTACTTTAAATATAGTAATAAACCAAATAGAAAATAAGAACTGGATTTAAGTACCTGTCTTCAAGATGGATGTCCATGGAAAGCGGTCCTCCCCCACTTTATTATATGCAGTGATATATATCCCTTGTAATGGTGTGGGTTGGTATTGGTTCCAGAACCTACCCTGGGTATCCTAATCTTCAATTGCTCAATCCCTTATGTAAAATGGCAATGGTATAGGATTCACATATAATCGATACATACTCTTCTGTGCACTTTAAATTATCTCCACATAATTTATAATACTAAATTCAATGCACATGTTACTGTAGTAGCTGTTACCCTTTATTGTTTAAGGAATAATGCCAAGAAATAAACTCTGTATTTTTAAATATTTTTGATCTGTGGTTGGTTGAATCTGCAGATGCAGAACCTGCAAAATATTGCGGGCCCACAATATTTGTTTTTTCAACCTGCGCTTAATAACAATATAAAACAATCAAAAGTTATTATTCCCCCTTGTAATAACAATGGCATACAGACATAGCCTGAATAAGAAACAGAGCAGAGAACTGTAGATAATATGAACCACATCTCCTCCAAGTGTGCCCACCTCATTTGGGATTCAGAATTTGGTCCACCAATTGGTTTATACCAGTGTTTTGTTTTTTTTCCCCCTAACTTTTCATTCTATTCAAGTAAAAAAGGAGTCTATCATTTGATTATTTTGCAAAATATTTGATCTCCTTTCCCAACAGATGCCTTCAGGAAAATCAATAACCACTCACAATCTCCTCCTTATCTGGCCTCCTAAACTCTTGGCCAACTAGTCTCTGCCATCTCCTGACTGACTCAATGAGGTCCCTGCAGCATCTGGGCAGGCTCCTTCAGCCCCCCTTCCCTCATCTCAATTTTTGATGCTGGAGCATTCTGGGCTATCTCTCAGGGAGTTGGTGCACCTTAGAATTCACTGGGCGCCCTATGTCCTCACTTCACACACTTTCCCCTGGACACCTGCTCACTCTCACAACTGCAGTACCCACCAGCAGCAGATTATAATAGCAAAATAGCCAGTTAGGTTTTATAGATCATCTCTTGGTTCCATGACACTATGCTATGGAACTCAGTGTTTGCATTCCCCTAAAAAACCTGTTGAAACCTAATGCCCAAGGTGATGGTATGAGGACATGCTTAGGTCATGAGTATGGAGTCTAATAAATGGAATTAGTGCTACTATAAGATCAGATAGACAACAGAGAGCTTGTGCATTCATATTCATATTTATTTTCTCTCTTCTCTCTTTCCCTCACTTCCTCCCTCCCCCACTTCTTTTTCTCTCTCTCTCTCTTTCCTCTTTCCTCCATGTGAAGAAATGAAGATGACAGCTATCTGCAAGCGAGGAAGAGAGCTCTTAGAACCAACCATACTATACTAGTACCTTAATCTTGAACTTTACAGCCTCCATATTGTGGGGGGAAAAAATGTTTAAGCTGCTCAGTCTGTGGGGTTGTTGTTACAGCAATCCAAACTAAGATAGTGGGTTAAACAGCAAATAAAAATACAGGAAGCCTAGTTCAATAGGAAATTTGGACAGAATTATGGTAGTATTTTTTTCCATCTTAAGTTCTTATTTAACTGGGCTTCTTGTATGTTATCTGGCAACCCTAGACACTGGGTAAATTCTTAGTCCTCCCATGATATGATACCCTTAGGAAAACAAGGTAAGGAGAACATCAGATGAAAATGAAAGAGGTTGTCAGAGTAAAGGAGCAGTTCCTACAGTGGCATTAGCAGGCCCTGAATGGAAGTTAGTGCCTCCTGTACCTTGATGATTTCTAAGGCCCCTGAAGCCTGGTCCCCTGCAGTGCAAGAAGCCCCTCATCAGAGCATACCAGGGTGGTTGCCCTCATCAGCCCTTTGTTATACTCTCACCCAATATGGAAGCTATTCTTTTGTTCCTTATTCCAAACTGCAGGCCGGCTATACATTCCAGATCCCACTTTGAGAAGCACTCAAAGGCCCCATGAGTCAGCTCCTCTGGCCTGAGGATAGCTCCCACCATTTTGGTTGCAGGACTTTGAAAGAATCTCTGAATCTTCCTCAGTCACACTATGAAATGAGCCAATAATTCTTGTCCTATCGTCTTCACACTTTAAAAGGACAACTGTGCCTTCATGCCTGCAAAGGCAATTTGTAAAAGGCTCTTCAAACGGTAATTGTTTTTATGGTCTTCATGACTAACCAAGTCCTACCATCTAGAACCCCAAACTCATCTTTTCTTCCCTCATTCTGTTCCTACCACTGGTCACCACTCCTCTCCATTCCACCACTGACAGATGTCTTTAATGCCCTTCTCTTCCTGTTCTGAGCCCACAGCTCCTTCCTATAGCAGCTCAGAACCTTCTCCTTTTGCATCTGGGCAATTACCATGGCCTAACCCACCTGTCTCTCTGCACCATACATCCCCCGCTTCACACAGCTGCCAGGGCTAGTTTTTTTTTAAGACAAGAGCCAATGATCTCTCATGGATCCTTCACTGTCTATGGCTAGGGCTCCTGGTGGGCAGCATATCAGTGTGAATGTCCATGCGAGATCTTGTCCAGCTGTTCTCTCTGCTTGACTTCCAACACTCACCACTGTATAGATAAGTCTCCTTTCTCAAATACCTCTGTGCCTGGTTCCTTCTATCCTTCCATGAATTTCCTACCCAGAGCTCCTATACCAGTCCAACTCAAGGACAAGCAGCCCTGGGCTCTTGCCTTTGGGATGCTCAGCAGATGCCCTCTGCCCACAGTAACGTGGTTCCATGCCCACACTCTTTGTCACAAACTCCACATGCAGTTGGTGTGCTTAGTGTCTGTGAATTCCAAAGGAACATTTCCAGTAAGCCACAGAATTAATGTGAGCAGCAGTGACCAGAACAAACAAAAAGAAGTAATTACCTTTTAGTGCCAGAAAAAATGATGCCCTCCTTTGAGAAACCAGAAAGTGTCCTACTTTCAATAATGGGAACCATGGAAATTATTGTTTCCCTTTTGCCCAGCTTGTAAGACACACAAAGACAAAACTGATGCTCAACCATGGCACACAGCTTTGCTTTCATGGTTAATATCTCTCCTCACTCTGTCTTTTTTTGGCTTGGTATCGTGTTTCTATTTTTATTAAACTTCTTGCATACAGGCCCTATACCAAGGCCTTGGCAAAACAGATGGGGTACAGAGAAAAATGGCAGCATGAATAAGGGACAACAGATGGAGATATGAAGGTGCTGGAAAGAGAAATTCTCCACTTGAGCAGCAACAACCTTAGGGTAGTCATATTTCCTTCTGAAATGGAGAGGGAACAATGGTTCAAGGTGGATCCTTGCACTGTGCAAACACAATCAAAGGCATATGCCAATCATAGAGACAACAGAACAGGCAAGTGGCAAAGTCAACTGTACATATCACGTCCTATTAGCTACCAAGGGACAGTAAGTACTACTAGCATAACTGATTTCTCTTTTAAATCTGATTGTCCCAGGCATGATGGAGCATGCCTATAATCCCAGCAGTTCTGGAGGCTGAGGCAGGAGGATTGCAAATTGACGCCTTGTCTCAAAATAAAAAAATAAAAAGAGTTGGGGATGCGGCTCAGTAGTAGAACATTGCTGGGTTCAGTCCCCAGTTATATACACACACATATGCACAGAAAGAAATCTGATTGTTAATTATTGGAAAACATGGGTTCAGAAAGGTCCATCAAATTAGAAGGACAGGCCAGCTGTTCACTAGGCTCCTTCCTAGCAGGGATCAAGTGAAATCCAAAATATCACAGCTCAGGTAACCAGCATGGGAAATATTTGTTGTAGTTATTAAATGATTTGTGCTCAGTCTACCTTTAAGTCTTATTCAACCCAGAAATTAGTTTAACCACCTACCCTTAAGTAAATTCAGATACAAAGATCAAGGAATATGAATGATGTGCTTCACCTTTCTAAAGCTCAAATGTGAGTCTTGTCACCATGCTACCTGAACTATTCTGGGGCTCCCTACTGCCTGTACAACTTTCCCAGTGCCATCCTTCACAATCTCAGCCTTCTCCCTTCTTTGTAAGCTTTGGGAAGACTAAATTACTAAAATAATGACACTCACAACCCATACACTAAATGATACTCTCCAGAGACATCTGGGATAACTCCCTGCCTGCTGTCAAGCAAACACCTCTCTCTGCCTGTGCATCCAGACCTCCTGTCCAAGCTCCAGCATACTTCCTCCAGCAGTGGCCTCCCATGAGGTATGGGTGCCCCACCTTCTGGTCTTGTCTCTCCCATAGCAACATCACATGCACTGCACAAAAGAGACCCTGCCTCTGTACTTCTCCCTCCTCACAGAAGGCCAGGTTGCCAGCATCTAGCACAGTGTCCCTCTCATGCTAGGGGATGGATAAAAGGTCATGAGTGAGGGAACAGGTGGCTGACTAGCTACAGGGAATACTAAGAAAAGGAAAAAGGAAACCCCGGCTGGAGCAAATGAGCCATGTGAGAAGCAGAGATCACAGAGTAAGATAAGATGCATCACCCATAGCATACCAGGGAGATCAGTACAGAAGCCACAAAGACAGAACAGGCATTATCAAGGGAACTATAAGTAAGGCTAAGCCACATCTGCCACATATGACAAGAAGATACAGACATGAAATATAAGGGCATATACATAATATAACCAGAAGGGAATTCATGAAAACCAACTGTCTTTGATAGTCCCAGCCTTTGATAGTTCCAGTTTAAGAATCATGATCACACAGGCACAGTGGCACACACCAGTAATCTCAAAGAATGAGAAGGTGAAGGCAGGAGGATCACAAATTGGAGTCCAGCATGGGAGATCTAGCAAGACCCTCAGCAACTCAGCGAGACCATGTCTCAAATAAAAATAAAAAGGGCTGGGGATGTAGCTCAGTGGTAAAGTGCTCCTGGGTTCAATCCCCAGTACTAAATATAAAATAATGATTTCAACTATAAAAAGTTGCTTTAAACACAATCTTGGAAATGTACATATACATAGGGACTTAAATGCCACTGAGGACCTCACTGTTGGTTTTGTCACAAGGCTAAGGAGGTGATTGCCATGAGGAAAGTCATCCTTATTAGCTGGCACATGGGAGTATTCACACACACACATTAAAAAAAAAAAAGACAGCTTGTGGGTTTTTTATTTTAAAATGTTCAAGACAAAAAACATAAATAATCAGATGATATTAACAAAATATTAAAATTTGTCAAAGCTTGTAAATGGGTACATGGTGTCGGTACGCCATGTTCTTTATTTTTAATGAACACTTAAAATTTCCATAATCCATTTTACATCATTTAAAGACATCCACTGAATAGAATTAAATGAATCTTCAAATCAACAGCTGTTTATTGATTAGTAAAGTGCCCTGAAAAGTCATCTGTTCTAAAATTTTATTCTAATTATCTAATCATTTAGAGAGAACATTGTTTAAATATGAGTGATAATAGTGAAAAAAGAAAATTGCTGAATTAGAGGCTGAAAAAGATAACTTGGCCAACCTAATTCAATTTGTATTCTTTATTTTTTAATTATTTTTATTTGTTTTAATTAGTTACACATGACAGTACAATGACCTTGACATATCATATAAAAATTTGAATCAGATGCGATATAATATCTCATTTTTCTGAGTACACAGGTTGCAGAATGGCATTTACCTCCTAAAGCCTGGTATTAGTAAAACACTTTATTTGCTGAAGCAAACAGCTTTCTTTTGTACTTCCAAGAATTGCTCCCCTCTGGTCACTTGAGGAAGGTCTGCAAACCTGGGCAAGAAAGCTCAGAGTGGCCTGTGGGGAGGCATCCTAATAGCCAGAATTGGAAACCACCCAAATGTCTGTCAACAGGAGAATAAATAGATAATTGTTGTGGTGAGTGAAATCCTGCTCATCAATAAAGAGAAATGAACTCCAGAAATACCACAATACGAGTAAGTATCAAAACCATTATGTTTAGTGAAAGAACTAGATGAGAGAGAGAGAGAAAAAACTACAGTACAATGCAATATAGGAGAGAGGTGAGGAGAGCAAGAGAGAGATATCAATGGTAGATCCCAGGGCAGAGGAAAAGGAATGGATGAATTACAGAGAAGCACAAGGAAACTTTTAACAGTGATCAAAAAAAAAAAAAAAAAGAAAAGAAAAAAGAAAAAAACCAAAAACCTCTGTATCTTGCTTGTGATTTTGAGAGTGTAATCATATGCTAAATTCAATATTCGTCAGATTGTATACTTTAAAGATATGTAGTTTATTGTACATAAATATACCTCACCAAAGATGTGTTAAAAATTCAGTGTACCTTTCAATCACACAGAAGAAATTGCTTGAAAAGAATCTATCCATGAGATTAATTAATTCATTAATGAGAGATCTATCTATGAGAACCAACCGAAATTCAAACTACAAGACTATTCCTCCTTAGTAAGGAGTAACTGGATCATGCACTGTATTATCAGTGTATGAACCACAGTCCCTTAACCTGTAGTAATTTATCTAAGTTTTTCATCCATCAATAACTACTTTAGTCTTAACTTTGTCTACATAAAGTTTAACACTTTTCTACATTTGCTTCTCCTAGCTTCTAACTAAACCACTGACATCCTTGGGGCCCAGGAATATATACATATTTTTGTATCTACTCAGATTTATAGAGTTATACTTTCATTCTTATAGTCTGTGCCCAATATACGTAGAATTAAGAGTACTAAATATATCACTTCTTCAATAAAATCTATTTGAAGGGTTTATGTTAAAAAATACTGCTCAAAAAAATTGGGCCGAAAAAGTCATGCTGCAAGTTTCTGAACTTGCATAGTTAATGAGGTAGCCCTTTAGGACTGTCACTGATAGGGCTATTTTGCAATGTAAACAGGACATGCTGGGACAATAAGGTGTATGACATACTCCTGGGGCCAAGGGTTCACATTCTTTTTAACTCTCATGTGCCCCTTGCCTTCTGCTAGTCAAAGAGTTATCATGTGCAAGAATTGCCAACACTGCAGCACTCGATCTCACAGGTGTCTGCACTTCTCCACACCCTTTACCCTCCTTTTTGATCAAGAGGAAAAAACAAAACAAAAAAAAAAAAAGCCCCCCATTGAATAAGTTTCCAAAGATCTATTTACATGAGCTAATCTCAGGATGATATTCACAGCTACAGCCTGGCTGTGATGTGGGTCAGAAGGGATGTTATATTTAAGAACTGCTTTAGCAAAACCATTTTCTGAGAATGCCTTTCATAAAAATAAACTGGACTTATCTGAGCCCCACCCTACAAGTAGAACTCACTGTTCCTCCTTCTTTGGATGTTCTTGATGTACTTTGCACACATTTCTCTGACAGTCCTTGCCCTAATAACTTGTTAAGAGACCCATCTTCCCTTCTGTATCAACCGACTTGGGGCAGGAACACTCAAGATATAGTAGATACATGAATTCTAATTGATACTATTTTTTTTTAGAAAAATCATATTCCAATTAAGTAAATTTTAAATGGTCCTACATCAGTAAAAATTAGTCCTTTAATTTTTAAACCTCCATAATATTTAGTATAGAAGGAAATATGACAAAACTTTAAAAGAGACAATCACACATGTATCATTTTAATTTATAGTTTGTTTTAAGAAGGAAGATGATTGATCAAATAAGGGCAGTCAAAATTTAAAAAAATAAGTGTGGCTTTATGTTCCTTTTTTCAACCAAAGTATTATTTTACACAAGCTATATATCTCATGTTGAGAGCTGGACCAATATGTTAATAGGCATTTCAGGGATTGATGGGAGGATGAAACACTAACAGATGAATGAATTGATCATATTTAGCCAGGACTGGGCATCTGAATCACCTAACAACTCTTTGGCACTTTTAGAGTCCCACCCCCGTGCTGGCTCCATCAAGATTAGGGAGGAACTTGTGTCTTTATTCAAAAGCTGCTCTGTAACTTTGAAACAGCTCTGGTTAAAAATCACCAGTGAGGAATGGAGTACTCATATTTATTTAGGCAGACTCAGCATCAAGGCTGAGTGATCATAACATTCTTAGTCCAGACAGGGCAATTTGGTGAGGGAAATGGAGGTTATAAGGGATTAACCAGGACAAGGCATGTCCCAAACTGAGACATCTGGTTATTTTTCAACATGACATTGGGATGATATTCACAGCTACAGCCTTGCTGTGATGTGGGATTGGAAGGGACGTTATATTTAAGAACTGCTTCAGCAAACACTAACCGATGAATGAAATGATCATATTTAGCCAGGATTGGGCATCTGAATCACCTAACAACTCTTTGGCACATTTAGAGTCCCACCCCGATGCTGGCTCCATCAGGATTAGGGAGAAACTCATGAAAAACCTGTGTGTGTGTGTGTGTGTGTGTGTGTATGTGTGTGTGGAAGAATACATTTTTTAAATGGCAGGGAAATTTTTCATCATTTTTAGAACATATATAAACTACTTATATAAAAGAAATTGCCACATGTAGCCTTCATTACACAAAAAAAGCCAATCTTTAGAAAAATTTGTATCAGTGCCACCATCAATGGAATGTGGACATCAAAGCCTCCTCTTCAGAGGTCCCTCCAAACACGTTCTTCATGAGCCTTCAGTTCAACCAAGTTGCTTTAGAAAAGGCACGTTTTCTACTAACCTCTTCAAAAGAGGAGCCTAATTCTCCTCCACTAAATGAGGACTGGACTGTCTTTTGACATGTAAAATATGAGGCTAGTGAATGTGTGACTTCTAAGGCTACATCATGAAAGGCTTCGAAGCTCAGCTTTTTCCTTCCATTCCTGCTCTACAGGAGTTGGCCACCACATTGTGAGTACTTGGAAACCAATATACAAAGAGGTCCCATGGCAAAGAATGAAGAATCCTACCAAAAGTTAGCAAAAATTGAGCCAGCTTCCAATTATTTCACATGACTCTAAGCACAGCTGCAATCTCATGAAAAACCTGAGTCAGAACCATCCAGTAAAACTGTTCCCCTATAAGCTGCTAAGATTTAGGGAGATTTTACTGTATAGCAATAGATAACTAGTACTTGCAATCTTCAACCCTATCACCTTTGTGATAACGCATGCTTTATGAGGTCACCTGCTAATTGAGGCTACCTGTGCAACTTGTTGCCCATGTAGGGGCATGAACAGGCCAGGTATCCTTGTCCCAACATCTCTGATCACCTAGAGAAATGGGCTCAGACCACACAAGGTCAGCCTTGGGAACCAGCATCAATGTAGAAGACATGAGCAGAGTAGACCACCTCATCACTCTTTTTTTTTTTTTTCAGTGCTAGAAATCATACCAGGACACATCTGAGCTACAACCTGAGTCCCACTTCATTATGCTTTTTTTTTTTTGGGGGGGGGGAGTCCCAGGATTGAACTAAGGGGCACTCAACCACTGAGCCACATCCCCAGCCCTATTTTGCATTTTATTTAGAAACAGGGTCTCACTGAATTGCTTAGTGCCTCACTTTTGCTGAGGCTGGCTTTGAACTGTTGCTCCTCCTGCCTCAGCCTCCCAAACTGCTGGGATTACAGGCATGCACCACCACACCCGGCCTACTTCATTAATCTTAATTAGTGCATGGGCCATTCTCCATCAGGAAAATGAAGGGAAAAAATGCCTGCCTGCAGGCTCATAAGCTTGTCATGAAATTCAGACAAAAATACAGGTGTCAGCACTTTGAAAGCTATAAAAGATTACATAAATATAAGGTTAGAGTAAATAGATCCTAACACTGCATATAGCATATTTTTAGCCTACTTCAGTAGGTAATAGTAATGAACAGGACACATTCTATGCAGAAAAGCAAGATACTGTGCTGTCCAAAATTCTGAGCAATCCTGGAGTGGCCTTATTGGAACAGAATACAGAGGACACAGAGGCTCAAGGATCCATGCCATTTCTCCTAGCATGTAATTCTTTTCTCCTATCTAAACTTTCCTCTCCCTTCCCTATGTCAGGATACTCTCCTCCCAGATTCCCCTCATCAAAAACATTGTTCATAGAGTCAGGAAGTGTCATCTGAACAGCACTACCTAAGCTACAAATGGTATGGACAAAAAAAAAAAAAAAAAAGACCCAAGGCTAGGTATCAGTGGTGAGCACCTAGCAACATTCCTCTATCCCTTGGGGTCAGACAGCCTACTTTCCCCAAAACAAACAGCACCTCCCATGGTCTACACACCTGTGTGCATGCGCACGTGCGCACACACGCGCGCGCACACACACACACAAAGTCATGGGGCTGGACATTTTTGGGGGATGAGGGTCACTGGTTATTGAACCAAGGGGTATTCTACCACTAAGCTGTACCCTGGCCCCCTTTTTTATTTTAAGACAGGCTCTTTCACTAAGTTGCCCAGGCTGACCTAGAACTTGTGATCCTCCTGCCTCAGCCTCCCAAGACACTGGGTTTAGAGCTGTGCACCACTGTGCCCAGTTGGGGTTGGGCATTCTTAAGACACTGAGGAATGCAGTGAGGCTGCTGGGAAATGTTACATGTCGCCACTTCCCACTGCCTGGCTGCTTGGAAGGTATGGAATTTGCTGTTAAGAAAGTATTGTTTCAAAGAACTTGTGCAAATCCTCTACTTCAACATTGCTTAAGGAACAAACAAGACAAATTGACAGAGACTAAAGTAATCCAAATTTTACTTATCTTCTCCTGTCTGCCTCTCTTTCTTCTTAAAATCACAAGTTTCAAACTGACTATATGATTAATAATCTCCAGGGTATTGGCACAGGCTGCAGGGGGACTGACCCATGGCTTGTCTGGAATCTGCTGAAGAATATGTGTGGCTCTGGGCTCAGGGGTGGCTGACAGGCCTTCCCTAAGAAGGACAGATCCTATTAACAATAGAAATGGTGGCCAAAGAGGGGCATCACACTGCTTCCTGGTCACAGGTGTAGGCTTTCATCCTCCTCCCAGTGACACTAGCATTCCAGTAATTTAGAAGGGAATGGATTTCTTCAGACTCTTCCCTCCCCTCCACCCAACTCTGTCCAGGACACTGACCTCACTCTAGCCCAGCCACACTCTCTCCACCATGTTTTCCCAGGATTCACTAAGCAGAGCTTCAGGACATCAGCCCTTTCTTCCCAACTGTGATGAAGGTGGTAAGGCCAAGTCCTTGTCCCTCGAAGTTGGGTCACTGCCATCTCAGCTGTCCCAGCTGGTTCACCCTCTCTTCCCTCTTCCTACCCTCTGGCATCAATGAAATATTTTAAGGACAACTTTTGTCCACCAGTGTGGTGGTGGTGCTCTCCCTATGCCAAGAGATGCTTATGAAATAACCACAGACTGCTTTCCTAGCTAGCAAAGGCC
The DNA here is from genome assembly GCF_021218885.2 of Marmota monax. NCBI lineage: Eukaryota > Metazoa > Chordata > Mammalia > Rodentia > Sciuridae > Marmota > Marmota monax. The sequence continues at coordinate 55,653 of NW_026692005.1, read as the reverse complement.
AACAATCTGGCCTCATCCCCAGCATCAGTTTGTAAGGGTCACATAAATAAAGCAAGGACACCATCATTCCCAGCAGTTAAGTCTGATAAGAATTTCTACTCTAAGGCATATTGTCTTAGTTCATTTTCTGCTTCTATAACTGAATACCACAGACTGGAAAATTTACAAAGAACAGAGGTTAATTTATCTCATGATTATAAAACCTGAAGTCCAAAAGCACAGCACCCCTATCTGCTTGGCATCTAGTGAGAGCCTTGTACTCTATCCTAACATGGCAGAGAGCATGGAGAGACAGACCAAGTGTCTAGCCGTGGTCTCTCTTCCTCTTCTTACAAAACTATTAATGCTATCTTGGGGACCCTACCCAATGACCTCATCAAACTCTAATTACCTCCCTCAAATCTCAACCTCCAAACACCATCAATATATGATTTGAGGGATTAAGTTTTTTCAACACATGAAATTTGAGGGAACATTTTCAAACCACAGTCACATTCTAATGCTAAAGTACAATGATAAGACCATTATTTTTTTTCTAAAAATCATAATTCTGGTGATAATCATGTTTCCAAACTACAAGAACTTAAACCTGAGTTCTTTTAACAACTTGATACTGAAACACTACTACTATCTTAGAAGACATTACACAGGACACAAAGCATAGTTATCAGAGCATGTTTAAAACATCTTAACCTTTGCCAAACAGTTGGGGAATCATTTTATGATATGTATTAAACCACTAGTGCAAAATTCCCAGAGTAATGCTAAGCTTATGATAAAGATACATCACTGATAGGGTTGCATTCTCAGAAACAAGCCCCCCTTTTTTTCCATCACTGCCACAGAAATCTGTATTTCCCAAATCAGAATGTTATAAAATACAATATATGCTGAAATTTGCCCAAGCCTTAATACAAAGGTAATACAGAAGACCATAATTTCAAATTAATGCTTTCATATCCATTGCAGAACACAGAGATATGTAAAAATGCTTACTACCTTTTTATAAAATCTGGAAACATAAAACATAGTTGAATGTGGAATAGAAAGTCCATTATTCAAAAGCAGCCATCAAATCACTGTGCCCATCTGACTGTAAAGAACTGCTGGTGGTGATTGGGAAGGGATGCCACTCCCAACCCTCTTGGTCAGAAGGAGACACAGATACAGAGGAAAGGCAAACTCTTAATCACTCCTGCTCTTAGATGTTACATGTGACAAACACAGATATACTATTTTAGGCAGCTTTTCTGCTCTGTGACTAAAAGATCTGACAAGAACAATTTTAGAGGAGGAAAAGTTCATTTGCAGTCTCACAATTTAAGAGGTCTCAGTCCCTAGACAGCCAGCTCCATTCTTCGGGGCTCGAGGTGAGGCAGAACATCATGGAGGAAGAGTGTGGCAAAGGGAAGCAGCTCACATAATGATCAGAAAGCAAAGAGAGAGTCTGCTCACCAGATATCAAATATATACCCCAAAAGCATACCCCAGTGACCCAGCTCCTAATCCCTACAGGGGATTAATTTATTGATTGGTTAAGGTTCTAATAACCCAGTCATTTCTCCTCTAAACCTTTTTGTATTGTCTCACGCATTAGCTTTTGAGGGAAACCTCACATCCAAACTATAACACATATCCTTCAAATTTAGCTTATTTACTGATATAAATCAAAGTGGAATATACACATGTCCTCTGATCTGTTCTGTCTGGGTCCTTTCTTACACTTTTCCCAGTGGATCTATAGATTTGCTCAGTATTTATAGAATATCCAGATAATCATTTTTAAGAAATTATATACTACATTCAAATGGTTAGAATAAGTTAAAACATGTCACCACACCAATGAATGTTTAGTGTTATAAAAGCACTGCTCCATCTAAGTTAAAATGTTATGCAAATGCGTAGCCCAGCCAGAACATGAGTTTATCTTTAAAACCAGCCCAGTTTAAAAACAAGCCAGTCATTACTTACCATCAAGCTCCTTAGTTAAAGTCTCATCCTTGATATAAGAGCACTGCATAAATTTGGACTCAGAAAATAGAAAAAAAAATCAACATTAAGAAAAAAATTCAAATATGCAATTTTCCTCTGGGGTTACCATGGCTCATCTAACAAGCAATGTTTTCCATAGACCAACAGTTAAAATAAGGAGTCAGAGATATATTCTTCCACCTTTGCCTAAGTCATCTACAACAATCAATTATAACAGCACAGTAAGTCACACTTCATACAGAGGGATAAATTACTTTTATGAAGGTGATTAAAACCAGTGTTTAAAAATAAATAAATAGTTTGGGGGATGTACCACTTGCATGAACCCTGGGAGACTCAAGAACATGCTCAGGAGGTTCAAAACTGGGTGCTTAATACATTGAACTTAAAGAAAGAAAGCCATGGTTTCTCCATCCCACATGTCTAAATGCAAGACGTAATACTGCTATTGTTTGGATCAAGAATGTCCCCCAATGGCCCATGTGTTAAAGGTTTGGTCCTAAGCTTGGTAGTATTGGGAGGTGGTATAACCTTAGAGAGGTAGAAACTAGTGGGAGGAACTTAGGTCATTGGGGGCATGCCCTTGAATGGGATCAGGACCCCACACCTTCCCCTCTTCTACTTCCCAGCTCATGAGATAAACAACTTCCTCTGCCATGCAGTCCTCCCCATGATGTGCTGCCATAGCCCAAAGACCCTGGGGCCAAGCAATGATGGACTGAAACCCATAAAACTGTGAACCAAAATAAAACTTTTATCCTTATAGGTTGATCGTCTCAGGTATTTTTGTCACAGTAACAGAAAGCTAATACACATAAGGACCAATGGACCAAGGAACAAAAGCAACACCAGGCATAATAACCTAAAAAGCACCTCTTCATCCCTCTTCTGCTCAGCAAGTCTATCCTAAGACATCAATCCTTGGAATCCCTGCAAGTGTCAAGCAGAACCCACTCACCTGGAGGGAACAGGCAATGAAAGAATCATCTAGCTCATTAGTGAGACACAGCTTAATTCAAGGGCTGTCTAAAGTTACCCATACACACACAAGAAAAACACAATTAGCATCTGTGAGTTTGGGTTCTGCACAGCTTCCACTTTGAAAGGAGCTCATTTATTGGGCAAAGCAGATCTCTGTGCTTTCATTACATGTATCAGCACAAAACAAAGTGAGCTGAGTCACCTCTTCTACAAAAAGGGAGGCTTTTCAATGTTTATTAATTCATAAGCCAGGATAAGGCAGAACCTCTTGCTGCAGAGGGCAGGAAAGTCTGGGATAGGTTCAACTGCTGATTATTAATTGATAAATGCTTCATCTGTGCTCAGCAATTGTTGAGTGGTCCTTTTCTACCAAATACCATATATTTCTTTTAAAAAGATAAAATTCCTCTTAATTTTTAGGAGTTACACATCCTATAAACGTAATAGTACTATTACAATCAAACATATGATTGTAAGGAGAGTAGGAGATACAAAGTTCCACTTCTACCCAAACCAATTCTACATGATAATTATAGGCAACATATGAAGACAGGAAGCACTTTATGAGGAAGAAGTCATGAGGACACTTGAAGGTAATTGTTTCTTTAGCAAAATGCTGTGAGAAACTCTACCAGTTCAGAAATACAGCAGAAAGATATCATCAGCACCTCTGCAGGAAGCCAGAGGTGATCACTCTCCAGGAAATTGTGCTTCACTGCTTGGTTCATGCATTTTCAGTTTCAGCTTAGTTCAAGGGCTGCCTAAAGTTACCCATACACACACACATACACACACACACACACACACACACACACACACACCATAATTAGCATTGAGGCTTTGGAGAACTGAGTTCTGTGTTCCAGTTAGAGTAGTAGAATGGCCAAAGGGGTGAGGTTTTAGACAGAGGACTCCAGACTGAAAAGTCATGTGATAATATAGCCTACAAAAGGAGAGGACAGTTACTGTTCTGCTGAATTCAGAGGACCCCTATGGGAGGGTCAAACCTCCTCCACAGGCATGTGAGGACCATCCCTGTCAGCAAGAAAGTAACACCCCCACAAATGGCAGAAATGAAGAGAGTCCTCGTGAAGAACATTCTCATTTCCTCCATTCAGAAAAATTTATAACCAAAACATCTATCATTCAAAAATGTAAAATATTAAGTAAAAATAAATTGACAAATAATAAAGTCATATTCCAGAGAAATATCTTTGCAATTTAGCCTAATTTCCAAAGTAGCTTTCATCACTTTTCAAAACATTGTGAAATTCACATGCTCACTTCATTCAGAACATTTTCTTTCACTATGGATCATTCTATTAAAACCAATTGAGTATATCTGAGAAGCGGTAAGGAATAGCAATTTAGGGAACCGTTACAGTCTGAGAAATACTCAGACTTCAGTACCCTAATTAACACCTTTTAAGTCAAATCTGGTGATTAGGGAAGATATCTAAAAATCCAGCAACACCTATAATCCCAGCAGCTTGGAAGGCTAAGGCAGGAGGATCTCAAGTTCAAAGCCAGCCTCAGGAACTTAGCAAGGAACTTAGCAACTCAGTGAGACCCTATCTCTAAATAAAATATAATAAAAGGGCTGGGATATGGCTCAGTGGTTGAGCGCCCCTGGGTTCAGTCCTCAGTATAAAAAAAAAGATACCTAAAATTCATTTTTCATGAGTGATGTTGTTAAAATCCTGGTAGCCATTATGATGTAATAAGTGGTTTAGGCTGAGAGTAGGACGTACAAAAAGTTCCACTTCTACCCAAACCAATTCTACATGATAATTACAGGCAACAAGATAGATGGGTGGGCAGACGGATGGGGCGTCTTAGCAAGAACCTATTCTCTGAGGCAAATGTCTAGATCGGACTACAGCTAATCCATCTATTTCTAACCTAATGGTTTGTTTATGAACATGAGTGGATTTTTCTCTTAATTAGTGGAGTTGTAGCCAGCAAAACTATATTCAGAAACTAAAAAATTATCCATCTGAACAAAAGTGTGTACTTCTGCTCAATTTTCATTCCCACCCAAAACTATTTTTAAACAAAACTCCCAAACCATTAAGCTTGGAAAAACACTGTAAGAATTGACTTGGGAATCTGTGCCTTGCAGCTTTACCAAGTGCTAGAAGTTAGCTTTAACCTCAGGCCAACCCATCAGGTACGTGTACACACACACACACACACACACACACACAACGGGGTTTTCTCATCTAATTTCTTAACTGTGGTTTGCCATTTGGGTATTGTTTGAGATATTCATACATAATTATAAAGTCCTCTTCAAGTACTCTCACACTTAGGGCTACACAAAGCATTAAGATGATGAGCAGTACAGATGTTCCCCATCATTTTAACTCAGGCCTCAGTCCTACTTATCTACCTCCTCCAGCCAAGAGGAAGGCAGGAGACTCTGACTTTCCCAGGCACAACTACCCTATGGGCTGGGGCTTAGGGATCCTCTTCCCCATATGTTCAGGTTGGCACCCACTATGAAAAAGAAGAAGTAGAAGTGACATTGACAAGAAAACAGAGATATCATGAAAAGCACGTTAGCACCCTGATGTGTAACTGACAGAAAGCCCTGGTAATCACCAGTCTTTAGGATTACAGTCTAGATTTCACTTCCTCCCTGTGGATGGATGGGGACTGTCTGCTACATACATCAGGGCTCTACTGGACACAGAACTGAGTGAAAGGTCTGTACCTTGTCTGTACCTCTCCATGCTCAGGACTGTCATGGAGATGCAGTCAGAAATGCCTGGCCAAACAGACCTAAGATACATGGGGTCTTTCCAGAACCCTGGTGGGAGGAAGAGGAGCCATGTATTTGCCATAATCACATGTTCTACCACCTAAAGTCTGAGCTTCTCCTGGCCCTCACCGAATGAGAAATGAGATTATATTGGCAGAGCGCTTTGTTCCCCTGCCTCCAAGCCTCTCTTTTAATGACCAGGTGATTAAGGTTGAATGGAGGGGTCAGGAACCAAGGAATATGTGCTATTTGTGCCTTGAAGGAAAGGGCAAGTGCTGGAGAACATGGCAGCCATCCAGCCATGGCAAAACAACAGAAGAAAGAAGCAGCAACTGGGCAGTGGCACATGCCCATAATCCCAGCTACTCAGGAGTCTGAGACAAGAGGATCCTAAGTTTAAGGCCAGCCTAGGAAATTTGGTAAACCCTGAATCAAAATAAAAAATAAGAAGAACCAGGATGTAGGTCAGTGGTAGAGTGCCCCTAGGTTCAAACCTCTGCACTATAAAAAGCAAAACAAATAACACAGTAGCTCCCCGAATTTCTATGTGGACTTTAAAAACTAAGAAAGACACTTTCTCCTCTTGATGCTATCATCACTTTATGATCCTCAAAATAAGGCACTAACACCTCTCAAATCTGCAAAGAACAAGGTTGCATTGCTGGCAAGCCAAGTTAGAGCATACCCGTTAGAAATATTTTAATGCCAACTGATCTGTCTGTTCTCATGTAGTCTGGCAAAAAACAAGATTAAGCAGCAATTTAAGAAAAAGTCAATTTTCTGAAAGAGGGATCTAGTATATTCTGGGAATTCTTAGAAACATGTGATTATAGGGCTCATGTGAGTCCCAAGATCATTTTATCTGACTCGCTCTTCCACTGAATGGGAAACAGCTCATTTACTGGATTATGTGTGTCCTATGCCATTCTCTGAAGAAACCAAGTAGGATGCCTGCCTCTGAGGAGCTCAGAAAGGAGTGGGTAAGAGATGAGCAAATGGAAAATCATGACCCCAGCTGAGGGATTCTGACAGGCGAAGGCTTGGGGCCATGAGAGACAGGTGTCAGAGAGCTAATCCCTCTGGAGTCCTGGAAGGCCTCAGATGGGAAGCCCCCAGTGCAGCCTTGAAGATTGACAGGAACCATTCTGGCAAAGGAGAAAAGCTCCTCCCACCCCTCCCCCAGGGCAAGGTGAGAGAGAAAGTATGAGAAAGTGAGAAGAATTGTGGAAGGGAAGCTGAGATGGCCAAGGGAAAATAAGAAAACCAGAGGTTAGAACCTCACCATCTACTATGAAGCCATCGTACACACACAATTAAATCTAAATTAATCAAAAGTTAATAAGGTGAAAACTTCAGTTCCTCAGTTGCACTAGCACATTTCAAGTGCTCAGTATTTCCCATATTGGGCAGCACTGACAGAGAATCTTCACTATGACAGAAAGTGTTATTAGACAAAACTGGGCTGCGCAAACCTGGAGAAGCCATACCATGAGATGTATGCAGGCCACACTACGAAGGGTAAATTTAATTTTGCATGACTGGCACCAGGGCCTAAATCTCATTCCTAACCCAAAGTTCTTTCCACTCCCCCTCCCTGTCTCCTTTGATAGAAGAAAGTCAAATAGGATTAACAAACAAGCAGAAGGCATTTTGAATCAGGGAAAGTTACTCTGCCTAGCCCAAAAAAGCAAGATCACCTCACCTGCACTAATTGTGGGTGTTGCTGCCCTAGATCTGAAGGGACATATGGGAACATCCCAAAGGCAATGGCTCCTCACCTGTGATTTCAGGCAGTGAAGACTGGACCATGGTGAGAAGAAGAGGGGAGAAGAAAGAGCCAGAACTCCTGATTCAGCTGGCTCCTTTTGGAGATTTGTGTCATTTTTTAAGGGATAAGAACTTCAACGATTTTTCTAAATCTGTCAGAGTCATTTACAAAGGCCCTAAATGTCCACAGTAAACTATAAGCTAGAAAAATGAATATTAGGTATTGAAAGCAATCACCAGTATTAGTTTTGTAAAAAGCAACTGAAACCATATAAAGCAGGCATGATAAAAATTGTTTAATACTACTTCAGGAAACAGATGAAAAATAAAAAATTATGGAAACATGAAGGGAAAATGGTCTAGGACAATGCTACTCATCAATTCAGTTACTGAAAACCAGTGAGAGGCCTTTGATAATTCAGAAACACTTGTGTGAAAAGGTAGAAATGAGACAGCAAAGGAATGGAATGGGAAAAGAGTAGACTTAAAATTTATAGCTCACATGAAAACTATGTTTCTTTACATTTTAAGAAAGAAAAAGTACAACAATGAAAATAGGTAAAAATTTTCCATGTGTCATGAATTATCAAATCTATGTTCTGCTACAGTGCAGAGCAACTGAAATGCATCACTAAAATTAACTAGCACATAAAATCCACAGAAGCCATAATTAAATGTGGATGGGGAAAGAAGCAGCAGTGTAGGGAAACACCATATAATAAATAACTCTGTTAAATATTTTTACATAGTTCAAGTCTAAATGAAAACCAAATGTTACTGTATTTCGATGTGCACATCCTCTATCTAAACACTACTTTGATATCAAATATTTCTGCTCACTTTTTAAAACTTTTTATCAACCGCAAAATCAAACTGAATCATAAATTTATCAAGAAAGTACAAAAGGCCTTAGAAACCTAAACTAGTTATTATAGTGTACAGCTATATCCTATAATCATTGCTCTCTTAATAACTATGGAAATACACTTGAGTGCACACAGTTATGACTTCATCTACCATATCCCAAATTAAAGAGGCCACAGAATTCAGGCCTCCATGTAGATGGGGGCCATCACCCCTCCTGGGTCACAGTGTCACAAAAAAAATCTGTTCTACTTATTCAAGGGAGGAGGTCATAAGAGAAAAACAGGAGGGGCAGCAGACAGGAATCCCAGGGCAGGAAAGACTCCACATTTTACCAATATCTTTATATCAAGTTATAATTGTAGTTTAGCTCCATCATGTTGACACAATCACTGAGAAATACAAAAATGCTGATTATTTGATATCATGACAGGAAACATGCAACTACTCTTATTTAAAAAAAAAAATTAAGACTACAAAAGAATCAAAAACCTAGGCATACTCTCCACTTTATGTGGAGAAATCCCTAATCCTTAACATTTGACAGTTTTAAATGAATTGCCAAAATAAAGAGTAGTTCAGAAGTAATATATTTTAAAAATAAAGTTCAAATTAAGTGGTTTTATGTAACAGATAATTATACATGCTCTCACTTAAAAAAAATGTAAACACATTCACTAACATGTTAGCCAATAGCAAAAAGGCCTAGAAATCTAAACTACTTATGATAGTGTATAATTGCTAATATTTAATATCTATTGGGCTTATGAGAGTTTGAAACAAAATGTGATTGTGGCTGGCCCCTGGTACAATCAAGAATAGGCCTTCTCCATTTGATATTATATTGGCTGTTGACAGTAGTAAGAATAGCTCAAGTTACCCACTTCGATTAATTTTTTTCTTTCAAATTACTTCTTATTATAATAACTTAATTAAATATAAATTTATGTTATAACTTTATTTTATTTATTTAGTTTTATGTGGTGCTGAGGATCAAACCCAGTGCCTCACACATGCTAGGCAAGCGCTCTAACATTAAGCCACAACCCCAGCCCAGATTTTTATACAGAAAAATGAATAACAGTGTGAAACCCACTGATTTTTACATATGCAAACTACCTGAACACAGCTTTTGATCAAATGTACCCACTGTTTTGACATTTCATGTCATTAGAGACTCCTCTATTCTATATAAATTTTTGTTTCCTTCAGGGGGATCAACAAAACAAAACAAATAACCATCATCCTGCCAAATCGCAAATCTTCTGTTCCTTATACATACAAGGTCCAATGCAAAATTTAGCCGGAGTTTCACAACACATGACTACTGGGATGGATCCTATAAATATTCAAACAGATAAAACAAAAGTAAACAGATAAAGTTTGGAATGAAATATCTTTTAAAACATCTCCAAAAGGCCATTTTCCTTTATGTTCTAAAATATTCTGTCAATTATTATCCTTCAAATTGTTTCAAATTGAGCACTAAAATTCCACAAACAACGGTTGTTAGATACTTGTTAGATATTGCTTCCTCCTTCCTAAAAGAACATTTTTCCAGACAGATGTTAGTCACGGCCATTTAATTAAATTACTAATAAAAAATATAATTTGAGTCCAAGTAACAATTGTAACTATATTAATGATTACTAATATAAAAAATCAGTAAGTTTACATTCACCAAGCCAACTGTCCCTCCAGTAATCCTCAAGAAGGGCTCCACAGGCAGTATTTTAAAATATGCCTTCTCCTGAATTCACTGTGCCTATTCCAGCCTAAATCTACACAACCTAAGAATGACACAGAGTTTTAGTCAACTAACAAGGACAATAACAAATTCATCACATCAGGTGTTTGTGATCATGTGGGAAAACACCTTACAAGAAGTTTGATTTTATAACCAACCTTTGCATATAGAAAATGTTTCCCTCAAGCACACTGCAAACACTGTCTTATTCACAAAACACGGAATAATAGAGAGTAATTTCAGCAACAAATCAACAGAATCTTACTGCTCCAGATTATGTACTAAAGCCAGAAATTCCACAGCCCTTTCTATCCTTTATGATAGGCAAGCAATACATCTAAATAATAAAAATATTCAAAAGCCTAATGCCATTTCTTTCCTCAGATTCTAACACAAAATACCTTATTATTAAACTCATAATTCTTTCCTGATAAACATAAATTCTTAATTTTTCTTTATGTCTTACATGTGAAGGCTAATCTGAGCTCTGCAATTTTGTGAAGAAAGACCTCAGTTTACGTGTTGGTACATAGTTGCAGATTAGAAAAAGTGGTTTCACTTCTATAATCAGGCTCCTTTAAAGGTTTTACTGGGTAGTTTTTGGACAGTTTTGGTGCTCTCTTAAATGTTCTCCATATTTACTTATAAAGTGACATTGATAAGATAATTCAGTCTCCTTAAACACATTTAATAGACTACTAAAGTCACAGGCTTAAAGGTAATTCTGTTCCACATTTTCCAATGTTATTTTGGGATACCCATTCCCATGGAAAAGGATTTTCCATATTTCTTTTTTTTGTGGGGAGGGAGGAGTTGGTTTGTTCAAAGCAAATTAATTACATAACCACAACAAAGTACACTGCAAAAAATTTTTTTTAAAACATTCCTCAGTTTCAAGATTATTTGAACTACTGGCCTGGCACACTCTTTGCTGGCAAAAGGGAGAATTAATAATAAAGAACCAGTTTTAAAACCTTTTACACACTTGGGCAACACATCGCCTATGAGCATGGGACCAGTGTGAGTCAGTGGGACAAAAGAAAAGAGATTTGTTGTCCTCAAAGCTGCTTCCTACAATCCAGTTGCTATAGTGGAAAGTGGGCCCACTCGGTGAGCAGGTGCAGGGCCCACCCCAACCACTCATTCCATTTGCAAGACTCATAACACATTTGCTCCAGGCAAGAGAGGGAGGTCGAAGATCTGCGGCCCACATGAAATTCACCAAGTGCGCAAGGACTGCGCAGACCCAGCGGTGCAGCAGAAGGCGCCCTGGTCTGGCCAGGCATGGGTCAACCAGTTTCCAGATCCCGCTAAAGGGTAGAATTGTTTGTCCGGTATTAGGGAAGTTACTCTTTCTGCAAGTAAAAACACTGAAATGGTAAATAATCCCTATCCGAAAGGTATGGGGATGGCAAACAAATACCCAGATAGGTCTGGGCAGAGTGGAATCTGGAAGACAGGCATGCAGGGGTCTGAGCCCCGCAACGATCTCAGCCCTGAGTCCCGGACACGGTCAAGGGAAACCCGAGAATAAAGGCATGGGAGGGGCAACAGATGTCAGGAACACCTCCAGTCAGTACCTTCTGCATACACCTGCTGAGATCGCCCGGCCAACTGGGCCTTCGAAGTCGCGGAACCCTCCGCTTCATATGGCAGGGAACAGCGAGCTATCTCGGCCCGTGACTGCTGACTTAAGTGGAACACCACAAGCTAGTGACAGAGCTGGAGCCGGAGGCCCGGTGTCCCCCTGCCTCCACCTCAGCCTGTGCGTGAACACTCGGAGGGTCTGTGGAAGGCTCGGAGCAGAGTGGGGGTTCTGCCAGAAAGGGCTCTCGCACACAAACCCAGCCCGCGCCGAAAGTGCGCTCGGGCCTCTGTCCGACACGTTACCTGAGCAACGACCCCGGCGCCCCAAGTACACAACACTTCCACCGCTAGAGCCCGCAGGCGTGGGCCCGCAGGCCGGGAGCGGCGCCCCTGCCCCGAGCGCGCGGCACGGGCGCGGCACCTCGGTCGAGCGAACCCCCGCCCCAGCCCGCCCGCCCGCCTGCCTGCCCGCCTGCCCGCCTGCCCGCCTGCTTACCCGGTAGGGGGCTTGGCCGCCAAGGCGCGCGACGCGTCCATGGTGCCGGCGGGCCGCGGTGAGCGGTGCTCGGCCAGGCGGAGTCAGGCTCTAGCTGCGGCCGCCGCCGCCGCCGCCCTCATTCACTTTTTCCGCGCTGACCCATCGTCCTCCCACGCGGGGCAGACGGAGGACAGCGGCCAAACAGAGAGGACGGAAGGGGTTGGGACGGTCCCGGGCGGGCGGGGGCACTGGGAGCGCGGGGAGGGGCTGGCGTCAGCGCAGGGCGGGGGCGCGGAAAGCAAGGTGCGCCGCGCCCCCGCCCAAGCGAGCTCCGCCGCGCCCACCGGTGCCGCCCCCGCTCCTCCCGCCCTCCCGTCCGCGCGCCGAGGCTCCCAGAGCGTCCCGCCCGTCGCGCATCCGTCGCAGCAGTTGAACGCCACCTGGGCCCCAGGCCCACACCTCGCGGCCCCCACGAGGGTTTTTTCCCACACCCAAGAGGACAAGTGCCAGTCTCTGGATGGTGGGAGGGGGCTAATCCTGAGGTTGCCCATGCCCCCGCTCGAGGCTGAGGGGATGTGGGGGAGAGAAACACCTGGGAACCTGTTGTGTGGGGCGTGGTGGGCGGACAAGCCCCGGAATACCAAACGGGAGGGAAGAAGGGAGCGTCTGGCGCCCCTCTCCCAGCACTAGATCCCAAGAGAACCTTTATAATGTGCAACAAAGATGTAGTTCGCAGGGTTGGGGCTCTCAAAGTGGGATGCCTAACAGGCTGCACTTGAGAACTTGTGAAACTCTTCCCACCAACCCGGTCTTAGGAATCACAAATGATGGAAGCCAAAGTGTGGCCGCGCTATGTCAACAAAGACTCCACTTTGGTTGGGTGCACTTTCAAGTGTGCGGGCCTGGTCGGCTGCTAGGAGCCACTGTCGTCCAACCCTGATTTCAGTGCCTTATGGTAGGCAGATAAGCTGGCAGAGGCAGCCAGTTCTGGGGCCACGGAGCAAGTCAATCAGTTAGCAAATCTGCCGAAGTCTCACCTCCACTTTTTCTAATTTACCCCGAGAATACAAAAATGATCCCAGTTGGTATGAATGTCTGGCCTACAACGATGTAAGATAAATAAGATGTAAGATAAATAAGATGTAAGCTCAAAGAGTCTGCTTACCGACCTGTGATCTGCTTTGGAGTTCCCCCTGGGGATCCTGTAGCAGACTAATGAATCCAGAAACCTTCCAGACTCTTTCTTCGATTCCTCTCTTTAACTAAAAGAGGAGAACTGTGTAGATACTAACTGCAAGTTCTGCCATGGCAGCAAGGCCGTGGGTGCACCAACCCTTGTGCCCACCTGAATACATGTCTCACTTTACTCGCCCAAATCTCCAAATGCAAAATACACAGAGCACTTTCCCATCAGGAGGATGAGGGTATTCCTCCCAGTACTCTTCTCCTGCTGTTTCTCATCCTGTGGACTCTGCTTAGATATCAGCTCCTTGTACTTTCCTGACACCTCTGTATGGAAGCACACCCTCAGTTTAATCCCCTTGTTGCTTCTCTTGTTCTGATTTATATTTCCTTTGGGCATTTATTACTGTGTGTACATGCTTGTGTGTGTGTGTGTGTGTGTGTGTGTATTTATTTATTTATATCCTTACACACATATATATTTTTGTATGTATACTTGTAAATAGTGTTACTTTTGTGCTTGTGTATATAAAATTATATATGGGTGTATACATTATATATGTGGAATATAAATATGTATATGTACATATCATGATATACATTTTCTTCATGTGTTTGTCATGGATCACCTCCCCTAGAATGTGGCCTCAGTGAATATTTGACCTTTGTCTATTTTATGCACCACTCTGCATTTCGGATAGTGCCTGGCAGGTGGAGTGAGGGCTCACTATAGAGAATACACTGAATGGATCAGTCTCTAGCACTCTTTCTGGGTATGGGCATCACAGTAGAGAGTCCTTCCCAGGAACTCCTGAGGCCCTTCCTTACTCTGAACACTAGTATGGGAAAGGGCAACCTGAGAGAGGTCAGAGTTGAGAATCAGGCACTATGGTCCTAGACCCCACGAGGTCCCCAAGAAATTAGGCTGGAAAGCAACATGTGATCCAAAAGTCAGGCAACAAGCATAAAGTCTGGTGGGGCCATGGGATAGAAGTACAAAATAACCTAGTGTCCCAAACAGTAGGCAGAGACAGCAATAGGAAGTCATAAACAGTGGTTGGTGGAAGGTTTTTCAGAGTGTGTCACAGGAAAAGGATCAGAATGTTCATCTCCAAACTGAGCTTCTTGTTGCTTTCCCAGAAAGGAGGTTCAGGTGGCCTCAGGCCTGAACAACCTCAGATTCTAGGAAGGCTACTAAACATCTCAGACCCAGAAACTCAGCAGGGATCTTTGTACAGAAATGGAGTAGAGAGTGAAGTCTCAGAATGTTTGTCACAATGAGGTAGAGGCAAGGGTCAGGCTTACAACCAAGAGCAGGGGTGATCTCCAGAGGCCCTTGGAGTACAGTCCAAGTAGACTGGGTTTGGTAATCTCATTTGTCTTATCTAGGGGTGGGGCTGGGGCCTGGAATCCAGCTTCTCTGTGTATTGCAACCCCCACTTCTCTTACTGATAAGGGTCCCAGGAAATCCACCCACATGTAGTTGTATTTTGCAATTCAACAGATATTTTTGAGTATGCACTATATATGTCAGCTATATGTGCAATATGTAGATGGCCACCTAATAGAGCTAGACAAGGTAACAAAAGTAACAGACAGGGACCATAGTGCTCTCAGACAGAGGGTGAGATTCAGAAATTAGAGGGTGAGAAAGACAAAGGTCTTGGGGGGAGAGATCATGTATCAGTTGCCATGACTGAACTGACCTTTGTAGTCCCTGAGTAGGACATTCTCATTTTTGTACTCCCTTACTTTGATTAGGGCAAATGGCACAATCTCAATTGGACCTAATTCAAGGTTAAGGGTGTTCTTTACCAATTTTCCCCTACACGAACTTTTAGAAATCCTTCATAAAACTAGCATTTTCCAGATATCCACCATCACTAAATCATTTATTTTATAGTGTTGTAAATACCCAAGAATATGCTGATAAATTCCTTAAAATTACTTTTTTTTAAAAAAAGAGGCTAAATACATGTTTTCCAATTTGCTTGATGTAAGTGGTACAAATGGGCTGATTTCAAGCTCATACATGAAGTCACTGAACATGGAGTTAGAAAGAGGCTGCCTGGCTCCTCCAGGACTCACCTTCCTACATAGCATATGAACATTGTACCTGTTATCCATAGAAAATAGTTGAGCACCTCCTGTGCATTCCAGGGCCCTGTTTGTATTTTATGCCAGCTATAACTGGTGGGCCTGGCTACAGCTCTGGATTACAATAGCAGCAGCGCCTGTCTCATGGAACAAGAGCTCTCAGTGGTGCTGAGAACCAGTGTAAGGCTCCTTGATGAACAATCTTGTCTTGCACTCTTCCTCTTTTCTTTCTAAGTCTCCTCTCAAGCCTCATATTTCCCCTTGCAGAGCCACCCTCAACAGCCCCTGTTAAGGCACACTCAGTGGGGAAGCAACAAGCCTGGGTGCCTAGGATGGACATGAGTCACATCAAAGACACACCAAGACAGAGGCAAAAAGAGCCAGCTCAGTGCACAACTTCCTGAACTTGAATATGCACAAATGCTTCTTGGGATCTCACTAAAATGCAGATTCTGATTCAGTGAGCCTGAGGAGAGACCTCAGAGTCTGCATTTCTAATAAGCTCCCAGGAATAGGGAGGCTGCTGGTTTAGGGACTTTGAGCAGCAAGGGTATAGGGTCATAAGCACTATCTTTTGGCCTAATCCTGCACTTAGTGGTGGTGTTTCTAAAAGCAAATTACTTCTCTGTAGGCTTTTTCCTCACACTAATATGTTGCTTTTTGTCAGGACAAATAGCATTGGAATAGCCCTACCACATTTGTCCAGTAGGTAGGATCCACAAATTTGTGTCAGATGTTAGCAACTGGGGAAGACATTCAGAAATCCTGAAACTGGTATTAGGGTTGGGGGTTGGAGCTGCATTCCTGAGGGGAATAGGAACCAAGAGAGATTAGATGAGGCCATAACAGAATTAGGTAGGAGGTGATTGATTTGGGGCAGTTTTTGGTTGAGATCTTTGTGTAGATCTATATGCTGGGTCTCAAAATCACAAGTTTGTGAGCTGAGTTAGTTTCTCCACATTCTCTAGTTTATTTCTTTTGAACCACTCCTGGCACTTAAACCAGTAGACATACACATCTGTCTTCTCCTCTCTTTGAATAGTAGTTATAATTATCAATTCCATGTTCTTAATGAGAAATATATATCTATTGACTGAATTACCAACTATATCAATAGTTAACATTCAAAAACAGTGACTAGGGCTGGGTTTGTGGCTCAAGTGGTAGCGCGCTCACCTGGCATGCGTGGGGCACTGGCTTCGATTCTCAACATTACATAAAAATAAAAAATAAAGATATTATGTCCACCTAAAAAAACTAAAAAATAAATATTTTAAAAAATAAAAATAAAAACAGTGACTAGAGGGCTGAGGTCGTGGCTCAGTGGTAGAGTGCTCACCTAGCACATTCAAGGACCTGGGTTCAATCCTCAGCACCAAATAAAAATAAATAAAATAAATGTATTGTGTATTTTAACTGCAGCTAAAAAAAAATAATAAACATTAAAAGACAAACAAACAAACAAAAAAAAAAACAGTGACTAGAGCCGGGCACAGTGGTGCACACCTATAATCCCAGCAGCTCCAGAGGCTGAGACAGGAGGATCACTAGTTCAAAGCCAGCCTCAGCAAGGGCAAGGAACTTAGCAATTCAGTGAGTCTCTGTCTCTAAATAAAATACAAAATAGGGCTTGCGGTGTGGCTCAGTGGTTGAGTGCCCCTGAGTTTAACCCCTCCCTCCTCCCTCCCCCACCCCGCGCCCAAAATAACAGTGACTAGGTTCCAAGTACTATGGTAAAATGTTTAACAACCCTAATTATTTATTATTTAAAGCAACTCAAAAGGTTCAATGGCAGAGTGCTTACCTATCATGCATGAGGCCCTGGGTTCAATCCCA
This sequence comes from Marmota monax, assembly GCF_021218885.2. Taxonomy (NCBI): domain Eukaryota; kingdom Metazoa; phylum Chordata; class Mammalia; order Rodentia; family Sciuridae; genus Marmota; species Marmota monax. Next base: position 38,358 of record NW_026692005.1, on the reverse strand, counting down.
AGCCATCATTGCAAAAGAAAAATCAACCCAAAATATAGGTGCTATTGTTGTCCTTATTATATAGTTGGAAACATTAAAAATTAGGGAACTTCATAAAGTCACCAAGGTTACACAGAAGAATGATTTGTGCTGGGCAACCTTTCCCTAGACTACATTCTTCTGCAAGCACCAGTTACTTTCACTTATGCCTGCCACCCAGCTCTCCTGTAAATGATTCAATACAGAAGCAGTGCCAGCACTTACTATTTGTCAGCAAATGTGTGCTGCGCTCACTGCCAAGCAGCAAATGGAGAGAATGTGTAGGTCTGGCTCTCCTGCCACTTTGTCATGAAGCTTTTATTTAAGCCACCAGCTGTCATCATTTTTCTCCTGGTGAGATCACACTGAGAGCTCCGCTTCCCTTGAGGGGAAGCCTCTCTTCACCTCTCTGCCGAGTGTGAGGTCTGTGAGCTTATGTAACATTGCACCTACACCCTCAGCCCACACAAGAATTATGCAACTGCATGTAGGATTCCTTGCAGTGTTTTCTGGAAATACAAATCTCTTCAGTACACACATGGAGTTTAGACTAAAGCGGATTTTCTGACCTGGGCTAATTTGAATTCTGTCTTTATAAATGACTCTGCCTCAGAGAATTTGCCTGGTCCTAAGTGAGATGGAAGTGAAAGGCTTATTACTCTACAAATAAAACAATGTTATTCATGTTTGTTCAATTTCATCCCATTCTGATGTCTTTCCAAAAAACAAACTGGGCTTTAGCAGTATTCCACTTTCTCTTTCATACTATGTTGTATACTACATACTCTATTTTCTAATTTGGTCAAGAGAAAAGTAATCAGCTAATGGAATATAACTACATTCCTAAAGTCTTGATTTATAGTTTTGAATATTATTGGCCAAACCGTGGATCCTTCCCAGAATGATAATTTGATTTTTCTATGGGCTACATTTACCAAGAAGGAGAAAGAAAAGGGAGTAGTTCAGTATTCCTACATTATCAAATTTTAATTATTTAGGAGGGCTCCCAGCTGACACCTATGCTATTTACCTTTAGCATTAGGTCAGTCCAGTCATGTTCGAGGGTCAGAGGAGGTAGACTGCAAGAACTCACATCCCATGAGGAGCTAAGAAGTCTTCTAGAAGGCACTCATCCTAGGGGTTAGGGTGGAGAATGCAGGGGATAATCAAGGACTGAAGGGTCTTTCAGCCTCAGGGTTGGGGGATTCATAGACTCAGGTGGTGTCACGCAGATTGTGACCTATTTTGGTATCTTGTAGCTCTAGCAGGTACAAGGTGGAGCAGTGTCAGAGCCACATTACTGTGTCCTATAGTTATGAAGGAAGGCCCTAGCAAAGAGGTAGCTATCAGCAAGAGCAGCCATATATAGTATCTGCAGCAAGGAGGGTCATAGAGTGGAGAGGGATCGGGGAAGCCACCAGGTATGGCAGGAGTACTGATCTGTGTAGTACAGGAGGAACATCTTAGGGAAGATATCAGTGACTTACATTTTCTTAGGGTGATGGATAGCAGAGAAACATTCTCACTTATCACTCTAGTTGAACATTATTTTTAAGCTAGAGTAGCCTAGGAAACATGGGTTGTACAATGAACAAACTCCCTAGAATTATTTTTGGAGGCCTTTAAGGATCAACGGATACATAATAATGAAAATGGTAGTGGAGGCTTCTGATTTTCTCCATGACAAAATTTCAGGGAAGACTTTTCTGTTATACATGCATGGATTTATGACAAAAGTTCACTGTCTGTTCAGTTGGCAAATTTTCACACACAAACAACAGACTCAAATGCAACATTCTTTACCTAAAGAGCAGTTTAAGCTGTCTACTGAGTCAGAAACATCATGACAGAGGGGAGATGCAGCTGCCTGGAGGTGATGGGATATCTTGCCAGCCAAAGGTTTCTCTTGGTATGCATCTCCTCTGTGTTCAGCAATATCATACTTTCTTCTTTGATGGGGTCTTCTTATACATTTCATCTTACTTTTTTTCCCTTTTTTAATGAAAGCAGAATGGACTGTCAGAACTGGAATTGCTTCAGGGATACTGTACTCAATTTTCTAATCCCATTTTTGTCTTTTGTTTTACTCATTGAAAAAAAGCAAAGATGGGTGAGGTCACAGAGAGAAAATACCAACATAAGCAGGCATGATAAACTGTGCAGAAATAGTACCTTCCCACACTTCCAGATTAGACATTAACTCAAGTGAACAGATCTCTCAAATGCAGGCAGCTCTGGAATGTTTACTCCTCTGTAGGGTATTACATTTTTGTTTTTCCAATTGATCACTTAAGCATCACATGCCTCCTTGGCAGATGTCAGTTTTCTCCATCTTGGGATCAATACCCCTGTTGAATGATCCAAAAATCCCATGGGGTGAAAAGGGGAGGTAGGTGAGGCCTTCCTGATCACCAGCCTCAGAGACCACAGGAGCCCATAAACACAATGATTGATCATTGCCAACCTGTACAATAGGGGGGAGCTGCTGGGGTCTCCAAAACAGGTTGATTCTAGCTGGCCATAGGAATTCACTAGGAATACTTGGGTGAGGATGGGGAACGCTTGTGTTTATACTTTCCAATGACAACTTTTTCTAGGCCTGGACAGCTTTTTCAGGGCCTGTTTCCAGGACACATACTTGATCCTGGGAACCAAAGAAGAGGGTGGGGAAAAGAAACCAGGCCACTAGAATCAAAAACTAAAAAAGGAGAAGCAGTCATATCAAGAATTTACCAACCTACTATGTGAGTCAGCTTTCCATTACTCTGACAAAATAGTTGAGAGATCCTTAAACTTTTAAGGAAAAAAAAAGATTGATTTTAGTCATGATTTCAGAGATTTCGGGTCATGGTTGGTTGGCCCTGTTGCTTTGGGCATGGTGGAGAACTCTTCCCCTTATGGTAACTGGGAAGCAGAGTCAAAAAGGGCCCAGAGTCTCAATATCCACTTCAGGGGCATTCCCCCAGTGACCTAACTTCCTCTCGCTAGGCTTCACCTCTTAAAAACATTCTACCACCTCCCAGTATAATTACAGACTGGGGAAAAAGCCTTCAGCACACGGGCCTTTGGGGGGCATTTTAGATCCCAACTATAGCACTTACTCTATTTGTACTTTTGTTCATTATCAGAGAGTAGCAGCAACACCCATTTGAAGGTACCCTTTGTTCTCTTGTCCTCTTTAGTTCTTGGTTCAACTCTAAGAAAGCCTCCAGTATGCCCACCCTAAAATCCAGTGCAAAGTGTAAATATAGTGCCCTTTGCCCAAACATCAAGATGGAAATATAGTGCCCTTTGCCCTTCCAGATACTAAAACACATAGCCTTTTCCTTTTATTCCATGCTTTCTCTCAACTTGTCATGGTGTTTTCCACTTGCTATTTACTGTCTTTCTAAGTTAAAAAAAAAGAAAAAAAACTAAAAAATTTCAAATCCTTGGCATGAATTTTACTGTTCATCTTTTTATTGTGTAGTGCTGGTTTTAAATGCAAATTGTAAGATAATTTAACCTATCTGTGGAATTACTGAAATGACACAGTTTGTATTTTTCAGCTCATACGTGCCTATGTATTTTATTCATACCACAGAGTAGAAGTGCTTCATAAAACAAATTCAACTATGCTTACTTCATTTCTGCCAACTGGTGAATAAGGAAAGATTGAATGAAAAGAAACTATGTAACTATGCCTTATCTTTTTCCTTCTATGTCATTATTTTCAGCACTAAATGGCTGGATAATACATAAGTACCACAGCAAAGGTAAATCAGCAGATGTTTCAGAAAAGAGATGAAATTCATGGTTTTTCTACTTGCCAGGAGGGTTTGCTCTTTGGAATCATCAACACAGATACCTGTTAGCAAGGAAGAGAGAGAGTTTGTGTGTGTGTGTGTGTGTGTGTATGTATGTGTGTGTTTATGTGTATTGCTCCCATCAAACTCACTCAGAACATTGAAGAGAAGAAATAGTTCTGAATTTATTTAATGAGGCTAGAGTTGCCCTGATACTAAAACCAGAGAAAGCTATTAATAAAGAGTGGGTATTATAAACAATGCCCCTTGTGAATATAGATATAAAAAGTCTATATTAGTCAGGGTTCTCCAGAAGAACAGAGTCAATAGGATGTATTTAGAAATAATAAATATATAACGAGAAATTGGCTCCCATGATTATGGAGGTCAAGGAAACCCGCAATTCATCATCTGTAAACTGGCATCCAGAAAAAGCTGGTGGTATACTCTAATCCCCAAAGCCAGAGAGCCAGGGGCATTGATGGTATATGTCCTGATCTGAGTCTGAAAGCCTAAGAACTAGAAATCAATGTCCAAGAGCAGAAGAAAATGGACATCCCAGCAAAAACAGAGATAATTCATGCATTCACCACCTTTTTGTTCTGTGTAGGCACTGAATGGATTGGATACCATCCATCCATATTGGTGACAGCAATCTTCTTTACTCTGTCCACTCATTCAAATGCTTACCTCTTCCCCAAATACTCTCATAGATGCATCTGAAAAACATCTTTACCAGCTATTGGGCAGCCCTTAGCCCAGTCAAGTTGACACATAAAATTAACCACCCCAATTCCACCCCTTCTCAACTTGACATTGGATCATATTTCCTTAAGCCAGACTAAATCTCCAAAGACTATAGGAAGGTCAGAATTCCACCAAACACAATACTATCCTGTATACAACCCCAAATGAACTTAATCCCTTTCCCAGAAGTGGAGGTGAAGTCCTTGAGTAACATTTACTCTTCTCCTGATATAATATAACCTTGATACTATGATGTTAAATTGACAGTGCTTAAATATTGACTCATATAAAGCCAATACCTTTTATACTACATGTTAAAGGAATAAAGCAAATGTATTTGCTTTAATATATGTACATATACACACAAACACATTCATAATAAAATAAGGAGGATGTAGATATTCATGACAATTGGAGTCCTCATTTCTATAACCAGTCACATGGTCATAGCTGGTGCTTAATAATTACTTTGAACTATACCCATTCTATATTCTCTCTGGAAACACATCAGTGGGTTGTGATTTTTTACCTGGAAACTTGAGATGACTTATTTACCTGGGAACTCAGGGTGACTCAGAGCTTCATTCCTGAAGGGGAATTAGTAGTCTTGCCTGGATTGGGTTGTTATAGTTTTCCAATGATCTTTATCACAGAGCATGGTCTGAGAGATGCCCTAAGGGATCACCCGTGTTCCAGACATACTGTTCCTCACCCCTATATAGAGTAGTAGTCCAATTCTCCCTTGGCAGTCTAGATAGATCATACATGCCTGTAGATTCATTTCCTTCCTGGCCTGTTGTAGCCATGTGCAGCCAAAAGTAGCCAGGAGGCAGCCTTAATTTCTATTTCAATGGAATCATTGTCATGTTTCCTGATGGAATAATTTTCCCATCTGGAACTAGGAACTTTAGACCAGCAGAGAATAAGGTTGGTAGAAACAAGACACAAAGATTATGTTAGTGGGTTACTTAATTCCTAGAGCCTGAATCATGTCTAGGGGAGAAATAGCACTGTATAATCAGCACCAATTCAGAACGTTTACAGCTTCCTAGAAAACCAGGCCCAGCCCTGCAAGGTACTGACACCTACCTGGTGCTGTCACTGAGTCTTTAAAAGGCCATTCCACCATTCTTTTAAACTAGCTTCTTCGGGCTAGTGGAGAACATTAGAACAGTGAATTCCATGAGCATTGGCTCATTGCTACACTTCTTTGACTATGAAATGAACTTCTTGATCAGAAGCAATGCTATATGGAATAATTGGTGGAATATTGGTGGACATGGCATTCTCCAAGTCCGTGGCTGGTAGATTTGGAGGAAGCATTGTATGAGGAGAAGTCAAATCTTACCTACAATTTAAGAAATACAATCAACTTAGTTGATTAGTCCAGTGTAATCAACCTGACACCAGTAACTAACTGGCTAATCACCTCAGGGAATAGTTCCATAATAGGATATCAGTGTTGGTCTCTGCTGCTAGTAGATTTGGCATGCAGCAGTGATCATAAGGTTAGTCTTGGTAAGTGGAAATCACCTCCACTCCTACCACCAGAGCTACTTTATTCAGGGATGGATGGGAGAGGCTTATTTGTGTCCATAGAATGGTTTATCTTATCCACTTCATTATTAAAATCTTGCTTGGGTGAAGTCATCATTTGTTGAGCATTTACTAGGGACACAAATATCTTCATGTCCTTTGCCCATTTAGAAAAGACCTAGTAGTAGACCAGGAACTTTCTCCCCAAAAGAGAGTGGCTGTCTGAAGATGATGGCATGCTTTGCTTAAAAATCCTGGGGTCCTATGCTATAATTCAGTCATAAGGACCTGATGAAGGCCCCAAACAGCATCCCTATCTGCTACTGATATTTTGAGACCAATGAATTTGCAGGCATCATATGACCCAAATGGCAGAGCAACTTATATAAATAATAGATACTTTTCTTACTCTAGGCCCCACTCAAAACTAGCAGCTTGGGGCTGGGGTTGTGGTTGAAGTGGTACAATGCTCACCTAGCACATGTGAGGCCCTGGGTTCAATCCTCAGCACCACATAAAGATATTATGTCCATCTAAAACTAAAATAAATAAATAAATAAATAAATACTAGCAGCTTGGGCCTGGGGTTGTGGCTCAGAGGTAGAGTGCTCACCTACCATGAGTGAGGCATTGGGTTCAATCCTCAGCACCACATAAAAATAAAATAAAGCTATTGTGTCCACTTATAACTAAAAAGTGAATATTTTAAAATTTAAAAAAAAAAACTAGCAGCTTTTAGGGTCATTTGGTAAATGGACTAGAGTAATACACCCAAATGGGGACATGTTGCCTTCAAAATCCTAAGAGGGCCACTAAATACTGTACTTCTTTCTTGGTTGTAGGAGGAGCTAGAGGCAAAAATCTTACCCTTCACCTTAGAAGGGATATCTTGTCATGCCATATACCACTGGAACCCAAGAAATGTCATGAGGTAAAAGATACTTGAATTTTAATCAGATTTGTTTCCAACCCCCTGACACATATATGTCTTACCGATAAACCCAGAGTAGGTGACACTTCTTGCCTATTAGATCCATACACCACAGTGTCATCAAGTTAATGGACCATGTTGATCTTGTAGAGAGGAAAGACAATAAAAATCCCCGAAAACTAAATTATGGCAAAGGGTGGAAGTGTTGAGTAGGACAAAGAAAGCGTATTGCTGGCCTTGTCAGCTCAAAGTGAACTGTTTCTGGGTGTCTTTAACAATGTATGGAGGAGGAAAAAAGCATTTGCTAGATCAGTAACTGCATACCAGGGGATGTGTCAAAGCAATAATTGCTTTTATTGCCAAAACAATAAAAACACATCTGGTATGGCAGCTGCAATTAGAGTCAACACTTTGTTAAGTTTATGATGATCCAGTTCTTCTCCCAGATTCATCTGTCTTCTGAACAAACTAAATAAGAAAGTTGAATGGAGATATATTAGGAATCACCATCTCTGTATCTTTCAGGTCTTAGATGGTGGCACTAATCTGTAATCCTTCTGGAATGTGGTTTTGCTTTTGATTTTCTAGTTTTCCAAGTAGAGGCAGTTCTAGTGATTTCTATTTGTCCTTATCTACCATTATAGCCCCTGTTTCATATATGAGGGAACTAGCTTGTGTATTGTGCTAATTGTTGGTATATCTAGTCCAATTATTCATTCTGGAACTAAAGAAATGACCACAAGTTGGGTTTGAGAGTTCACTGGACACACTGAGAAAAGGAACTAGATTAAAACTATACTGATCACCTGACCTCCATAAGCCCTTAGTCTGAGTGGTGGGCCCCAGTGATGTTTTAGTGTCAGATCAGAATGAGTGTTACATAGTCCCTGAAACCTCTGATTGCTTCCTCTTCCTCAGTGTGTGGGTACACTGGTAGAATATTGCAGGTCTTTTGGGGGAGGGATAGGAGAAAGATTAATGGTATATATTCTCAGCATTGTTTGAAGATTCTTCCTCAAGAGAACATGGGCTCCTCTCCATTCAAGGAGATTTGGGTCTAAAAACTGGACCAATTCTGAGAGTTGATTGAAGAGCTCCACATTCATCTTAGGAAAGAAAAGAAATGAATTAAATATTGATTTTATATTCAAAAATCAATCCGTGTATTTCATCATATGAAAATATAAAAAATAAAAATCACACAATTATCCCGATGCACTGAAAGCATGTGATAAGATTCGAATGTACATTTCTGAGATTATGAGTACTCCACTAAAGTAGTAAAAGGACATAAAATGTATTCAGATTGTAAATGAAAAAATAAAACTGTCTACATTCACATATATGATATACATGGTTATTTATATAAAAATATGATGGATTCTTCAAGAAAAGCTATTAGAAATAATAAAATAGTTTTTTCAAAGGTTGTAGTAAAAAAATAACATAAACATTTAAACCTACTTAGATATTATAACAGCATACAGTAGAAAACTGAAATTAGTAAAGCAATACTACTTAAATTAGCATAAAACATGAAATATATAGAAGTAACCTTCACAAACTATGTATGAGACCTGAAAATTATAAAACACATGTCAAGAAAAATGAAAGAATAACTAAATAAATGAAGTCCCACACTATTCTCAAGGCTCATAAGACTAATACTGTTAAGATGTCAAGTTTCCCCTAATTTACCCATAGATTTAATGGAATCCTAATAAAAATGTCAACAATTTCTATAAGAAATTGAAAAGTTAATACTAAAATTCGTGTGGAAATGTTTAAATGCCTGCTACAGCCAAAAGTGTTTTGAAAGTTTGGAAAATTAACAATATCTTATTTTTAGGTTTATCACAGAGCTATAATTATTAAGATTTTATGGTTAGCATATCTCATGAAACATAATTAGCATAATTCTAGACAAGTAGATCAATATAACAATATAAAGAATCCAGACACAAAACTACACACGTGGATAAATGATCTTCAACAAAAGATAATTCAATAGGGAAAGGATATAGTTTTCAACAAATGATGATAGAACAAGGAGCTATTCATATTTAATAAGATTGACTTTGATTCTAATTTATACACTCTCAAAAATTTAATTCAAAACTGTATATAGACCTAAATTTATAAAGAAAAATTTTGTGGCTGTGGGCTAGGTGAAGATTTGTTAGATATAATGGCAGAAAGACATTCCATAAAAGAAAAATGTACTTTATTAAAATTAAAATTCAGCTCATCAGAAGACAAAAACAAAAAAAACAAAAAACCAACCACCCAAACAAACAGACAAACAAAACCACAAACCAAACTACAGTCTGAGAGAAAACATTGGTAACAGCCATATCTGATAAAAGGTATATATACAAACTCACGTACCTATATACATATGTAAACTTAAGACAAATTAATAAGCCCCTCCCAAAAGAAAAACCAATCAAAGTAGACAAACAATTCAAGGAGACATTTCACAAATTAAAATAGATCAACTGACAATAAGCAATGAAAAGAGATACTTAAAATCTCGGTTGGCCATCAGGGTGATGAAAATTCAAATCAGTGAAATGCCATATCTATTAAAAGAACAAAAAACTAGGGGGGCTGACAGTGTTGGAGAGATTGTGAATGAACCAGAACTCTCATCTACTTCTTATAGTGATGTGAAATGATGCCAACTAGAAGACAGTCTGGAGGTTATTTAAATGTTAAGCTACATCTACCATATCTTCTAGCCATTCTACTCCTAGGAATTTACCCAAGAGAAATGAAAGCATATATTTATACAATGACTTATAGACCAAAATTCTAAGCATTTTTATTTATAATTGCTTCAAACTGAAAATAACCCAAGTGTACAGAAATGAAAAAACTAATTATAGTATCTCTAAACAATGGAGTATTATGATCAAGTAAGAAGAAATAACTATTGATAGTGTATGCAACAACATGGAAGAATCTCAGAACAGTTCTCCTGAGTGAAGAACACATCCTGGGTGATCCCATTTATATAAAACTTTAAAAAGTGCAAATTAATCTCCAGTACCAAAAGCAAATGAATAGTTTTCTGGACATAGCAGGTAGAGAAAGGATTGGTAGTAAGGATAAAGTAAGGGAGCAAATAAAAAGGGGTGACAGGGCCTGGGGATATAACTCCGTGGTGGAATGGTAGAGCAGATACTAAAATTTACCCAAGTATACATTTTAATACATGCAGTTCATTGTATGTCAATTACACTTCAATAAACTGTTTCAAAAAACAATCTAGGACCTAAACAAACATACCTACAAGCCAAATATAACCCAGGCTGCCAAGTTTCAATTTCTGACAACAGAATGCTTGAGAAAAAAAAGACACTTTACAGGTTATTATTCCCCTCACTGTAAGTCAAACCATATGTCCCCAAATGAAAGAAGATGCAGGAAGACTGAATCTAACCAAGGCACACTTTTCCACTCAGTCTGACTTCTTGTCATGTTCTTGGACTTGTTAAACAATGATCCCCTATAAAGTACTCAAACCCTGCTAAATATAAATATTACGTTTAAACTACTTCTAAAAAATTTTTACTGCTTCTTGAGGAAGGAGAAGGAAGGTTCTTATCAATGTGCAGACAGCCCTGCTTGGTCCTCACATGTCCTGAGTTTCCATTCGTTATCTCAGTTTGCACGAGCTCATGCTTCCTTTGATTTTTCATGTATACTTTGCTTGGTATTTATCATGATATTCTTTTCACACTGTTTACTAAGAACAGCTAGGTCTGGTATTAGAACTGATTCTTAGTGGCCCTGTACCCCAGCCTCCTCCAGTATAAGGTGATGACAAATTCCTGAGTTGCATACAAAAATGCAATGTGTGAGAGAAGAGCCCCAGTAGTAGAGTAGTGTTGTTTAGTAATTACTTGGATGAGTGAAATACCTGCTGGTTTTCAAATACTGATGTTTAAATTTTTTCATACAAATTTAAAGGGAAAAATAATGAGAACCAGCTTCATCTTAGGAAGACATCAACTGAGTGGTTTCAGATTAGTGAAACTCCTAGGTGAACCATGCACTAAATCCTGACCCATATTTCTCATCTGACTTGCCAGCAATGCTTGTTCGGTTTGTCTTAGCAACTCCTACCCCAGAGTTCCTGCTCTTTGTTTGGATGGGGCTCTGCTTCATCTTATGAGGATGTGAACCCATTCCCAGCAGAGTGCCAGGGCCTGACACATAGCACATACTTCAAAGCCACTTGCACATAAGCCAGTGAGTGGAGGAGATGCTGATCTTCTCAGGTGGCTCCTTGTTAGCTGCTGCCCTGGTGACCTCTTCCTGCATGCATCCTAGCAGGTAGTTCAGGAACCATGGCAATGAGAGGCAGGCAGGCAGCATGGGTCCACATACTCTCAGAGGCAAAGCTTTTTAGGTTTCCTTTGTATGAGTTTTTAGGATGTGGCTTTGTCTGGTCTCACAGTGGTGCTTCTGCTGATGATATTCATGTCTGAAAGGCCCCTTTGATATCTCTTACCATGTTCTCATGACTGGCATACAGCCCTGAGTTTGTCATAGATGACACTCTCACCAGGGGGGTATGTTGGTGCTCTTCCCTTTTTTCCTCAAAATGTAGATGAAGGAAGCATAGGAGATCACTGATATGTCATGGGGACACAGACAGTATATCAGGGAGGAGAGGTACAAAGTTCTGCAGCCACGGGATGGGTGGTGTGTGCTTTTTGCACAGGATGCTGTTGCCCCTAACTATTATCTGGCTCTGTGCCATATAGCATCCATTGCAAGTGTCTCTAGAGAGAATGGTTTAAGAAACTGAAAAAGGGAGAAGAGTTTTGAGGTGCATAGTTGGTTAATTATGGCAGGAGCCTGATGACTCAATTCATACCTGGAACTCAAAGAATTGACTATGGTAGAAACACAGATACTGGAGGAACCAAACAAAAGCAAATGCTGAAAACAAAAGAAGTGACCCAGAGCAACAATGTTATTGGTTGCCCCAAAGAAGGTATGAGCTATTGGTACCTTTCCATAAGAAAGGAAGGAACCATGAGCTCAGGGTACCAGAGATGATTCTGGCCAGGGACATAAATAAATGGTCATTTTCTTTGCCTTATATTTGCCATTGTCTGATGGATTCAGAGAAAGAAGAGTATACCTGGGGGAAAATATTCCAACTATAACTCATTATACTCAATTACTCTTTATTATCATCTCTTAAATATACATCTCACTTTTGGTGATTCTTCACTCCTTCTTTGCAGGTCCTTCAGGTTCTGATTTGGCTGTAGCTGCTGAGATATTCCATGTCCACTTTTCTCCCATTTGTCCAAGCTAGCAAATCTATCCCCTGGCCTAATGTTAATGTGATGAACTCTTTTCTAGCACATTTTCCATTCTTTGAATAAAAATGTATCCACACCGAGTATGGTGGCACACGCTTGTAATCCCAGTGGCTCAGAAGGCTGAGGCAGGAGGATCATGAGTTCAAAGCCAGCCTCAGCAGTTTAGCAAGGCCCTAAGTAACTCAATGAGATGCTGTCTCTAAATAAAATACAAAAAGGGCTGGGGATGTGGCTCAGTGGTTAAGTGCCCCTGGGTGCAATCTTAGGAATGAAAAATAATATTAATAAAATTAAAAATGTATCCACAAATGTTGATTTTGGGTTGGGGATTGTGGTAAGTGAGGGAGATGAAGATGAATTGGAAACTATCTCTAACCTTGCTGGAGTAAAGTGAAGAAAGGTCTAATGGATATTTAGGGTTATAGACCAACTGTTATGGTTTAGATATATGGTGTTTCCCCCAAAGCTCATGTGTTAGATAATACAAGAATTTTCAGAGGCAGAATGATTGGATTATAAAAACCTTGACCTGATTAGTGGATTAATTCCCTGATATGGATTAAATGGATAGTAAGTGGGCAGGTAGGGTGTGATTGGAAGAGGTAGATCACTGGGGGCATGCTTTTGGGTCTATATTTTATCTCTGGTGAGCAGAGTTCTCTTCTCTGCCTGAATGTCATGTCCTGAGCTGCTTTCCTCCTCAGGAAAGCATCAGGACTGCTTTGCCTGCCCTGATGCTCTGCCTCATCTTGGGCAAGCTCAGTCCCTGGTTATCTGTGATAGAAAGCAGACAGTTGGGGATGAGGGTGTGGTGTATCATCCTGAATGTCTGATTCCCAGGAACTATGAATGGAGACAAGAGCCGGTTCTAGAAGCAAGTTGCTAAAGAGAATAAGGTCCTCATCATGTCAAGCATTTTGAATATGGATGTGCAAAGCTAAGTGTAGCTGAGGAGAATCAAAATGCAAAATATGCTGTAGCTAGAAATCCAGTACTTCAGGGCAGAAACAAATGACCAACATCATGAATAAGAAGAGTAGAAACCTAATTAATGGGAAGGCAGAATTGGTGGGCCACCCAGCTATTCCATCTTTGTCTTGGAATCAAGACCCAAACCCAGTGCAAACTACCATACTCCTAAAAAATGAGATGGGTTGAGACTTTTTGGATGTCTACATGTAGATTCTCCCTTGCAAATCCTAGGCACATACCCTCTTCCCTCATCCTTCCCTCCCACTATCACTACCATTAGGAAAACAAATACTATATGATATCACTTATATATGAAAACTCTAAAATTTGATCTCAAAGAAGTAGAAAGTAGAGTAGTGATTACCAGAGCCTGGGAGAGGTAAGAGCAAGAAGAGAATGGAGAAAAGATGGTACTGAAGAGCAGTTGGATAGTTTCTAATATTCTATAGCATAGTAGGCTAACTATGGTCAACAACAACTAATTCTACACATCAAAATAGCTAATAGAGGGTTTTGAATGTTTCCAATACAAAGAAAAATAAAATGTTGACAGTGGTGAATATGCCAGTTACCATAATCTGGTTATTACACATGGTATACATGTGTTAAAATATCACATTATATGCCCAAAGTATATACATGTATTTTGAATCAATCAAAAAAGTAAATTTTAAACAGAATTAGAAAACAAAACATTTTTTTAAAAAATCCAGAGCATATATGATTCCATAAATGTTTGTTAAAGGTGTATTTATATATTTTGAATGCTTACAATAGGATACAGAAGGATACATGCTTATGCATCAAACCATTACTAGTTAAAAACAACAATTATTTTAAAAAAGAAAAATACAGATCCTCTTAACGCCTGGGATGAGTCATTCATTCTTACCTATTTTGCCTATTCTGAGATTCCACAGATTATAGGATATACAATCTAATTAATAAAGGCATTCAGGAGTGGAATAAGGGCAGGAAGAGAACAGTACACTAAGTATCTGCAACTCAAACAAACAAACTGAAAGTAACATAGTTCCTCTTTTTCTGAGTTTCCTTCTTTTGACCCACTGGGTTCTCTTCAGTCACCATTATGTACATGAGAATTATTCCTAGGTACATACCATTTTCCGTCACCCTTCCCTCCCACTATCACTACCATTAAGACCCTGGCTCAAAGTCTTTTCTGTTCAAAAAACTGAATGCAGTTGGAGAAAAACAGACCACAAGGGAGAAAGAATTTATTTAAATTTAGGAACACTCACCTCAAGGGAACCCTGGATACTGATCATGACCTTAGTGGGCTCACTGGCTCATCCTCCCTGAAACCATTCTACATAGTTTTGAATCTCCCAAGAACCCCTCCAAACACCTCTGTTCCTCACTCTTCATTTGTATGATGGTTAATTGTATGGGTCAACTAAGGAATCCCCAGATACCAGGCAAAACAGAATTTCAGATTGTGTTTATAAGGGTGCTTCTTGAAGAAGTTAGCATTTGAATTAATAGAATGAGTAAAGAAGACATACCCTCACCATTATGGGTGCACATCAACCAGTCCATTAAGGGTCTGAATACAACAAAACAACAACAACAAAAGTGGAGGAAGGGCAAATACTTTCTCTATTTAACTGGGACTTCCATCTTCTTCTATCATTGTACATCAGCATTTCTGGGTCTTGGTCTGTTGGTTTTCTTTTTCAAGTCTTTGGACTGCTACAGAATTATACCATCAGCTTTCCAGTTTGCAAAAGGCAGATCATGGGATTTTTCAGCCTCTATAAATATATGAGTCAATTCCCATGATAAATCAATCTGTGTCTAATCCCCTTCCCCAAAACATAAACATACATAGTCATTCCTCAGTGTTTGAAAGGGGTTGGTTCTCAGACCCCCAAGGATATCATAATCTGTAAACACTTAAGTCCTTGGTGTAGTACTTGCATAGGGCGTAATGCTTAAATCATCACTAGATTATTTATAATATCTAATACAATGTAAATGACACATAAATGGTTGTTGTGAAATTAAATCATTTAGGAAATAATGGGGGGGAGAGAAGTTCAGTGAAAACTTGTCTTTTTTTTAATCCACAGTTCTTTGAAACCATGAATGTGGAACTCAACGTTAAGAGGTACAACTGGGCTCTGTGTGTGTGTGTGTGTGTGTGTGTGTTGTGTGTGTGTGTGTGTGTGTGTATTACTCTGTTCTGTTTCTCTGGAGAACAATGACTAATGTTCCCAATATATTATCTTATTTTTTATCATCATTTTTGTGGAGATTTAAGTATAGGTGCTCTTTAACTAAGGTTGGAGTTATTTCACAATCAATCCATTGTAAGTTAAAAATATGATAAGGAAAAAATGTATTTACTATACCTAGTCCCCTGAACTTCCTAGATTAGCACCACAGTGCTCTGTAGCTTTGATTGTTTTCCACATGATCACAGGGCCAACTGGAGCTGCAGCTGCTGCACTATTCAGCATTCTGATAGAGTCTTGTATGGCACATTACTAGTCTGGGAAAAGGTCAAAATTCAAAATTCAGAGTACAGTTTCTACTGCATAGGTGTTGCTTTTACACCATCATAAAGTTCAAAAATCATGTCAAATCAGCATAAAGTTCGGGACCATTCATAACTAAAAAGCCTTTTCATCATCTCTCCCAACCTCTCAGCTGACTATCTGTGTGCCTATAAGCCTGCCTTTCACCTTGTTAAAGAGGAACTGGGGCTGGCATTGTGGCTCAGTGGCAGAGCGCTTGCTTACCATGTGTGAAGCACTGGGTTCAATTCTTAGCACCACATACAAATAAATAAATAAATAAGCACATAAATAAATAAAGGTCTATCAACAACTAATAGAATATTTTTTTTAAAAAAAGGAGGATTAGAGCTCCCTGCTTCTAAGGCCCACCTCTCTCCAACCCAGGGCTTTATTCCTGCAGCTCCCTCTGCTCCACCTCCATCATCACATTTTTCCCTTGTATTAGATTATTATAATGAACAAACCAATATGCTGGAACAGATTTCATCTCCAAGGCCCTCTCAGGTCCCCATTGTCACTGATGTCTTGGTCCTTTCCTCCTTCTTTTCAGAGCCACCCTCCCTGAAAGCACTGCACATGCCTGCTTCCTCCATCCATGTGTCCCCTTCTCCACAGAGCCCTTTCCAGGTAGGCTTCTGACCCCAATACAGCTGCCTTGCCAAGATCAACAGTGTCGTGAACATGGGCAAAGCCAACAGCCATACTTGGTTTCCTCTTTCCACAAAGCCTCTTTTATGACATCAGTTTACAATGATAAAAATGTAAAAGATGGCCCCAAGAACAATAGGAGGTAAAAGAAATTATACTAAAAATGTGCAGATTTTATAAAGAACAAAATGGAATTTAAAAATTTTTTTACAATAAAAAAATTTAAAAAAATAAACTCAGAAATAGTTTAATATCTCATTTTCCTACAAGTGGAAGCATTCATAAGAGAATCACATGCAGAAATTTATTTTTCCTTCCAAAAAATGTCTATATCTTTATGTCATTTATCTACCACTCACCTAAATGCCCTATATCATATAAACAAAATTTCTATCATTTTTGGAAAGATGTTATTGAAAGAAATATTTAATTTTGTATCTGAAAATAAATAAGAGAGTTAAAATATCAGGTGTGCTTTAAACTATTAGACATATAATATCTAACTTTAACAGTATTACTTGTTATAATTATTTTCAGATAAAATTCTGAAGTATATAGTCTCTGCTTTCTACTAGCCCTAACCTCCATATCTTCCCAAAGGTAATTCTATTTGTATATTCTCCCAGATCTTTTGACAAATATTTATATTCAAATGTGTATATATATCTCAAATATATGCCATACTATTTTGTTGAGTTTTAAATAAATGTTAAATAAATAAATTGAAAACACTTGAGTTTTAAATAAATGTTATATAACACTGAAAAATAATAACATTTTGAAATGTTTAAAAATGATTTAGACATACAGATAAGTTGCAAAAATAGCACAGAAGATTCTTGAGTATGCCTTACCCAGCTTCCTCTAATGTTAATATCTCATATAACAATGGCATCATTATCTAAACCAGGAAATTAACATCAGTACAATGCTATTAATTTAACTGCAGTGTTTATTCACTAATATTGTTTTTCTCTTCTAGGATCCAATCCAGGCTCCACACTGCATTTAGTTATTATGTCAGTATATTCTCCTATACTGGGACAGCTCCTGAGTTCTTTTTAAAACAAAATATCCCTCCATTCAGATATATCTAATGTTTTCTCATAAGTAGAAGAAAGTATTTTGTGCAAGAATATAATACAGTTTCAGCATTCCTAACCTGAAAGTCTGAATTTTTGAGAGCAATATGACCTCACAAGTGGTAAATTTCACACCATGAAACTGTTTAATGGACAAAATTATTAAAAGTAATATCTAAAGTTACCTTTGTTTCAAGTTTATAAAGTGTATATGAAATCTAAATGAGTTTCATGTTTAGACATGGGTCTTGTTCTCAAGATATCTCATTTGGAATATGCAAATGTTCCAATACTGGAAAAAAAATTGAAATCTGAAATGCTTCTGGTCCTAATCATTTTGGATAAAGGATATTCAAGCTGTAGAAACTCAATCTTGTAAAGTTTTTTAATCTGTTTACCATGAGATAGACAAGATTCAGGTATTTCTAAAAATATATTGGTTTAACAAACCTTTTAAATCCCTCCAAAAAGTAATACATATTTTTCATTTTACAGATGAAGAAACTGATAAACTAATTAGCTGTCCAACTTCTCACAATTATAAAGGACAAGGTTGAGATGAGAGCCACAGCTCTGACTCAGCAGCCCACATAATTTTTGCGGTGGTGAATATGGGTGCATTTTGGGTGGGTAAAGGAAGGATGAAGGAAGGAGAAACTTCTGACAAAGCTCTTTAAAGAGGAGCCAAGTTATACTTAGTGTTTGTGATAGTCACAGGGGTAGGGGGTCTTCAAGAACAGGTAAAATACCTCTAGGCAGCTTTCATTTGACCAGGTTTGTCAATCATAAAATAAAACTAAAATCCTAAATGACACTGTTTATGCCATCCATCCCTGTTCTTAGGACCCAAATCTCTTTTTTATTTAACCTTGGGTTTCTTTTGTGTTTAATTTTATTTTAAGGTGGGGTGTCAACCTAGAAAGACTCCATTGCATCAGAATTACAAGCTACTAGATAGAAAGTAATGTTAAATAACAAAAACAGGCATGAGAAAAAATGAAGAGTCTGTTGTGAAAGTCATTGATTCTGTACTATCCTCAAAAGTGAATCATAATGTGCATGTTATAAATATCTCGTTAGTAAGCCTTAGAACTTTTTAATAAGTAGAGTGCAAAGATTGAGCTATTCAACATTGCTCCCCTGTACAATAATTAATTGCCTTATTTTCTCTTACATGCAAGACATATTAAGGAACCCTCATGGTCCTTTTATTTTACCTAGCAAATGATTTAACATTCTATTAAATATTAATCTATCATTATAAATGTGCTTGTATCTTGGTCATGAAACACCTTTGAACAAGCAACTGTTTCCAGATAGATACATGAAGTCACCAGGGGGGAAACCCATTGTAGGCATCACAGGGGAATTGGCTGGAGGTCTGTACTGAGAGTGGCTATCAGTGATCAGTGATACCTGGAGTAAAAGAACAGGTGTTTCCCCAGTGCCTGGGCCCTGGCCTATTATTGTTTAACAGCTTTATCAATGTACCTGGGTGAGATGGGATGGAAAGCATGCTTTGTGCATTTGCAGCTGAGACAGTCACGTGGGGACAGATAGGGTCCTGGAATAGAGGACTGAAATTCAAATTGACCTTGGTGAACATGGCTCCCATAATTCAGCAACATGCATTGACTAGGTTCTGAGGATAGGGAACAATCTTAATGAAAAGAGAGAACTGAAAAGAAAGTAGAAAATGTTTTCTGTTTTTCCTCAGTTTGCCAAATGATGGGAAGAAAAGGCTCAGCTCATAGGTAATGATGTAGCCCCAAAGAACTAGGAATGTGTGTGTATGCACAGTGAACAATGAGCTTGACAGTACTCAGAGATCCCTGAAGAAATGGATTGGGTGGAGGGAGATGAAACCAGGTGTGGGTGACCTGACAGTGGGAACCAAGTATCTCAAAGTGAACCTGGGGGAGTTTTGCTTATGTAGCAAGATGATCTGCAATAAGAGGCTTTATCAATACTATGGAAAATAAGTAACAGAATCAAGCAAAAATAAATAAATTGATTCTTTAAGGTCATGGAAAGTACATGCCAATAGAAACAAAAGGCAAATTGTATGGGAAATGTCAAGCTAAATATAAGAAGTAAAAACTGTGGATAGGAATTATGATTGGAGAGAATCAAGGGTTCTACATTTGGAGATGGAAGAGAAGCAAAAGTGTTGCCATTGCTGGGAGATGTTCTTTATATTACTTGCACTGTATTTCCTTTGAAAGCTGAACAAACAAGAACACACAGAAGTAAATGCATGCATGCCTACATACTTAGGTAAATAAAGTGTGTGTATGTAAAGGGATGCTGCATGCCTACATACTTAGGTAAATAAAGTGTGTGTATGTAAAGGGATGCTCTTTGTCACTTTTTAAATTGAAATGTAATTCACATGTAAAATTCACCCCCATAAAGTCCTTTGTAACCTATGCAAGAGGTAGCAGAAAACCACCAAAAATAATAAAATAAACTGTTTATCAGTGCTTTAGAAGTGCTTTGATCCAGTACCTGGTGGATAATGTATAATTTTCGAAGTGGAGCAATCGATTTCCTAATGGAACTATGGTTGCTAAAGGAGGTTATGAAGTTTCCCCCCATAAAAACCTTTGAAATCAAGATCCATTCTGATATTTCTGGTGGTCTGAGCAACATTAAGATCAGCTCTTAAGACTTCAGGGCCATGTGTGTGTCATTCACTTCTGGTGTTCATCAGTTCTCTGTGTTGTGTTGAGATGTGTAAAATAATAGAGATGAACAGTTGAGAAGTGCTAAAACAAACAGTCATTAGCCATTTGGGCCAGTGTGAAATGTAAATGTCTTCTCAGATTCTGACAAAATAACTAAATAAGCAGCTGTGTGTTCTCTACTATTCTTATTGAACAGTGATGCTCCACCTTGGGAGTTTTAAATCAGCCACCATGATGAAACCAGATGGCATAAAATAGTGAAATGTCAATAAAATGTGAAATGTCAATTCTTCTGCCAGTAGGGCCAGAATCAAACAGCTGTCAATCTCAAATAAATAAGATGGATGAAAGAAACTTTGATGATCTCCCTTGCCCACTGTCACAGAGCTTGCAGCCCTGGTGACCCATCCTGCCATCTCTGACTAGGGATATCCTGCCATCCTGCCTTGAAAAGAAAGACCTGTCACTCAGTTGCATGATAACCATCTGAGTATCCCCCTTTTCTCCTACTTTCTATAGAGGGGAAAAGCAAAATGTGGACCGCAGCTGTGAGGAGTATTTCACAGATGGTGCCAACTGATCCACAAAAGCCTTTTGTTTTCATGTACCCTGCATCTGTCAGGTGTTGATCCAGTGGACTCAGTGATCTGCATGCCGTTGACCATCCTCTGAAAGACATTGCTCATTTGATGGAGGGCTGGGCTCCAACCAGGGGAATTAAGCGGCTGTTCAATTTCCACCTAAGGTAATGGGAGAGGATGTTTCTCCTTTTATCTATTTCACATGTGCAGTTTCTTCCTAATAAGCTCTATCTATTTAGATGGACCTACAAAAAGGTGTCAACATGCATTAGACTGACACATGAGCCTTTCAAAACATGCAATTCTCTCGCTATATTTACAATCATCAACCCTTAAGGTCTCTTCCTCCTGTTTGCTTTTGTGCACATAGTGAATAGAATGGATACAAGCATCCACCTAGCAGAATTGTGTAAAATTCCCTGTCTAGTGTAGATGCTACTGAAATTACCAAAGGTTAACAAAAATAAAAACAGTTGTTCCCTCACCCCCAGTTAAATGAGAGAACTATTAGAAGAGAGAATCGGGAGGCATTACTCTAGGATTTAGCCTGCTTGTAAAAGAAAGCTGTCTCTAAAATATCAACACTGAGATTTGGGGCCTGGTGTAGACCTTTCTTCCACAGCTAACATGCTGATATATTTAACTCACTAAAAAAGTCAATTGTGCTTATTTGGACATTTCCAAAGAATATTAGTTTATTCCTTTTCAACTTAATATCAGCACTTTAATATACCTTTAATATTTAATATAATGTCTAACCAAATTCTAATAACTGCAGATTGGAAATGGTTGTGTTGTTATTATGACCTCAGCAATAAATTCTCATTAGAGAATTTGCATATGACATTGGGATCCAAGCTGAAATATAATATGATGAAAATATAATCACTGCTCAGTTATCTTGGCCATTTAATATGCCTTTTTGCATGTAAAATTCTTTCACTGAATTACTTTAATGACATTGTAATCATTATACCTTTCTTTTAACTTGGAAGGGCATGATCTTATATGTGAGCTTATATACATAGTGTGACTTTAAATAGTTCAAACAAATGTTGAGAATGCTTGCTTCTGATATTGGGGTTTGTGGTGATTTTAATCTTTTAAAAATTTTTGCATTATTTCATTTATATTTCTTGTTTCATATATATTTCTTGTTTTCAGGTACCCTGCCATCTGACAGGTGTGGATCCAGTGGATCAACATAGTGTATATGAAATTAAATTTTTTAATAAAATTAAAGTTATTTTTGAAATTGCTTGAAAATATCAACTAAGATTCAGTCTTCTTCATTTTTCAGTGATGAAAATAAGGTAGCAAATGTGTTACAGGGACATTAGTAAGTTATTAAATTGAGGAAACAAGCAGTTTTCATTCATCTGTTCTTTGGAAGTTTATTTGGTCATTCACGGCATGCCTACTACATGTAGAAAAATAGAATTGTTAGTGGGTATAGTTAGTCAATAATCCAGAACCCCCACATTCAAGATTGTCTGTTAAAATATTAATCTTAAAACAATTGTACAATTGCATATAACTTCCAGAGGGAAACTATTGCTCTGCAAACTAGCCCCTCATCACAAGTAGTGGTTTGTGAATCAGAGGTCTCCACAGAAGCCCCAGTTTCCATCTATAAAATGGGATGATAAAAATGCCAGTGAGGCTGAGGATGTAGCTCAGTGGTGGAGCACTTACCCAGCAGGTGCAAATCCTTGGGTTTAATCCCCTGAGTTGCAAAAATTAAAAAGGACAAGGCAGTCATATGGAATCATTCTAAGCATAATGTTAGTTGTTCATATTAACAATTATGTTGGCATATGAAAGAATCAGCAATTAATACATGCAAAATTCCTTTTAAATATTTGCTTTATGCTAAATGTATCTGCAACAGATATTTTGATTTAGTTCTTATAGCCCGCCAATCAGATGAAACTTTAAATGGCCAGGATAATTTGAAAAATAAAATTATAATTAAAACTTGGTTATAATGTGCTTTATATGCCTTTACCTGAATTAGTCTATCATATGAATAAGATATTTTCCTGAGAATATTAAGCCCTGAAAAAGCAGGGAATTTAATTCTTTACTATGACAGCAAATGGAAAAATAGAAAAGAAATAATGCAAGTGATTGTCCTTGATCTCCACTAATTTCTGTACCTTCCCTCCTCAGCTCTGGCAATAGATGGAAAGATTTTCCCGTCTCAGACCTCACTGATATCTGGACATTTAACTTTTATTTTACATGTGTATTTCTGAATGGGCACAGGTTACAAATTATCTCTCTCTTCCCTTCGATGGGAGGAAATTGGAGAAGATAACAGGACATGGGATCTCTGACTTCTCTGGCCCAAGATATAGTAATTAAACTCCATTCCTCTTTCTCATGTGCAATTTAGGCCCATTTCCAAAGAAAGAGAAATAGATTTGATTGAAGAGAAGTAGTTATTAATTGACTAATAAGTTTACATTGATGAGATAAAACAAGGAGAAAAGATATTCACTATCCTGCTTTTTGCTTCAGCAGTAACTGCTGGGCAACACTTCCTGGTTAGCTGTCTTATAGTCATCAGTGCGTACAGTGAAGCATATTCAGACAGTGGTCTCAAAGTTAGAGATTCCCAAATTGAACTTTCTAGAATACGGAGCACAGAGGCACCCAGAGTGTCTGTGGTCTCTGGATCTGATGTTACCAGGAAACACAATACAGCCTGTCCAGCCGCAGGGCTGATCAGGTTTCAAGTCCACACTGTGGTAGCACCTTCCAAATAAGGAAAAGGATAGGCCTGCTGTGCATTGTGAAGGCAGGTGTTGAGTTTCAGTCCACAAGGAAGAACGTATGGGATCCCTGGTGTCGAGTTTGGTTGGCATCCTTCCCTTCCGGAACTCCAGATACTCAGGGGCCTGTACAGCAATTTCTTGTTGCATTAGCGAATCTTTCCCAAGTGTGGAGCAGCCCCGTGTCTGGGTGACATGTGTGGAATGTACACTGAGCTCTATTTTATGACTTTATAAATTTAAATCTTGTTTTCTGTACATACTGACTGTACTGATTTAAAGCCAAATGATACAAAAACAAATTGGGCCGCAACTGCCTATAAATTGTGAAAAGGCAAACACAACAGAACGGCATATCCTTTGCTTACCGGCAAAAACACAGGATTTGAAGCTGGAATTCTCCAGATCTGACCCACAGCTTGTAATTATCAGGGCTAGAAACTTGGACACATCATTTAAAACTTCTGATGTGACCTTTTGTAATCTGTAAAATAGGGATGATGATAATGAATACCTTACATAATTGCTATGAAGCAGCAATATTTTGTAGGCTGGAAATTTCCAAACTGATCTAAGGAATCATTGTATGACAAGAAGTGAATTACCTCATGTGCAGTTTAACTGGTAGAGAGAGTCTGAACAGAAAATTCACAGGAATTGTTCCAAGAAGAAATGGAGTACAACTCCAGTGGTATCTGTGCAAATCCTGTATTGTAGGAATATGCAAGTATTTCTCCTTAAGATCATTGACCTTTAGCTATTTTGTCTAAATTCTAAACTGTATGCTAAAATTTCATAGATTACATAGCTTTGGTCTCCAAGGTAAATTGACTTGACCCAATCCCAGAGCTACTTAGTATTGGATTGAAGAGGAAATTGTGGACAATTTATAGTGTATGATTACTATGAGTTGCTCCTAAGTCACACCTTGAGAATTCAGCAAATAAAATCAATAAAAAATGTGAGCCCAAGGGCCTACAGAAGTTGTCCTGAAGGATAGACATGTCTGCATGTACAAAACTCTGGGTCCTGTTAACATCTGTGCAAGAAGATTTAATAGAAGAAGCAGTTCCATGCATGCCCTGTATGGGGGCCTCAGGGTCAGACTTGGTCAAATCTCTCCAGCTTTGTGCAGAGGAGATGGTGTCTGACCTGTATGCTCGGTGTCAACAGGGGGAAATGGTGGCCTTAAGCTATGTGAACTCTAACACCTTTGCCTTCAAACTGACTCTGGCTCCGTTTTTCTGGTTATGATATAGGCTTTCATCATAGGACCAAGGAAACTTCCTATTGGATGTGATTAATATCACTTCTTGATATCGATACATCTTGCCATTATTTATTAAGTTGGTATCTGATTTTTGTATCAACCTCTTGTAGTTTTCGGTTAATGGGACTTCTTTAAACAGATCAGTATTGGGCTCACACATACAAGAAAATTTCCCCTTGAAGACTGGTGACAAAGACCCCTGAATCGAGAAGACTTGGCAAGGACAAAAAGAATCTTGAGAGGTCATACACAATTGGCCATATACTCCTCCCTCACAGTCTTCTTTCTAGAACTTCTTTAGAATCATGCCACCTGTTTTCAGTCTTGTCCTTGTGGCAGTACCAGGGAGTACCAGAGGTGGCATCCATTCTCACCCAGCTGTCCCATTGCTCTTGCAGGTTTCATTAGTTCATCAAGCCTCACTTTTCTCCTGAGCCTGGAAGTGGCCCACTTCAGCAGCCACTGCAATGAGATGCTCGTGCTTCTCAGTGAGAGTCCCATGGGTTGAGACTGTTTGCCAACCCTACCTCCCTGCTATATATGACCGTGGCCCTGACGGTTCTGAGCTGATTGTGTAGGTGTGGTCACTGAGATTGTACAATTTACACACTGGAGCCCGAAAAGATAGAAAACCAAATAAACATAATATTTACAAGTGGCTTTTCCGTATGACAATGCGATAGTTCCGGTCATTAAACAGCTTTTCACAGACAATTGGATAACACTGTGTCATTGGATGAGATGTTATTTCTCCAAGTTGTAGCATGTGGGAAACATTAATTGGGATTATTCCACCTGTACTGTGTTAAATAACCATTTTCTGTAATAGATGGAAACTGGCAACATGGGAGGATTTTCTGTCCAAGTTTCCACACTCTCCCTGCTAAGCAGGTTTTACTAAGTTGGAGAAGTTTGACAAAGGCGGCCTTTATCCATCCCTTACTGTAGTTTCAGTATACTGTTGTTCATTTTGGTATCATTGATTTTTGGCCCAAATCCAGTATTTCCGGATTGAATTAAAACTTAGTTTACAAGGTTTCCCAAATGTATCAGATTTATAAAAATTGAGTCAAGTTGTATTGGAGCCACGAATATGAGCCTCAATTTTACTACAAAGAATAAACTCATTAAAAGAAAAACTAATTCATATGAAGAGAGAGGGAGCGAGCAAGCTACCAAAGCACTATTTTTGCTTGTTGTTTCTCCTACTGGTTTGAACTAACTTCTTAATCTCAAAACACTACTGCTTTGTGTTACTTAATTAGATCTCTTTTGGTTTATTAACCCTGTTTATTAATTACTATATATTTAATGAGGCCCTACTATGTTTCAGAAACTTGTCTATGCATTGGGTGCATCATGCTACATTAGAAATGGCTTCTGGGGGCTGGGTTGTGGCTCAGTGGTAGAGTGCTTACCTAGCATATGTGAGGCACTGGGTTCAATTCTCAGCAGCACATAAATAAATAAATAAATAAATAAATAAAGGTCCAGACAACTTAAAAAAAATTTAAAAAATAAAAATAAATGGCTTCTGCCTGGTAGGGGCTTCTGATCTCATGACATTTCATGGTTCATCTCTTCAGGGTTCTGTTTTCAATGGAACAGGTCTTGTTCTTCTAATAAAATCTTGGTTTCATTCTATAACTCCCACTGATCATCTAATTAAGCTTTTTTACTTTTTATTTTTATTTTTGTTAGATGTCACACATATTATCAAGTGCACAGTTCTTATAGAGTTTCCTGAGTCTTAAGAAATGTATGTACCTGTGTTCGTACACTGTAAACCCAGATATAGAACAGAGAGCATTTCTAATACTCTGAATGGTTCCTTTGTACCCCTTCCCTATCTGTTCACCAGAGGAACCTATGTATTCCTTTGCATGTAGTTTCCTCTTGCTGTGGCTTTGTCCATGTAGTTATAGTTCTTTGTACTCTGTACTGCTCTGCAATATTCCATTGTATAAATATATTCCAAATTACTTATCTAGCCTAGTCTTGGTTTGCTTTTGGGTTGACTCTAGTTGTTGACTGTTATAAGTAAAGATGCTAGCCCCATTCTAGTTTGTGTGCTTCAGTGGACATGTACGATTGTTCCCCTTTGTGGTATATCTAGGAATAATAGAGTAGGCATATGTTTAACTTTAGAAACTACTGGTAACTTTCTATAGTGGATGTGTTCCACCAGCAGAGTAGGAGAGATCCAATTGACCCATATTCTTGTCAACACTTGATTTTGTCAGCTGTTTTAATTTTAACCATTATGACTTGTTTTTAGAGGAATCTCTTGGTAGTTTTCATTGCATTTCCTTGATGACTCATTTTCACCATAAAGGAATAATTGGACATTTTGTTTTCTACATGTGGCTTTGGTGAATTTAGTGAATGTGCATCATTGTCCTTGATCAAATCTGTGGTGGGCTCATAGAAAAAGTGGTGTTTTTATTTGAACTGAGACAATGATAAGAAAATCTCCAGAGACCGCATCACAATTTTTTATTTGTACCAGCACTGTGCTTGGTCAATTGGATATCCACCCTCTCAGCTTACTCCTTTTCTTGTCCAATTTTTTTCAACCCATGTCATCTAGATACTGACCTGTCTTCTGTGTATCCCTATCTCCTCAAAACCTTATCACATAGGCCCCTCTCCTCTATTAAAATTTCTTCATGTAAGAAAAAAAAAACATTAAAATATCCTTTGTGAACATTTTCAATGCCCTCTGCCTCTCTTTAATGACACTCTATGCTCCACTAATGGAAACACACTCCTCATGAAGCCAGGCTTTCCTTACCTTCCCCTTGCTGACCTCTCTACTTTGTCCTTTGATGGTGTTTGGTTCAGTAACAGATCCTTACATGGAACCCCCAAATCTCTTTGGCCCTGTTTCCCTCTACATACCTACCCTTACAGGAAAATATCACCTTAGTTCTAGTTTCCATATTTATACTGAAGACTGTTAAATCTGTACCTCCATCTGAAATCCAGGGCTGGTTTTGAATCAGCTTAATTATACAGTATTTAATGTTTTTCCTAAAGCAATTGTGTAAAGTAAGCACATTGTCTCTCCTCAACTGTGATTTTACTTTCTGTACTTGGAGTTTCCTATGGTCAACTGCAATCTAAAATTATTAAATAGAAAGTTTCAGTAATAAACAATAAGGTATAAATATCTTGTTTTCTAGTGTATTGTTATACTTTTTAAAATATTTTATTAGTAGTTATTTTGGTTAATATTTTACTATGCCTAATTTATAAATTAAACTTTATAATAGGTATGTAAATACAGTTGGCCCTCCATATCTGTGGGTTTTGTAGCCACAAATTCAATCAACCATAGATTGAAAATATTAAATAAAAAATTGCAGGGCTCAGTGGGAGAGCTCTTGCCTAGCACGTGTGAGGTCCTTTCCAACCACCACATACACACATACACAAAATTGTATTGAATACACAATCTTTTTCCTTCTCATTATTTCCTAAACATTTAGTTCAACAGCTATTTACATAGTGTTTATATTGCATCAGGTATTATAAGTAATCTAAAGAGGAATTAAGGTATACATGAGGATGTGCTTAGGTTACATGCAAATACTATACAATTTATATGAGGGACTTGAGGATTTATGGATTTTGGTGTCTGAAGGAGTTACTGAAGACAGTCCCCCATGGAAACAAAGGAATGATTGCATAGAAAAAAAAAACAATACAGAGATAATTTGGTACTCTGAGCTTTCATGCATCTCCTGAGGATTTTGGAACATATTCCCTCCAAATAAAGAGACATTGCTGTATTTTGTGTACTGCATGTCTCTGCCTTGCAGCATGCTGAAACTTTATATTGGGTAAAAGGGACACTTTAGAGATGGTTTCATCAACACCATAGGATTTCAATTTGGTCTGGACATAGTGGAAGTTTGTGGGAAAGTTGGTAAGAAAGGAGAATCTGAGGCTGAGAACAACATGTATACAGTTATGGAGGAATGGTGGCTCGGCTGTGCTTAGAAAACCACATCTCACAGGTGCATGAGGACAGCTCACATTCTTTTTGTGCTTGACACAGAAGCACAGGCCCCTTGACACAGCCCCTTGCAGTCTCTATTAATGCATTTCAACACATGGAGTGTCTTAGGTCCCCTGACATGGTTCCTTGGGGACTGTGGCTCTCCCATAGTGACTGGGTTCCACTTAGGTCTCTAGTTTCTATTCTTAGAAGTGAGCTGCCACATACTCTTAGAGGTGCAGGCTCAGTCTTATGCCTCTCCCTTTTGAGGGCTCTTCCCTTACCATGTCCCACCTGCCCCTGTCTCTCCTGTTTCTGACTTCCTTCCTCCTTCTCTTTCTGTCTCTGGTCCTTGGATCTGGCCTGTTGTGTTCTCTTTCCATCAGAAACTTTAGCCTCCTACAGAATGGTTTAGCCATTCAATTCACGTTCTATCCCCAGATGGCTGGGGCAACCCTTTTTCTGGCTCAGTGCAGCCTCAGGTTTACCTAGTCTAGCTTAGTCCCCATAGATGGACTTTCCATCCATGCTGCCTTGACTACACGGGCAGTAAGGGTGCTTAGCAGGATGGTCGGGACCTTACTTGGGGAAGGCAGAAAGTGCTGAAGATGGCTGAGCAGAGTGTTGTCATGATATAGATGGTTTCAGAATCAGTAATAAAGCTTAGTTATCTTATGTGGGATTAGAACAAGACAGATTGATGCTAGTGGGAAGTGAATGGGTTGCAGACATTGGGAAAGAAAAATGAGTTGCCTGTTTATAATCTTGGTGACTGCTACAGAGAACAGCCATGAAGAATCCACAAGGAATTCTGGGATTTACTTTTAAGTACAAGTTTGCGAATATATTGGTTGAGCCATGGCTATGAAATAGAAACTCTGAATTCTTATCTTCATACAGAAAGGGGAACACTTTCTTACTCACTCCCAGCCCCTGATGGTTTGGATTAAGAAATCATGTGTGTTTTTCAAGATTAAAAATTTTTTTAAATTACTTTCATTATCTAGTGGACTTTGTTCTTAGCCATACATCTTATGGAAAAAAAAAAAAAAAAAACAGTTTGCAAGATGGCACCTTGATGACAGTCACATGGAATACCTGGTGGGGACTTGTGGGCTCAGCTACTTCTTTTTTTTTTTTTTTTTTTGCTTCAGTCTAAGCAGCATTCACCTTTATGGGTTTGTAACTGGGGTTACAGGAAAGATTTTACTTGAATTCAATTTTTTTTTCTACTACTAAAAGAAGCTTAAAACAATCAGGCTTGTTTGTTATTACATATACCAAATTTTAAACTCTAGAATGATGATCATGATGGTTTTAAATTTCCTCTATTTGTTGTCTGATTGACATAGCTACCATAGCACTATTTTTAAACATTTTACTTTATTTGCTGCAATCTTTTTTTTTTGTACCAGAGATTGAACTCAGGGGTGTTTAACCACTGAGCCATATCCTCAACCCTATTTGCTACAAGTTTACCTTTTTCTATACCAAGAAAAAAATACCCAACCACATATTGAAGTGTTTGGGTCTCCTCACCCTGACCCCAGAACTCATGGGAAGTGTCAGTCTCTTTGATTCTTCCAGGGAAAAGCAAACCAATGAAAACTGTTTTTGTCTTATAATATTGCTAGGAACCTTTCAAGGATTTCAGAAAAAGAAGCATTTCTGCCAGTAGAGACTTTGCTTCTATCACTCTGTAGGTGTAAACACAGGCATTGTGTGCTGAGCACAGAGCCATGTGTTGGATAAAATACGTCCTTGATCCATTGCCTGGTTCTCTTCCTTGTTCATGCAGATGCATTCCCACAACCTCATGTCCAAGGTCACTGAGGGAAGAATTGGTATCCAACCAGGATCTGAGACTACTTTTGCCCTCTCCCCCTTTATTACAACCGTAAGGACAGGTGCTTGTAGTTCAGAGGCTGCTCTGGGACATTTTAATTACTACAGAGGCTGGTGAGCAGGGCTGAGCTGTTTGCTACTTGTAGCTTATGGGCAGCATGTCAGGAGCCAAGCAGTCTGGCTGCCAGCAGTTCCCTTCTCAAGGCACTGCTCCTGGCCAGAGATCTTGTATAAATCAACCACTCCCTTATTCTTTTATTTATTTTTTTATGGATAATAAATCACCCTGTAATTGTGAGACTTCCTCCCTCATTTCTTCTGTTCCTCCTTCATGTTTAACCTTTTAATGTATCACACATGGTTAATCATTCCTTCGATGTGGCCTCTGAGGTAAAAATTCTCTTGGACATTTGTTACCTCTGATCATCCTACACGTCCTTTCTAGGAAACTGTAACTAGGTGAAGAGAGTGCCAAGGGTATCAAGGGCCCTTTGTCACACTGTGACTGTGCTCTGCTGTTTCCTGAGGATAAAAGAGCCATGGGTGACCACGATCCTCTAGTATTAACTGATACGTACCTTAACTCATGTAGAAACAGTACGGAACATTTTGCCTACCACTTGAATAAACATAGTAAGTGAATGTTGGGTTGAACTTCAGCAAAGAATGACATTTCTGCTCATTCTGAATATGTCAGCCTTCAAATCTTCCTATTTGGTATGGCCTGACATAAATGTTTTCCACATTGAAGAATGCCAACATCATCAAATGTAGTGTCTTGTACATTCCGTTCTGGGTTAGAACACCTGGCTTTTTGGCCTAACAATCTTCATCATTTTATCAGATTTGTTTAATCCCTTCTTTCAAGACTGTAAAACAGGAGAAAATTAGTTTATATTGCCCTCTAGTGATTAATGATGGCAAACCATCATTAGAGGATGTATAGTATTGTTTCATTCTGCATCTGAAGACCATGCATATTTGTGTTCGAGATATAAGATGTATCTGGGTCTCTCTTCTAAAACTCAAGTGTATTTATCCAAATACCTACTGTGTGATTCCATCTGGGGGTCTTTGTGACTCATCTCAAGCTTGAGTGACTCCAGCAAACTTCTCTGCAAAGAGTACTCCTTTCTTCTCTTGTTGTGGCTCAAGACAAAATCCCCAAAGTCATCCTCCACTCCTCCCAGTCTCACGCATTCTCCAATTTGTGCTGGTGTCCCTATTTATAAAATAAACGTTCCAGAATTGAATCCTTGTCAGACAGCACCAGTTCTTTCCTGCTGAGTAGAGAAGCTGTTCTTTCTTGCCTGAATTCTAGCCACAGCCTTTTTTTCTGTTCTCCCTGCTTCCAGACATATGCTTTGTGAGTCTATTTCCCCTATGTACTGCATTGAGATCTATTTAAAACACACATGCAATAATGTGCCCTTTCTCTTCAAGTCCTCCTAAAGAATTTTCCTTAGGAAAGGGCCCATGTCCTTGCAATGGCTTTCCAGCCCACAGGATCTGTCCTGGCCTTTTCTCTGAACTCACCTCCTGAAACTCTCCCCCTGGCTCTCTGGTGCACTGTAAATGTTTAACAACTGGGTCCCCTGGTGAGAACACACTATGATTTGTAGTGTTTGCCAATTTCCGAGGTGTAAATACTTCAATAATAGCCAATTTCAAGCTACTGATATGTTGTCAACTTGCACACAGATTTCTTTAAACGTTTAATTGCCTGCTCCTGTGAGTCAGGCAAGTAGCCCCTAGCATATGACCAATGTCCATGCCAATAACTAGCATCATCCTCACTGCTCCCCTGGCTCCTCCTGGAACATAGCTGGTGGCTTTCTTTTCAGTGTCTTTGCATTGGATGGTCTACTGCTTGAAATACTTTTTCTTTTTTTTCTTTTCTGATAATTCTGTAGCTTATTCCTCTTCTTTCTTCCAGTCACTTTATCAGAGACATTTCTTGCTAGTGTATTTAAAGTTACATTTCCTAATCTAACTTCCTGCCATATTTTTCCTTGATATTCAACATAATTTGTTTAACACATTTATTTATTGTTATGGGCTGATTGTGTCTTCACATCCTGACCTCATATGTTGGAAATCCTAATTCACAGTACCTCATAATGTGACTGTATTTGGAGACAGAATTTTTAAAGAGTGAATTAAGTTAAAATTAAGTTGATCACAAGGGTAGGCCCTAATCCAGTATGACTTATGTTCTCCTAAGAAGAAAAAAGAATTGACCCAACAACTACATTTTCAGAATTTGTCTTAAGAAAAAAATAACTAAAATATATAAAAAGTTGCATGTGCAAATACATTCATTGTAGTATTATGTACAATAAAAGTTGGAAATAAACCCAGTGTGAATGTCCAAAATATGAAGGAAATGGTTAAATTGACTTATAATGCTTATAGCATGTTTTTATGGTGCAGTTTAAAAACAAAGTTTTTGGAAAACTTTATTGGGAAAAAGTGCATGTTAAAAGAATAGCTATGTCAAGCACAATATCAAAGAGGTATATAAAAGTAGAAAAAAACTTTGAAATGAGAAAATTAGGTGATATAAATTGGTTGATATTGGTAAAAATACAGGCAAAATGGATACTTTCATATATTTCTGACAGAAGTGAATAATTGTAAAGTTACTCTGGACATACTTTTAGAAAAATAAACAAAATAAGAAAAGTGAAAAGCAAAAAGAAGAAATCAGGATACAGAGGGATCACCACTTTGTGAGGACAAAGGAGGAAAGATACCATCTGCAAACCAAGTGGAGTGGCATCATAGAAACCAATCCTACCCCCACCTTGATCTTGGATCTGGGACAATGAAAGAATAAATTTCTCCTGTCAAAGCTACCCAGCATTCGGTACTTTTTCATGGTAGTAACAAACTAAAGGAAAGATCTATGCTTCTCTTTCCCCTACTGAAGATTAGCTACATGAGCCCAAGGGCTTAGTTGATTCAGATTAGTGCTGTGTCCCCAGTGCCTAGAACTGATTGACATAGTCACATACTATCCATCAATATTGGTTGTGTAAATAGTTCAACTGCAACATAAAAGCTAAATATTCCCTATAATACCAACAACCACCACTTGTAGTGTTATTAAAAAGTTACTTATGTTTGTAATTACTATCAAACTGAGACCATAATATATGTCATGATTTTTTATACTATGTGAAATATCATGTGAAAACTGAGAAAAAAAACCCCACATATTTACAATCCCTCTTTAGTGCCATCTCAAAAAAAAAAAAATCACCAGAGATGAAATTACAGGGTCAAAGACTTTTAACGAACTTAAACCTTTAAAAAATAATGCTTCTTTTTCTGTTGCTAAAAGTAATATCTGACCACACCATTAAAAACTTTATAAAGTATAGACAGGTAAAATACAAAGATGATGTGAAATGAAAACTAACTAAAATATCATTAAGCAGGGTTATTATGGGTCAAGAATCATGAACTTTTTTTCTAAAACTGGGGAAAGTAGTTGTCACACGGTTTCTTAAAGGATAGAAGCAGCCAACTATTTCCCTAACTGATTTAAGGTAATTTATGCAGTAGTGGTACTGCTATTAAAGAAAAAAATGTTTTGTATTGATATATTAGGATACATTCTCCTTACATCATTCTTTGACAACTGGAGAGGGCTTATATTTTTTCTTATGCTTTTATTTAGCATTTTTGAGCTGTTTATGCTACAGGAATCACATCCCACTTGCTGCATGTGTTCAGTCTCCCTAGGAAACTAAAGAGGAAGAGACTGAGAAAGGGAAATTCCTTGTATTCCTTAAATGGGGTGCAACCTTGCACCTGTGGGCTGGGCAACCCTGATTCTTGCTAGTGAACGAATGTGTTTCCTCTCTGAGCAAGTCTAGCTTTTGAGCAGAACAGACATGCAGATGGTGAAGGAGTGCTGTGACATTATAGGAGGGCCAGAGGAGCAGACTCTAGGCCCAGTAGGCCTCCTGAGCAGTCCTGCAGAGCTGGGGGATGTGAGGTGGGGTGGTTATTTGCTGTAGAGCCACAGACTCCATATGGTCAGGAAGATGGGGAGTCCTGCCAGGATTGTGGAGATGAAAAGCTCATTGGTCTGTTTGTCCTCCAAAGCACAACACTGGAGTGGAGACAGAAGGACACTGAGCCTGGGCCTTGTCACTACAGCTGCTGTGCAGTGTTCATGAAGCCATGAAGCTTCTGACAAGATCCTGACTCCGGGACCCCAGAGGAAGGAGGCAACATGGACAGCCCCATCCTCAGTTTTGCCTTGCTCATTGCATAAAAGTGCATCAGATTGGAGGAACCTGATTTCCACTCTGAAATCACACTGAAAGAGAGATCTAGAAGTATAGGCTTTGACCATTCCAGCCTCTTCAGTACGGAAAGGTGTTGCTATGCTCAGCAGGTTTGTGTCCTTCTGAAATCAAGATGCTGAAACCTAACATCCAGTGTGAGGGTACTGGGAGGGGGTCCTTTGGGAGGCAATTGGATCATGAAGGTGGAGCTCTCATGAATGGGCTTGGTGCTCTTATAAGAGGACCCTAGAGACATCCCCTAGCTCCTTCCACCATGTGAGGATATAGTAAGAAGATGAACAGCTTTAAAACAGAAAATGGGTCCTTATCAGATGCTGAATCCGCTGTTATCTTGATCTTGGATTTCCCAGACTCTAGAATTATGGCACATTTTTGTTGTTTCTAGGCTACCCAGTCTGTGTTTTTTTTTGTTAATTTTTTAATAATAGCCCAAATAGACTAATGCAGGCATGCTGGAGGACTTGGGGGATGGGCTCTGGAATAGGGCCAAAGTCTGAGGCAAAGACACCAATTGACTCTTAGTGGACAACCCATCCATCCAGCACAGAGGAATTCTTCTGATGAAGAATGTCTAATGTTGCCAGATTATAATAACCTCCAGTTTGTGTTCACCATCTGAGGCTAGGCTGACCCCCAAATTCCTGCACCATCTCCTTAGTGTGTATGCATGTACAAAATTAAACTTTCAAAGTTCCTCCAACCCCATCTGTCTATGAGGCAATGATGAATACAGGAGGTGACTTCTATACAGGGTCTACTCAACATCTGTCTGTTCTAGCTTCCCGGTCATGTGGTTTCAGAGTCATCTCTAGCACTTGATTAACTAACAATTGTATAATCCCCTTAGCCAAGAACCTAGAAACCTCTTGGACATTATCCCAAATGTTTATGTGTCCCTTTCTGGTGAGACTCCAGAATGACCTAGAGATGCCTTGATTTTTTTTTTTTTTACAATAACCATCTTGAAAACTAACCTCCCAAACATGAGAAAATAATTTATTAGTCCCAAGAGACTTTCCCTGGAGCATTGTGTCAACTGATCAATGAATTCATACTGCCAGTGCTTTTTTGTGGTGAACCTCTGCAACTCACTAGTGAGTGCTGCTGTCTGAGTAGGGTCCTCCACTTTGGTGCCTATTTCTTGGGTCTCCACTGCAGAAATCAATTGAACTTCCTTGTTGGAAGTACAATTTTTCCCATTATCAGAGGCTATATAATGTTGACAGGTTACTCTGACCCTGACCCAGGGCAGCTGTGGCAAACCCTGAAGCTCATTTCCTGTTGGTCAGGTAAGAGCTAATTTTGGAACTTAAGTCTTTCCATTCACTGTTCAGAGTTGGGAGATAGCCAACACTTAGAAAATGCTGTGTTCATTTAGTTCCACTCTAGCTGCTTGGTGATTGCTTGTGGGCATCAAGCACCCTCAGCTATTGCAGAGTGTCTGAGGGACTTTGGAGCAAGGAGGCCCACTGGGACCTGCTGTATGAAAAGTGGGCAGCTGTGAGTCTGCTAAACAACTGTGCATGGCTCACTTGCTCATGTGACCCTAGAGTATTCATCTGTTTTTCACATTTACATTTTGGATAAAAATGGGGAGTGGAAAAAGGTCTCATTGTGTTGTTACATTTGCTCTAGGGTTCTGAATGCCCTTAGGTTTCATTCCTATTCCCTTTCTCTCTCCATTACAGGCACTATAATAAAATGGTGCTTTTCTTTCTCTCTCTCTCTCTTTATTTCTTTTTTAATTTTGGTACTGGGGATTGAACTTGGGGTCACTTAGCCACAGCCCTCTTTTAATTTTTATTTTGAGAGAGGGTCTTGCCGAATTCTTAAGGCCTCACTAAGTTGCTGAGATTGGTCTCGAATATGCGATCCTCCTGCCTTAGCCTCCCAAGTTGCTGGGATTACAGGTGTGCACCACTGAGCCCTGCAAAAATGGTGCCCTTTGACCATTGTTCAGCCTATTGTTTTCCCAACATCCCCCGATCATTGCATCCTTATACAACAATGTTGCCCTTCGTGTGCATGGACTACATAGCCTGTGGAACACTAGTCATCTTTCTGGTATATTTTAGCATTGGATGTGATCCCAACACTCATTATATATTATATAGGGGATGGGCTGTATTGTTGTAATAAAGGAGATAGGATTTTTTCTAGGCTTAGTGCCCAAGATATGAATTCCTTACTTTATACTATGTGAGTTATTTTAACCTCAATGTTTAGTGCAAATACAAGCAACTATTCTAACTTGCTTTTCTAGGAGAAATGACTTATGAGATCAAATGAGATGGTAAGACATGAAAGTGATGTTGAGAGTGTATTTTAGGCAGGGCTTCTCTCCCCAACTGGGAAGTTGGACTGACAGGAGAGGCTGGCAGAGTGAATATATCTGCATCAGTATAGGTGCTTACAGAAATGCATACTGTCCTGAGAAAGTCATGCTGACTGTTCAGTGACAAAGTTTAACAGCACAACAAACTTTCCTGAACCCTTCCGTGTATGTGTGGCCCTCCATGAGTCTCTTCATCATCAAGGCTCGTGATGGAGGCTTTCTGAATTCTTGTTTACTTGTCCACCAGATACTAGATGTGGGGAAAATACTGAATTGAGGCTGTCCACTAGGTACTTGCAAATCAACTACATCTCTGTACTGTGATTCATGACAATATGGTCAGACCACCTCACTTAGTGCTACCATGTTCTTGTATAAGTAGTTTTAACAATTAGTTGTAATAAATTCTATAGGAACAATAGCTTCAACATCCCTGTCATTTTCCTGTATTTCCTGATTTTGATTGGGGTCCTTCTGTGATGAATGTGTCCATGATAACTCTTCTAGGACACTCACTGGGCTCCAAGGGACAGCTGAGAAATTACTTATTGTAAAGGTTAACTGATTTAAACATTTAAAGCTATTAAAATAGTGTCTTATATATGGTAATGGCTCAATGGATATCATTACCATCATCACTACCATCATAATAACTATTACCATCATGATTGCCACTATCATAGCATCACCATCATAATTTTCATCACCATCTTCACCACCATCATCATTACCACCCACCATTATTATCACTATCACCAAAACCATCTCAATTGCCAAAACCATATCCATCCCTATCACCATCATGACCATTACTATCATCACCATCATCATCATCATAACTATCATCATCACCATCACCATTATAGGTATATTTTATTTATTAGTTGTTCAAAGCATTACATAGTTCTTGACATATAATATTTCATACATT